>NC_138176.1:4535685-4653185 GCF_964165515.1 Mesoplodon bidens
GAACCCCAAATTCTAAAAGTTTCTAATTCTAAAGGAAGTAGAAAACTAGAACGAAATACTGACAATCAAGACCCTCTGCAGCCCAAATTACAAAAATTTCATAAAGGGTCCCAGACCCTCTCTGCTGCCATGAATCACTACACTGAGTACATCAAAACCTCACGAATGAGGTCTGGAAGGTAAAAGCCTTTGCTGAATTCATGAAAAGATCAACATCTGAATATGTATTAAAGATAAAGTCCAAATATTTCATAAGGGGCAGGAAAACACCAGCCTAACTTCTGAGTGGGTGTGGTGCTGCTGTTCCCCAATGGGGGGGGCAGACCGCTGGGGAAGCGTGTGCTGAATGCACTCTTCTCTGATTGCATCCAAACAGGCATGGGTTTAAATGGCAGGCTGGTTTATTGGAAGACGCACATAAATCTCTCAACCCAGAAAAATAAGTGATCGCAGCACAAAATGAGGAGAGTAGCCCATGGCTGACACCAAAACTTTCAGATGAGACATGGAATGTTCATCCCTCGTCACCTAATGTATCTTCCCCAACATCAGCTGGCATCATTCCAGAGTGGAGTGATTCCGAAACACCCCAAAGGCCCAGAACCAGCTGTGGGCACAAGGACAGGAGCATCGCTCATGGTGGGAGTTTGCTACAATGCAGCACCGGGTCCTTGCATGTCGTCACCAGCACGAGGCCATCTTATCCAATCGACCCCCGCTTCACTCCAGCCAGAGCCAGACTGCAGGGCAGTGAACGTCAGGGCTCAGGTGTTCTCTGCCCACATAAACGTGGATACACCTCTATCCCCTCAGCTACAAGACGTGGAGGATCGGGGCTTCCCTGGTGGCGCAGTGGTTGAGAGTCCGCCTGCCGATGCAGGGGACGCGGGTTCATGCCCCGGTCCGGGAAGATCCCACATATCGCGGAGCGGCTGGGCCCGTGTGGCCCTGCCGCTGAGCCTGCGCATCCGGAGCCTGTGCTCCGCAACGGGAGAGGCCTGCATACCGCAAAAAAAAAAAAAAAAAAAAGACGTGGAGGATCTTTCCTGCCCAATGTGCTCCAATAGGGCAGAGCCACCCTTCAGCCCGTGGATTCCTCATCACCCTCAGCTCCAATGACGTTTTTTCTATTTCCAAAGAGAAAATCTGCCTTCTTCTAAGAATAAGATTGGCCATTTTAAGAGTAACTGGATGAACGACCATCAAGCTTTGCAGGCTGTTCCAAACGTCGAGTTTAAATGTATTTTTCAGCAATGCTCCACTTTGACAGGGTCACCTGGCCTCCCAAAGTGACCCTGGGGAGGGCTGTAGGTGAGGGAGAGCCCGGCTGGCTGTCGGCAGTCAGCCCTCTGCCTTGACCTGAGGGTCAGACCTTGCCAGAAACACACAAACATCTAAAGAATTCTTTTTTTTTTTTCCAATCGCAGGTCGACTCACCACCAAATGAGTGTGCCGAGAGAGAGTGAGATCCAGTTAAAACCATTTAATTGTCCCCTCGCACGGTCCCAGCTCTGTGGCCCAGTGTTTGCCTGGTTGATGAAGACCGTTTATGGAGAGGCCCTGCCCCATCCTGCGTCCTAATGACACTCGCCCTTCACACTCCTGTGGATTCCGGCGTCCATCTAATTGAGTGGGCAGTCCCCTCTCAGCTTGTCACGGTGGCTGGGAGGGCCCGGGGCTCTGCAGAGCGCCCTCACACAGCATCTCCTGAGCCAGGCGTGGGTCCGAGCTGCCTTCCCAGCTGGGTGCACAGGAGTGGCAGTGTCACTGCCTGCTCGCAGAAGCACAGTCCCACTGGGCCCACCACACAAGGCCAGTTCTATACTGAAGACCAGACGGAGCCTGCGCTTTGCTTTTTACGAAGGAGGAAAATGCTTTTCTGATTGAGGACCAAGGATTCACTAGAAACAGCCTTCCCACAGTTTCACATCCAGAGAACTTCTAACACAGTGAGCTTCGGGGAGACGGAACCAAATTCCAGGGCAGAATCTCTCTGTCTCCCCGCCCCCCATGGCACCTTGGCCTCTGGCTTGTCCTTTACCAAAGAAATGATTTTTGCCCAATTTCACAGCAAAACATGTTTTTGTGGAAAATTCATAAAAATGCAAGGAGAAAAAGAAAATTTTAAAACATCTCTAATTCTACTTCTACTTCTTAGAGTAACTACGATTTTTGGTATATTATCCTGATTGTTTTCAATAAACATATATACCTTTTTAAAACAAAAATGTGCTTATACTCTGTTATTTTACAACCTGCTTTTTTTCACTTATTGACATAATATGAACAATTTTCAAGTCCTTAAACATTTTCTTTCCATCTTTGAAAGAATGCAGAGCCCTATCACCCTCTTACTTCCCGATGTACCATTGTCACACATTTGGATAAACAACACTGTGAGGAACATCCTCCAGGCTAAAGTTCTGGCCACGTACATGACTATTTCTTTAGGATAAATAAAGAAGGATAAATGCAGACAGAATGGCTTTAGTTCAAATGACAAGCCTTTTTTATGTAGAGCAGGAAATGCTTTTGAAAAATAAGTGTGTAAAATAAATAGCAACTTCATGCGTTAGTGAATTGCCACGCCACACAGGTACGGAATATCACCGGCAAGTTCTATTGACAGTGCTGCTCTAAGCCCAGAGAACATCATTCATTTATCCGAAGAACCGAAGAACCATGATCTCTCTCCACGTGGCTTCTCTCCCACATCTGAGGAATCTGGGAAGATGAAAATGAATCAGTTCTCAGAATCAAACCCTGTAGTAAATTTGTAAACATCAATCCATTTATTGGGTTGATTTTGTTCCTGAACTCTTTCACCGGCTCTTGGATGATAAAGACTCCTAGTGCAATAAGCTGATTGCCCCTCAGCTTGCCTGACGGCAAATTCTCGTTTCCTAGCATGTGTGTTTCTAACGGAAGCTTCCTTCCACCTACTTAATGCTCAAAAGAGTCTGTCCTTGTAGTGTTCCTGTCAGCTGGGGTGCCTAGCTGCACACGGGGGTGCTTCATCCTTCATGACCCCACAGAGCCCCATAACATCCAGATACCCTCCCCTCTTACACTCTACAGCTGGGACTGGAGAGGTCACCACCACCCCTCCCCCACCTCCATCAACATCTCCATCAGACAGTCCTGAGAGCCTCCTGGAAGCCAGCCCCAGGGCCAGGCATGGCCCAGTGTGGCACACTTGGGCATCCAGGCTGTGTAGTTTGGGAGGGGAGCCGCAAGTCCCGAACTTGCCCACCCAGCACGCCTGAAATCTCATACAAGTTGGCCTCTCTTGTTAAGACATGAAAGCCTCTAATACAAAAGGGAAGAAGAAGTTATCCAGGAGAGGAAACAAGCCAACACGCACCAGGCATTAATGCCTAATCACCAATTAGTGCACAAGCCTTCCGTGTGGGCGTGTGGCAGAGCGGCTGGAGCTGGGGTGGGGGGTGGGGGGGCCGGGAGAGGATGACCCAGAAGAAAGACAGGCCAGGATAAAAGGTGAAGGCAGCAGAATCAGAATCCCACCCTGCCCCAAGTCTGCCCAAGGCCCACCCTGTTCCTCCAAACACACTGGCCGCCTTTGCAAACAACGTGCATGCCCAATGTTTCCGACATCAAAATATTCATGACGAGGCACCTTCGCAAGGTTCTCCTGGGAGAGCTGCCTTTGGTTAAGGAACTCCCAGCCCAGGAAAGCAGTGGGAAATCCTGCAGTAAGTGGGCTTGTTAAGATCGGTTGGCAGTGTCCCAGCAGGCTTCTCCACACTCGATGAGAATTACTAAACATCATTGCAAAGAGTGCAGAGTAATTCAAGGAACCGAAAAGAAAAGGAACAGGTAGTTAATTGGCATCGTGCAGTTAAGGATGGAACCCAGGACTTAGCATGGAGCATCGCTGACCAGAAGGGCTCAGCAGAAATCTGAGAGATACATACTGATTGCAATTATCGGTTCAGCGCAGTCTCAGGGGCCCCTGGGCAACCTTGGTGATCACAGTGAGAGGGGGGCTCCTGTCCGCAGCTCTTTGAAAGCTCAGCTCTGTGGGCATCTGGATGGCCTTCAGAGACCAAATCAAATGCATTGTTGGAGAGGACAGCACGGGGAGGGGGGCGTGAGGAGGACGCTCACAGCTGTACTCCGCATGCTTCCCAGGGTAGAACGCGGTGCTCCTGGAACCCAAGGCGTGCTCTGGCGGGACAGCTACCACCGGGCAGAGCAGCCGATGGGGAGGTAGTGTGGGAAGAACCTTTGGGAACCTCCAATCCACTCGTGCTTTTGCACCTGGACTTGCCTTCCTGGAGAGGACAGACCAGCTGAGTGGAGACATCACGGTTATAAGAGAAGAACCAGCAGCAGCAATCTCCTAACTCCTCTCCGAAGATATTTGCCCCCTGCCTCGGAGGCATCTCTTTCCCTCACCAGATGCAGGACCTCGCCATCTCTAGAGCTCCGTAGCGCTGTACCAGGGTGTCATTCTGGACTCCACTTCCCAAGGGTTGGGAGTGCACAGGAGTACGTCTGAATTGCACGGGATCTCCTCCTTCACGGCTCAGGCGGCAGCTCCTAGAGAATACGACTGATTGGGACCTAAGCGCATTTTGTCACTCTCTCTCTCAGCCCCTGGAGCTGAAGTGCACACTGCCTCGTGTGTTTACCAGCTTCCCTCCTTGAGTTGATGTGAAGCAGCCTTTGGTTCTGATTCACTGCAGAAAATACTCACATCACTGCTAGAGGCGGAGAGTGTCCACTGTTGAAAACAGAACAAAACCCCAAATGAGAATGTTCTTTGGGGTATATAGCTGGCCACAAAGGGACTCATTTTCATTTCTTCGGACCACATATGATACAAGTAGGGCTGGCTTAGGAGAGGCTGCCTCATTCACTTGTGCTCCCTCAAATAGCTAGGAACGCCATTTCCATTCTATTCCACTGACTCGCTGATAGAAAATAATCACCTGGAAAAATACTGACCCTGAGACCCTTGCAGTGCACATGGGCCGCTGCCCAGCTGTAGGGCCCAACACTTACATGTCATTGATTTCTTCCCCAAATACCAAGCCAGGCAGACTTAAGTGGGCTCTGGGATGCTAACATGACCTGTTCTTCTATTGCCAGCAAGGTGACCTCCTCCGTGAAGCACAGCTGGCCTTGGGCCCTAGTAGCCAAAGGCTGTCCTTGCCCAGTGACTGCTGAGGCTGCTGGTTGCTCACTGCTGATCAGCTGGCCCCCAAGGCCATGGCTTAACAAGCCCCAGTAGAAGTGGATGGGAGGGAATTTTCTCTTCCCTCTGCCAAGAACATGAAACTGATGGAAACAATCCCGAGAAGTCAATCACCCCCATCCCGTACCAGCATCACATAGGAATAAGTTGGCAAAAGATCACAATGCACATAAAGGATTATAGTCAGACCCCCCACCACCACCCAAGTCCCCCCCAGAGGGTGATACCATTTCACTCGAACACCACTTGGTTCTAAAACCATCTTTACCCTCACGCTTTTAGCTCTAAGTCCTTACAATTGCAATCAACCAAAGAGGAACCTACTGGCAGTCTAAGTATTTAATATTGTATTATATATGAAGAGAAACTGAAATCATTGTCTAAAATAAAAATACTCCAGGAAGAAAAGTTTGTATTATATCTTTTAGACTTTAGGGTTAGAGCTAGAATTATAGTTTAAGTTAGAGTTACGTGTAATCTCTAAAAAGAGGGCTTTCTTCAAATCCTTAATCTGGGATGAATTGATAAATGAAAATGTTCTGGAGGTGAGGATTATTTTCTTTATCCTAAGGGGAAGGAAGGCCAAGGAGAGGAGGCAGCCTTGGTGCAGGCAGAGCTGGACCACGGAGACTGTGCTCCCTCCCCGTCATTCAACCACCGATCCTGAGGTACCAGGTCCTCAGGATCGATGTCCCAGGTACTGGGAATGCAGACACGAGCAGACGGACAGACCCCAGCTCTCACAGGGCTTACAGTCTCCCTGGGGAAACAGAAAACAAGCAGAAAAATAAGAAAGATACATACATCGGATGGTAAAGAGTGTAGGGGAGAAACAGACAGCAGTGAAGAGAGGAGTTACCTGGGGCAAGAGAGCACAATTTTAATTGTAGTCATCAATGACAGAAAGGTCCTTAAGATGGCAGATGCCTTATACATGGTTTGAGACTTCTTTTTCTTTTTTTTAATTGGGGTATAGTTGTTTTACAAGGTTGTGTTAGTTTCTACCGTACAGCAATGTGGAGCTCCCTGTGCTACACAGCAGGTTCTCATTAGTTATCTATTTTATACATATTAGTGTTGGTTTGAGACTTCCATCAGGTTGGTCTCCACGTGTTGGGGCCACGGGCAGGGGATGGAGGAGGGTGCCATCGTGGATGGAGCAGCAGGGCCCGTGGGTGTCACCGGCACACAGCTCGGGAGAGAAATTCAGTAGGGCAATGCCTATGACATTCAGATCTACAGAACAATCCAGAATGTGTCTCAACATTTGGAAGCCCCCCACCTTTGTCCCATCCCACCCGACCTACACACCCAACTCCCTGGAAATCCAGGAGACTTAAGAGTCCCATGATATAATGTCACAGCTGGAGGTTCTGGCTTATCTATATTGAAGTGGCCAGCCAGTTATTCAAGCAGGTAATTGGCTATTTGTTCTAGAGATGTACGTTAAACACCACAGGTGTTGGTTAGGGGACAGCAAATCCAAATCCCTGTCCATACTCTGTTGGAGGTACTGGGGGACACAGACTAAAATAACAACGTGAATGTCAGTGAACACAGGAAAGCACAGTAGGCCAAATAAAGTCCACATTTTTTCCATCTAAGGAGTCCATGGAAAGTTTCAAACAGAGTTGATATTGGACTTGGGTTTTAAAGAATGAATAAAAGTTTTTCAGGCTAAGAAGAGATGGAAAAGCATTCCAGGTGGGGAGATCAGCTGATGCAAAATCACAGAGGTGGAACTATCTAAGGATATCTAATAATGGCCAGAATATCTAATATCTAAGAACGGCCAAGTTGTTCAGTGTGGCCAGAAGAGAGTTTGAGAAGAATGTAGGGACTGGATTATGACGATGAGATTCTGTAGTACCCCACGGGGGCCCGCCAGGGCCAGTCCTGCTTCTCACAAAGCCCCTCCGGCTGGGAGGGCTTCACTGGGTCCTCTGCTTGGGTCTCACAAGGCTGCAGGCACGGCATCAAATAGACCAGGGTTGTCATCTGGTGGTTTGACTGAGGAGGGTTCCACTTTCTTGCTTGTGTGGTTGCTGGCAGAATTCAGCTCCTTGTGGCTGTGAAGCCGAGAGCTTTAGGTTTGAGGAGGCTGCCCTCGGCTTCTGGAAACGCCCACGGCCCTTTGCCAACTAAGGGTCCCCAACATGGCCACCTGCTACCTCACAACCGATGGGGTGAGAGAAGTTCCAGCAAGACTGATGCTACAATCCTCGGCCACAGAACCGTGGAAGCACACACTTCCCATCACCTCGGCTGTCGTCTAGGGTCCGAAGCAAGCCACAACCCACCCGCACTGCAGGGGCTGGGGCCGGGGACCAAGGGGCCCTGTTGGAGCCTGTCCACCAAGGGAAGGTCACAGGATTCACTAATAGTGTGGGGCTGGGCGGGGAGTTCCGATTCAGACCCTGAGCATCACCCAACAGGAGAACCACTCTTGTTCTCAGCGGTGAGATGGAGCCTGGAGACACACATGGGCGTGGAGGACCCACAGGCAGCTGATGGGAGAAGGGGGCTGGAGGGAGGGGCTGGGGACGGCTACAGCCGTCGTGGGCAAGAGCGGCTCTCTCCCGACCCCCAGGTACTTCCCAGCCACAAATATGATACAAATCGTTTCCTGCCGGGAACCGGGAGGGAAAGTAATCAATACGGCTGCTGAAAAAGACTGCATATCGCATGATTCCACTGATGGGAAATGTCCAGAAGAGGCAAATCTATGGAGACAGAAAGTAGGTGAGTGTTTGCCTGGGCTGGGGCGTGTGGGGAGGGATGGCAAAGGGGCATGAGAGATCTTTGGGGTGGACGGGACGGAAAAGTCCTAAATTTGATTGCAGTGGTGGTTGCACAACTCTACACATTTACTAAAAATCATTGACGTGTAGACTGAAAATGTGTGCGTTTTATGGTGTGTAACTTGTACCTCAAAATACAGCTGTTTAAAAAACACAGCTGCTAGAAAACACTGCGTGCAGTCGGGGTAGGTGACACACGGCGGCTGTACAAACAGGTGGGTGACACTCTCTTCACAGTGACACAGGCCCATGCTCCTCCCAGGAGACTCTGAGAGAATGGGGCTGATGCAGCCACATGGGGGGGGGAACCTCTGGGACCCCCATTTTTAGGAAGAGACACACTGGATGAAGTGCCCTGCAGAGCAGCTGTGTCCCCCACTCTCACTCAACAATCAGCAGCTGAGAACCAGCACAGGCGTCAGCACAGTCCCTGCCCCTGAGAGCCACACGCACACAGCGTCGCTTACGAGGACGCCGCTGCCCCAGTGCAGACGTGTCCACAGGCCTTGAGGACCTGCAGCAGCATCAGCCCCGGCCGGGACCACCCCAACCAAGGGTGGGTCTGTCTTGTTCTTGGCGCTGTTCGAGCTCACGAACATCCTGTGTTAAAATCGTGCTGGGGCTTCCCTGGTGGCGCAGTGGTTGAGAGTCCGCCTGCCGATGCGGGGGACACGGGATCGTGCCCCGGTCCGGGAAGATCCCACATGCCGCGGAGCGGCTGGGCCCGTGAGCCATGGCCGCTGAGCCTGCGCGTCCGGAGCCTGTGCTCTGCAACGGGAGAGGCCACAACAGTGAGAGGCCCGCGTACCGCAAAAAAAAAAAAAAAAAAAAATCATGCTGACTTAACGCCAAACAAATGAGGAGCCCAGCTTGTCCCCATATTAAATGCCCAGGAGGTGGGGTCACAGCTGCCCCCTCACTGCTTCTTGCCCTGTAAGGAGCCTCTGCCCTCCATGGACCCGCATCCCATCTCCGTGATCAAGTTATACCCAGGAGCACCAGGTCACTGGTGCCTCGACATCAGACGCTTGACCTTCCTCCCAATACAAGGCAAGGGCTGTGACCAGAGAGAAGCTGCTGAAGGGACTTAGCCAGCATACGTCATGGGTGAATTGTGATAACAATAGTATCTAACGTCCACGTAGCCTTAATAAAGGCCAGCACCATTCAAAGTGTTTTGCATGTATTTGCAGCGTATATACAAGCAGGATGGGAACCACTCTCTCCCCTTTTACAGATGAGGAAATCCAGGCTCCAAGCCCAGCCCCTCCTGACACGGGCCCACAAAGCATGGACTCGGCTCGGGCAAGGCCCTCTCTGAGGGCAGCACAGGGAGGGGGCTCCAGCAGGAGGTGGCAAGGGACCCAGCTAGAGGACAGGGGACACTCTGCTGAGCAGAAGATGGTGAGGACTCGCAAGACAAAGGGAGCCCCCTGCAGAGAGGCGGGGAGGAATCGGCCCAGAGTGAGGGGGGAAGACGCTCCAGCATCTGAGTCCACAGAGGCCAGCTTGGGCCCCTAAGGCCAGACAAGGAGGAAGAGCTGCCCTCCGCCGGGGCTTGCAGGCAGCGAGACAGGGCTGCCGGCAGAGCCCAAGGAGTCAGCCGAGCGCCCTGGTTTGGCGTCTGCTGGCCTGAAAGGACGGATGGCCAGGGAGCTCCTGCACGGCTCAGAGCGAGAACAGGGTGGCACTGCCGACAGGGGCCTGTCCGCGTGCAGACTGGCTCACTCTTTCATTTTCCTCTCACGCCCTCTGTGTCTTGCTTTCTTGAGTAAGCATTCCCATCAGAAGATAGAACCATCATCTTCACTATGGAGTTTGTTTAACGTGGTCCAGCCCAAACTGAACACCCAAGGAGACTGTTCGCTGAGCCTCAGCTCAGATTCAGAGCGTGGGCAATTTCACCGACCCCGTCCTCCCCAACTTGCCTGAATTAATTTATTCCACATACAATCTTCTCCCAGTCTAGAGGGAATCCAGTTTCATGGAGGTCCTCTTAGCAGAGGCTTTATCAAACCAGAGTATATGCATATGGTATGATCCATTATCTAAGCTGTTGGTTTGAGTCGAAATGTCAAGAAATGATTTAGTATAAAATCCGCCACAAAAGCATTTATTAAAAAATCTTTTGCTGTCCTTCATTCACAAACATTTACTACCCTGCGAACAAATGTCAGCGGTTCAGCCTAATATACTTCTTCATTTATTTACTGTTCATTCCTGCTGGATAGAAGCCCAAAGATGACGTCCCCCGGCAGACTGCGGTACATTGCAGGCTAGAGAGTACTTCTCACCACCCTGATGTCAACTAATCAGTCTTATTGGGGTGCTGTTTGAGATGAAAGTCATGCCTTCTTTGGAGAGTGGAGTCCTCTTCACACAGAGGTTTTATTTAAAGATGGAAGTTTATCAATGTATTACCAGGACTTTCCGGAGGAAGTAAACAAATTAAATGCAGACTTGACAGCTAAGTCAACGGAAGGATGCCGGGTGTACTTTCCTGCAAATATAGAACGTGTAAAAAAATGAACCCACTTGTTGCCTGCCTCGGTTCACAGGCCCTGGAGGGTCCTCCCATGATCTCATTTTGTGTTAACCGAATTCTCTAAGGAAAGCCAGTTCCCGTGGAACCACAGAATCCTGCAGTCAGGAATGAATCCCTTCCTTGAAGACCAGAAAGCAGGGACCTTGCCAGAGGACTGAGCAGCCTGTCGAGGTCACACAGCTGGTTGGTGACAGCAGTGGCCCTAGAACCTTGGTTGGATTCATGGTTTTAGATTAAACGTGTGTCCCTTGGCCCTGCTGCGGGGGAGGGAGAGGGGATTCCAACAGCAGAGAGAGCAGCCAAAATAAGCAAACAAATATAGGCTATTGAAACTCAGGGGGAGCTTGGATTTCAGAGCCTCAATTGCAAGCATCGAAAACCACATTTCACCTCCAAGTAACCCTCATCTGCTTTCTATCTTCCAAATCTGCGCCCGTCACGTCATCCTTACAAAGGGTTATCGATGCCTTTATTACAGGACCCGTGTAGTCTTAATTGGCAAGGCAAACATCCAGCTGTTAAAAACACTCCAAAGAAGAATGTGTTCCTAGCAAGGAAGGCCAGGAGAGCTGTCCAGATGCTTTGGCCACAGGGGCGCCAGCTTCAGTGTAGATGCACCCCAAGGGCCAGCTTCGAAATCCAATGATAAACATGCACACTTGTGCTCCCTGAATTTGGAGTGCCTCCTGCGTCTCGCTTGATGGGACTGGACCAGCCCTCACTCCCCGCTGGTCCCTCGCCAGCAGGGAGATGCTCACGCCAGAGTCTGGCCTGCTCCCACTTGTAAATGCTCTGCGGATAAAGCAGGGGAACGGAGGAACTTCAAGAGCCAGCAGGGTCCAAGCCACATCCCTGGCCCCAAGGAGCTTCCTTATCACCTCCTGGGAAGAGCCGGGCTGGGGCTTGGTGGCTGGGCTCGAGGCAGCAAACGTGTGCCTGCCTCTTGGGGGGTACAATCCCAGAACCCCCTTCTCCCTGCACTAGCCCTGTGTTTCTACTTAATTCTCTTCTCCTAAATTCCTATTTTCCTCTCTCTCTCCTCCCCTGCCTATGTGCTGAAGACAATGCTGACGGTAATAACAATAAGAGTAGCCATCATATTAGAAGGACCACAGTAGTAAAAGCTAGCGTTCACTGAGCGGCTCTGGGCAACTTGCTGTGTTAATTTATTCAATCTCCCCCCGACCCACAGACCCAAGGAAGCAGATACGCTTGTTAAGATGCGTGTGTTCAGGGGCTTCCCTGGTGGTGCAGTGGTTGAGAGTCCGCCTGCTGATGCAGGGGACACGGGTTTGTGCCCTGGTCCGGGAGGATCCCACATGGCCCGTGAGCCATGGCCACTGAGCCTGCGCGTCCGGAGCCTGTGCTTTGCAACGGGAGAGGCCACAACAGTGAGAGGCCCGCGTACGGAAAAAAAAAAAAAAAAAAAAGATGTGCGTGTTCTTCTTTTCCAGCACTTCCCCAAAGCAAATGCTTCTGCAAACATGTTGGCTCTGTGCCGTGTGCCTCTACCATGAGACCCACAAGCTCAGAGAGGCAAGGCTCTGTCCACCATGTTCACTGTTGTATCCCAGTGCCCAGGACAGTCAAAAAATACAACTGAAGGAGCAAATGAAGTCCCATTTTACAAATGGAAAACTGAGGCTCTGAGAAGTTGTGGCTCCCAGGTCAACCCAGGCAGGAGATGGGAGTGAGGACCAAACTGCAGCAAGGTCAGGAGCAGTGACCTTCATCTTTTTCTGCTCCTCTGCAGGACCAAGGGGTCCCCAGGCTCTCAAATGCCACACTCGAGGGGCAAAGCCGCTGACTTTCCTTGATGTCAAAGCAGGTAATTTCAAGAGTCTCCAGCTCTGATCATGGATTTGGTCCCTGCCTCTCCCAGTTTATTCTGATGCCTGGGATTCAGTGCCACCCTGGCCCTACCCCTCTCAAGCTGCTGCTGGCCCGTTTCTGAAGGGCCTGGGGGCCCCGGCACCCTTTGGAGTTGCCCGACTCACATGAGTGATTTCTAGCGTGAAATACATTTGTAGCACTTAAAGAGAGCCAGCTCAATTATTTAACTCTACCTAGATTTAGTTCAAATGTAAGAGTTCCAGTGTACATCTGAGACTTCTGGGAAATTGATTTTTCTGCTTAAGATCATTTCATAGGGTTTAGCATTTAAACCAAATCGGGTGCAAACTGATCTCCTAGTAGATACTGAGCTTGTTTTCTTTTTCTAAAGACCAGCCGAAGCAAGGGTCTTGCTCCCTGCCCCGATGCTGACGCCTGCCATACGTATTTTACGATTTTAACAGACCACGGCAGCCGACCAGAAGTCATCTTTAAGGCAGCCAGATCCATCTTGTCTCATCACTGGGCCATCGGAGCTGCTGTACCAAGGGAGGACCTGAGAGCCAGGAACAGCGTTTAGCACTCAGCTGACCTCCCATCCACCTTTCCAGGACGCCTGCTGGAGTCAAGAGGGTTGGGGTTTTTTTTTTTTTTTTTCTATTTCTCTGCTATTTTCAAGTGATTTCTTTAATTTCCTCCTGAGAGTAAAGTACTGATTGGCCAGGGATTTTCAACTGAAACCTCTCACCAGAAAATACCACTGACAGTTCCAGTGATGGAAAAACATCCTTGAAGCTTATCTTGAAGTCTACAATTAAATTAGCCAGTGGTAGTCAAGACGCTCTAATATTTAACGTAAACTCTTTTCAAGTTCTTCGGAGGAGAAAGAAACTGTGTGATCATGTGAGGACAAAAGGTCTCAAATAACTTTCCAAAAATGACAGCTTATAATGGAAACGATGAGACTTAAAATGAAGAGAATCTGCAAGTCTGTTTAAAAAAAGAAAAGAAAGGAAAAAAGCAAGAACACACAACATTGTAAATCAACTACATTTTAATTAAAAAAAAAAAAACAAGAACAAATGGCAGGGGGCTTGGAGGGGTCAACACCCAGTCACGGAGTCCCCGTCCCATTTTACCGCAAATGGTCCCCGGGTGAGTTTAAATAGGGGGAAAAAGTATATATGTTAAGGTCAGGCTAAAAAGTTATAATTATTCCAATAAAAGAGGAAACATGAGACTGGGGTGAATGCTTGGGAAATGGCTTTAAAGACAGAATTCAACCAGAATCAGTCCCACGGTTACAGACGGGACAAGCTGGGGCTGGTGCTGTTCCAGCCAAAGGTGTCTCAGTGTGTGAACAAGGATGGTGCTGACACCCACTCCCGGTGGGAAGTGAAGCTTAACAAGGACAGGCATGGGATCTGGCACACAGGGGCTTAAGCCCTCCCACTCATAAGCACCCAGTACATGACAGTTACTATTATTTACTGTTGGTAGCATGTGTGAAGTGTGCAGTACCGTGTCTGGTGTATTTAAAAGAAAAAAAAAGCCACAAAGACAGTTCCCTGTCCCCCTGCCCCTCCCCCATCTCCTCTCATAGGTCAGATGGAATCTAAACCCCTGAACTTGCCTATAAAGTCCTCCAATGACCCAATGACCAGTGAAAGCCTTCACCTCGTGGGCTGCTGTATAGATGGGCTCTATACAGAACAAAGCAGGGCCGGGGGACACTGAAGTCTGGACAGCATCCTTCTTCTGACCCAGGTCATGGGGTCGTGCTCAGAGACCTACCCTTTAGGACAATGGTGTCCAACAGAGCTTTCTGTGATGACAAAAATTGTCTTCTTCTGCGCCACCAGAGCTGGTGGCCACCGGTCACATGTGACTATTGAGCGCTTAAAATGTGGTGACTGCAACTGAGGATCTGAATATTTACATTTCATTTTAATTAATTCGTTTACTTGATTGATAACTAATCAACTAACTGATGATGTTTCAACAGCTACCTTTGGCTGATGGATGCTGTACTGGAACAGGCCTGGACTGCTCCTGTCAGGAGGGGGGCGGGTCTGAGGTCCAGGGCTGTTCTGAGCTGCATCGCAGGCACCAGGCAGGTGGCTGCCTCTCCCTCCCCCACTCTGGCTCTCCTCCTCAACCTGAGCACCTGCACGCAGAACTCTGCAGACCACAGGTTCCAGCCCCTCCTGCCAGGGGACACAGAGGCAGTCAAGCTTGCACAGCACTGATGCTGCCAATTAAAGGGCCTGGCTGGCTCACACAGGCAACCAGGGGAGACCTGAGTATGGCTCCCACACTCCCCAAGGCTGGTGGACAAAGCCAGGGTCCGCCCCCCAGCGGGCCTGCCCGCATCTCACTCCCTGGGGTCCTGATGTGCCCTCAGAGACGACACGCTCTGCTGTTCCTTGAGGACTCACGACACACACCTGCACACACACATACACACAGGCCCACATGTGCACACACACACATGCATAAACCTGCACCAACATACATGTGGGCAGGCAGGCACACACAGGCACACACATGTGCACACACACAAACACACATTCACACAAGCACACATGCTCACACGCACTGATCCTGGGAGAAGACGCCCCTGCAGCAGAGGCAAACTGAGACCAGTACTTCTCCTATCTAAGCCTCAACTTCCTCATCTGAATAACAGGGATAAACTAGTTTTTTAAAATAATAATAGTATTTACTTGCCGGGTTGCTGTGAGCCTTAAATAAGATCACAGGGCATGAAATGCACAGTGGTGGTGGTGGTGGGTGGTGGTGGTGGTGGAGGTGATGGTGGTGGTAGTGGTGGTGATGATGGTGGTGATTGTGGTGGTGATGGTGGTGGTGGTGATGGTCGGGATAGTGATGGTGATGGTGGTGGTGATGGTGGAGATAGTGATGGTGGTGGTGGTGGTGGTGGTGGTGATGATTGTCCCGGTGACGGTGAATGTGTTGATGAATGTGGTGGTTGTAATGAAAAAGAGCAAAGGTGACTCCTGGCTGAGCCCCTTTCAGAAGCCACCCTGTGGTTCTTTCAGCTTGGCTGTGGACATGTTTGCCCTCTGCATGTTTCCAGCACCTGAACGCACAGGGTCTAACTTAGGGGAGGCGGTTCAGGAAATAGTATGAGTCCAAAATTCTGAGACTGGTTGCATGGATGGGGGTCAAAGGTCAAATAAAGTGAACTTTCAAAGGGCAGCAAATCTAGTGCAATTTAGGGTTGAGGATGGGGCACAGAATATGGGAGGGGTTAGAAATTCCCCAGGGAATGGAATCACCTCCTCTCATTGGCACTTGGCCAGAGTCCCAGGCTGGACCTGGGAAGTTCTTAGCCCCCAGACCCTAAGGCCTAATGTTTAGGGACGGTCCCACCCCCGGCCTGTGGCTGAGGCTCAGTGTCCGGGGTGAGACGGCAGCTCTGAGCTGCCCAGCGCTGCTCCTCCCAGGAGACCACTCTGAGCCTGCAGGAGGATCGCTCCACCCCTGAAGCACCTCACCGTGCAGGTGCACTCTGCAGACAGTCTTCCCCTCCCACCTCACGTGGCTGTCATGTCCTGGGCCTCCTGTCCATTCCTCAGGCAGCTTCTCTGGTCTCCACACCTGAGCTGGACATTCTTCCTGTGTTTGCTCCATATCAAGGGGGCTGGAAAGGGGCTGGGGATTATTTCATTCACCAAAATTTCTCTTGGGGGACAACACTCTACACATATAGGCTCACGTCGGAGATATTGCAGGTTTGGTTCCAGACCATCACAATAAAGCAAGCATTGCAATACAGAGAGTCACACAAAATTTTTTTGGTTTCCCAGTGCATATAAAAGTTTTGTTTATCCTGTACTGTCCTCTGTTAAGTGTCTAATAGCATTATGTCTAAAAAACAATGTACATACCTTAACTTAAAAATCCTTTATTGCTAAAAAATGCTAAACATCCTCTAAGCCTTCAGCGAGTCAAAATCTTTTTGCTGGTGGAGGGTTTGACATATTGTGAGAATTATCAAAATGTGACCCAGACGTGAAGTGACCAAATGCTATTGGAAAACATGGCACCAATATGTGTGCTCAACCCAGGGTTGCCACAAACCTTCAATTTGCCAAAATCTCAATATCTGTGCCACAAACCTTCAATTTGCCAAAATCTCAATATCTGTGAAGCGCAATAAAGTGAAACACAGTAAAACGAGGTGTGCCTGCTCAGAAGAAATATGCTGGTGAGTCTCTTGGGGCTGAGATGTGAGACCCCAAAAGAGCAAGCTTACCTAACAAAGGGATGCAAAGCTGTGCGTGAGGCTGGGGTCCAGGCACTGGAGGACCCTTCCTTATGCTGAAGGCTGGGTGGTGTCTGCAAGCTCTGGGGACAAGAATCGGTCCTGAGCTGATTAAGGATCGTGGAATCCTAATTCCCAAGAGAAATCCCAAAGAGGAACAGGAGAAGCAGCTACATGGAGGAGGGTCCAGAAAAGAGCCCCATGGATAGTGTGGCAGGAAGGGACTTGGGGCCTGTGAAGTTGTTCCCCGAGTGAGCAAGGCAAACCCCCAAAGAAATCTTTACTAACCTGTGCATGATTTCACTAGGGATTGTGTGGGGACAGATCCTTCTGGAGGCCCTGCAGCAGCGGTAAATGCCACAACTGGGTTTTGCTGCAAGGAAAAATCAGGGACAACCCTAGGCCACCGAAGCCACACGGTGAAGGAACAGCCAGCACCTGGGTCCCAATTCTAACATCTGTTTACTCAGCTTTCTGTCTCGTGTGGGTTGAACTGTGTCACCCAAAAAGATGTTCAAGTCACCTGGTACCTGTGAATGTGACCTCTTTTGGAAATAGAGTCTTTGCAGATGTCATGAGGTTAAGATGAGGTCATACAGAAGTAGGCTGGGCCCTGATCCAATGACTGATCTCCTCATAAGAAGAGGAGAATTTGGACACAGAGACACATGCAGGGAGAGTACCATGTAAAGACGGAGGCAGAGATTGAAGTGATGCAGCTGCAAGCCAAGGAATGCCACCAACACCAGACACTCAGGGAGAGACGTGGAACAGGTCATCTGAGTTTCTGCCGATCTGTGATGGCAGCCATGGGGAGCTGCCCCACCAGGCTGCCTGGCACTGACCTGGCGCATAGTAGGGGCTCAGTACAGATCTGTGGAATGGGTAAGTATGAGCGTGCGATTTTGTAGAAAAACTTGGGGTTAAGAGATGCTTCCGAAGGGCTGGCAGCACGCAGTGTGTTCCTTAACTCCTAGGCCTGGACAGAGTCTTCAGGAGGACCCTCCCCACTTCCCCTCTGCTACTACTTCCCTTTCACCTCTCCTCTGCCTCACCCTCCCCTCCCAGCCCCCCCACCTCGTCTAATCACAGTCCTTGTCAGCAGGTGCACAGAGAGGTTGGCCCAAATCACTTTCATTCCTTAGTTTAGACCAGAATTCATTTAACCATCCGACTTTTTAGAGTTTTCCCGCTAGCTGAAACGATATAAATTAAACCTCTACATGGAATCATCCTAACAGATGACCTTATATAATCCCCTCCCTTTGAGTGAGAGAATAGATGGTCAAAGTTCTCACCACAAGAAAAAAAAGCTTGTAACTCTGTGCAGTGAAGTATGGTGGCTAGACTTACTGTGGTGATCGATTTGCAATATATACGGAATCCTGTCATTACCTCAAATTTATACAATATTAAATGTCAATTACAATATATCTCAATAAAACTGGGAGAGGGGCTAGTAGAGAGCCGAATATTATGTAAGCAGATACAAGTGAGTAAAAAAGGCATTCCTACAATGAACGCCTACCAGAGCAGCAAGGGAGTTAGAGAAGCTGGAAAGATCTACATTACACTCCAAAGCAGAGAGGCCAAGCTACGGCCTGTGGCCCACATCTGGGCACCGTCTACTTTTGTACAGCCCACAAACTAAGAATGGTTATTATATTTGTAAACGGTTGGAAAAAATCAAAAGAAGAATAGTATTTCATGGCATATGAAAATGTTCTGAAATTCAAATTTCAGTGCCCATAAATAAAGTTTTATTGGAACACGGCCACGCTTGTTGACTTACATAGTCTACAGCTGCTTTAGAGCCACAGCGGCAGAAACAGGATGGCCTGCAGACCTAAAACACTAATCCTCTGGCCCTTTACTGAAAAGGTTTGCCTATCCCTGCTCTAGACATGTTAAAGAATTCTGCAGAGTACCATTGTGGTCCCAGCCACACTCACCACCCACTGATGAGGACAAGGAAAGCACAGCACACTTTTTTCAGGAGAGTTCCAACATTTTTTTGTACCACATACTGGGAAGATGGTTCAATAATTTGCACGCACACACAATAACTCTTCTATAGAAGAGAAAATAAAAGCTGTTTTATGTCTTCCAAAATATAAATAATAATTAGAAATTATTTTAGAAAAAAACACAGCACCCAACATTCGGTACCCTATAAATAGTTATCTCTGTGACAGAGAGATTTCACTCTCCATTCAGAGGGTTTGGGGGTTTGTTTGTTTTCTTGATATCATGTGATGACAGCCCCAAAATCACTCTGGGCAAAAGACCCAGGAGGCTATGTGGGAAAAGACAATGGCCAGTGGGGTGAAGGGACACCTTCACCTTCACATCTGGCACAACGTGGACTCCCGCAAAAGAAGCATTAGGCAGGAAACAAGCATTTTGAAAAAAGATGATGCCATTTGCAGCAACATGGATGGACCTAGAGATTGTCATACTGAGTGAAGTATGTCAGACAGAGAAAGACAAATATCATATGATATCGCTTATATGTGGATTCTTAAAAAATGGTACACATGGACTTATTTACAAAACAGAAATAGAGTCACAGATGTAGAAAACAAGCTTATGGTTACCAAGGGGAAAGGGCGGGGAGGATAAATTGGGAGATTGGGATTGACATATACACACTACTATATATAAAATAGATAACCAATAAGGACCTACTGTATAGCACAGGGAACTCTACCCAATA
The DNA here is from genome assembly GCF_964165515.1 of Mesoplodon bidens. Taxonomy (NCBI): domain Eukaryota; kingdom Metazoa; phylum Chordata; class Mammalia; order Artiodactyla; family Ziphiidae; genus Mesoplodon; species Mesoplodon bidens. The sequence continues at coordinate 4,555,093 of NC_138176.1, forward strand.
CTCTGTAATGACCTGTATGGGCAAGAGTCTAAAAGAGAGTGGATAGATGTGTATGTACAACTGATTCACTTTGCTGTACGGCAGAAACTAACACAACATTGTAAATCAACTAGACTCCAATAAAAATCAATTCATTTGCCATGAAAAAAGAAGCTAAAAAACTTTTAAAAATAAAATAAAAAGAAAAGATGAGACTCACCAAAGAACAGCCTTAGGATGGCCCAGTCAGTGTTTCTTTGAAATCTTTGTGCTCTGAGCACTGTAATTTGACCATTAATACAGGAATGTCAAAATAGAAAAACCCGGAGTCAAATCAGGCAGAAAGTAGATCAGGTATAATTTTCTTTTGGAATCTGAACAAAAGACATTGTCTAACCAAGCCAAATAAGGGGGTAAAAGAGTTCTATAGATAGATAGAGAAACGCACACATAACTGTGCTTCATGCAAAATTTCAAATGGCTTAGTGACAGCTCTGAGAACCTGTCTGGGGATAATTTTATGGAAAGGCGGTCAGAATGAAATCAATTAGAAAAGCAAGAAGGATGTAAGTTCTGTCATTTTTAGTGGGAAAATGGCTGCTTGATTTTCCTTGGCGCGCTCCCTCATAACCACTTTGAAGACCTCTCAACTGAGAAGGGAAATCTGCAGCCTGAAGGTTCCCACATGTTCCTCCCAACAGCTACAAGTTCATCTTTCATCCAAGTGGAGCACTTCGAGCTTGCGCACAGAGCGCAGAAAGGCTGGCAGCCCCACCTCCACCGCAGCTCTCAGGGTATCTTTGAGCAAATCACATCATCCCCTCCCTCCCTTGTGCCTCTATGTTCTCATCTATGCAATGGGAACAAAGCCCAGCCTTGCCTTCTCCACCTCCGGCTGTCAAGAGTGTCTATTGAGCGACTTCTCTGGTGGCGCAGTGGTTGGGAATCCGCCTGCTAATGCAGGGGACACGGGTTCGAGCCCTGGTCTGGGAAGATCCCACATGCCGCGGAGCAACTAAGCCCGCGCGCCACAACTACTGAGCCCACGTGCCACAACTACTGAAGCCCATGCTCTGCAACAAAGAGAAGCCACCACTATGAGAAGCCTGCGCACCACAACGAAGAGTAGCCACAACTAGAGGAAGCCGCACGCAGCAACGAAGACCCAACGCAGCCAAAAGTAAATAAATTAATTTATATATTTTTAAAAAAGAGTATTGAGACTGAAGAAGTGAAGATTGCTCCACAAAGAGAATATTCTCATATTTCTCTCTGAGCTGTAACAAAAGAAAGACCAGAGCAGGTTGGAAAGCACTTCTGAGTGTTTATACGCAACAGCTTCTAGTCTTTCTCCTCAGTCTGGATGGAAAGTGCATTCAGCCAAGCAAGAGGGCAGACTGCTAAGCATATAGATGAAGTGCATCTTCTAGCCACTCTCTACCCTCCAGGAAAGTGTGAAGGGCCTAGAATCTGTCAGGTTCTGGTTTTCAGTTGCCTCCAACCATAAAATGCTCACAAAACAACAAGAAAACGACATTGACACAATCCCCCAGACAGATGAGAACAGGAGAGAGATTTTGATGGGTAGACAAGAGCAGAAAGCTGAATCTTCCTAATGGTGAGGATTTATATCAGCCCAGAGTATCTTAAGCATCTCAGCTCTAGAAAATGCCAGATAAAAAGGCAGGCCAAGGCCTCGGATTTGTGAGGGTATCAGAGGGCTTGGCCAGGCCGAGTTCAGCTGAAAAGAGCAACATGGATGTCTCATTGGCAAGTGCTATTGTGTGCTTGCATGAGCTAATATCCTATGAATAGAGATGTTTCAAATGTATTAAACATTGGTCCCTTTTTTTTTAGAAATTACACTGACAGAGGCTTCCTTAAACATTATTTGAATAAAGCCTCATTACGCACAGTCCAAAGCAGTTCATTAGGAGGAGATGCTTTGGAAAGGAATCAAGAAGCTGGCCTTTCTTCTCAGCAGTGAATTACATCAGCTACTTCCTAGTTATTTAAATCTTGAAATAAAAGATGTAAACGCTACAGTGACATCTTAAGATCATTGGAAAGGCAGGTCTTGCATGCACAAAAATGCCCAGCTGGTCTGCAGATAAAACAGATTGATAATTAGTTGCAAAATGTAACATTTCATCAAGAATATTTTGAATAATCCAATTTATCTTTGTCAGATATGCAGCACATATTTTTCCGGGGAGCAGCTTTGTTCTTTAACATAATATTATAATTTCAGGCTGCTAATGAAGGCGCCCGCCGGCCGGCCGGGCCTTGATGTGCGGCTTGGCAGGGAGCTCGCCGCGGCCCGGGGACCCAAGCGCCGGGGCGCGCTGCGCCCGGCTGCCGCCACCTGCCCGCCGCCGCGTGGGCTGCGAGCCGCGGGCGATCAAAGGGCCGGCGGGCTGCGGGGAGGGCGCCCCTGGCAGGCGGAGCGCGGGCCGGCGGGCGGGGGCTCCACCGACTCCGGCTTCTAATTAATCGATGGAAGCGCGCTCTCCCTGCCCCCGACGGCGACGGCGACGACGATGGCAAAGGCGGGCTGGCGCGCGTTGCAGGCTCCGGGTGTGGGGTGTTGGGGGTAGGGGTGGCTGCTAGGCCGCCGGGCATGCCCAGGGGCGCGCCCGGGGTGCACCCTGCGTGGCCTTAGCGGGAGTGGGACGGGGGCAAGGAGGGCTGAGGGTCCCTGGATGGTCCGCAGGAGCCGCAAACTCATCTTCAGGGGCTCTACGGACCCCTGGTGCCAGGAGACAATTAAGGCCCACGTGCTGGTCGAGCCTTTCTAGGGACAATTTATCACTTTACATAAGGCCTGTCGGAAACGCCAGGACGTCCGTGTTTACACGGATGAGTGGGGGCTACTTAGCATAAGTCTGGAGAGCCCAGCGCCGGCCCAGGAGGCAGCCTCCTCTTAAGACCAAGAGAGGCCGGAGCGCTCTCAAGAGGCCTTGATTGAGATGCGCTCCAACTGTAATTTCCTCCGCTGACCCTGGGGCTCTGTGGCCACGGCATCCCCCAGGTCACCCACATTCCAGGAAACACGGTCAGGGGAGAGGAGGTGGCTGGATGGAGGGAAAGTGTGGGCAGAGCTTGGAAATTAACTCGCCCTTCCCAGAAGGGGCGCAGAGTTTGGCAAAGCAGCGAAAACACCAGTGCAAAAAGAATATCGTTCCTTTTTGCTGCGCAAATAGCCACCCGGCACACGCCCTAAGTGCCAAACGTTTCTTTCATGTAAAGTGTATCATTTCAGCAGCATGGCTGCAAACCGCACACCGCGGTTATACCCGCTCTGGAGTTGTCTGGTAATTATATGGTAGTTTCAAAACCAATTCAATTCTTACACCAAGATTAGAGCTCTCTATCCGTTAGTTCAGAAATCATGATCAGTAAGAGATGGATGTGCTACTTTCCTCATTGTCCACGTTTGGACGGACAATGCTACCTGTGTCCTACAACTCTGCAGAACAGAAGTGATGACCCCCAAGTGTCCAGGAGGTAGACATTCGTTATGATGCTACCTGATAATAAATAATAGTAAACTTGAGTGGATTCAGCAAATTCAGAATACTTTGAAAAACAACCACGGGGTTGTTCACTTGGAAGACTGTCCCATAAGGTCTTCTCTTTATTCGTTTTTTTTTTTTTTTTTTTGCCGCTCCTGTAGTTGGGGAATATTTCAAATACTTCCCAGTCTTGGGGACCACAGTCAGCACAGTAGGCTGAGTCTATTGATTTAACCTCTCCCAGTACGTACAGCTCTTAAAATACACTGTGAATGTCATTCAGCCTGGGGAGGGCATGCTCTTGAGAGGGATCCTGACCAATCAAGCTGTCCCTTCTTGCTTTTATTTCTTCCAGGCTGTTTTGTTGCAAGCCTTCCTAGGTAATTATTTACCTTGTCCAGACTCAAAGGTCAGTCCAATGCCATCTCTCTTCCTGGGTAAATTCTGACTCTTTTGATGTCTCTGAGGTTTCTGACCACCTACTGCTCCCCATGGCTTCACGTTTTCTTCTCTGCTGTCTCTTCTCCAAAACCGCTGGAACAGGAGACAGCCCAGAAACTCTAGAGGATGGCCAGGAGGCTGGTGTCCCTCAGGCTTCCCTGCCTGTCCCCGGCAGCCCTGCACAGCCACCATTCTGTCCCCTGCCCTGGCAGGGGTTCCTCTGAGTGCTATGGAAGAGGAGGGACAGATGCTTGTCTTGGTCACTGTCACCCCGTGTTGGTTCCTAGACGTGGACTGGTGCTCGCTCCTCCATGGGGCCCTGTTCCTGGCCCAGAGACATTGGGTGACCTGCCCAGGCTACACGAGCAGCTATCTGTGCCCCTCAGGAGTTGCCTGCCTGGAGCTCCTTTCAGGAGGCCCATCAGAAAGATTGGGGAAACCCATTCACTTGATCTCATGGTTGTTCAGGTCTGCCAACCCTTGTCTAGGTGCCAAGGGCTGCTTTAGCAAACCCACGAGATGGTGGCCCTGGGGCCCAGCCCTCATCTTCAGGACAAAGCAGGGACACTGAGGTGCCCCCCCAAGCCAAGCACCATGGTGCAGCATCCCCACTCCCACGGTCCTGGTTACCTCTGCTCAGCTCTGTGTCCTGCCAGGTTGGGAGTCCCTGCATCCCAGGCAGGTCGCCTTGTTGCTGACTCCCCAGTGCCTGCACGGGCTCAGCCAAGAGCAAATGCCCAGTAAATGATGAGTGACCCAAACCAGACTGGGCCCCTCTGGGGCCAGCAGACCCGGGAGACAGCCAGCTTCCCTTTGGGCCACCCCAGCACACACCAGAATGGCACAAACAAGCCTCCTGCTGCTCCGTGGGCTCCTGAGAGGAGAAGCCCGCCCCCGCTTGCCCAGGCCAACGGGCAGAAAAGCCCAGCGCCATCAGCGGGTCCCGTCATCAAAGGGCAAAATCCCAGAGCAGGACGTGACTGTTCCCAAGGGGTTCTGTCCCCCCAGCCCAGGATGGGAGCCGCCCACAGGCAAAGAGGATTCTGGGTCCCATGTCTTCCCATGTCTCCTTTCCCCAGACCCTTGTGCTGCTCAGATGCCTGTGGTGACTTCCCAGCCAGAGTCTAGCACTGGTTTTCAAGGCCCCACACGTGGCTACCCCCCCAAACCTGTCTTTATTGTCTCCCCCATATGAACCCTTGTTTGAGAAGAGCACAGTCAGAGCCTCCCCCGCCCTAAAGGGCCTCCTGTCCTCTCTCAGCCAATCCATGTCCTGCCCCCTTCTTGAAAGCCAGGCCCAAACCCTCATCTTGCACACACCTGTGCATCTCACCATCACGGTGCTGCCCTGGCACCTGGCCCACAGGCCCTTGAACTACCCACCACCGTGGACCTCCTTCACTGGCCTGCAAGCTCCTGCTGCAGCAAGTGGACCTTGCATCTCTGTAACCGCTGTATCTGTGCACAGTAGGTAGCCTACAACCATCTAGGGAGGAGTGGTTAGATGGCTGCCTGCCTGCAGTGTAAGCACCAGGCAGCGATGAGCAGAGCTGTGAACAGTGCAGGTCGTGGTTTGGAAGCCTAGCTCACAGACCTTTCACTTCTCTGAGTGTGTGCGTGCGTAAAGAGACTCCTTGGCCCATTTTTGTCCCTTTTCTCTTTTTATGTCAATCGTGTCCCTAAACCAAAGATCTCTCCTGTAACCCTTTTCTCAGAGCCCTGATGGCTCCCTGTTTCCTACCTCTTACTTTTCTTCTCCAGTCCTGGGGACATACAAAGTATGGTTACATAAATAGGGCCATGTCCCCAGCATGGCACTGGGGCCCTCCCAACCGGGCCAAAGCCATCTTTTGAGCCTTATCTGGAAATCAGCCTCCTAGTCTGCCCTTGGCCATGCTAGATTCAGTCCAGTTCTGCACCTTTCCCTGCCTCTGCCCCATGGCCTCTGCCAGAAATGCCATTTTTCCTCCTTTCTCTGTCTCTTGAGGTTGTATACATTCCATAAGCATCACCCTTAGAGCCCCCTGCCCCAAGCTCCCAGCAGGAACTACCTCCGGCTCAACCATTCTTGTTAGTTATATGGCTCTCAGAACCCACGTCATGTCTTACTGCAGTGATGTGTGGGACCTTCTCACTCTCCCCCTAGACCGTCAGCTCCGTGAAGACAGGGACTAGGTGCCCTGTTCACTTAGCACATCCTAAGCCTCAATGAAAAATTTCTGGATAAAGAAATAAATGCTTCCAACAAATAAGAGCCTTCAGATGGGCACCATGGATAGGTCTCCAGTATATTAGGTGTGCATTCAAGAATGAATCTCTAAACATTAAGGGAGAAAGAAGAATGAAAAACATTTCAATTTATCAAAGAAATAGGAATTCACATGAGTTTGGGTGTAAAGGTGAACTAAGGTGAAAATAATTTTTTCTTGGATATCAAGCAAATTCTTTCACAGTTCTCCTTGAAAAGCCCAAGCTAAGTACACTGAATAATAAAAAGCAGAGCAAACATTAGTGAAGGGTTCAGTGTTTTCTCTTTTAGGCACAAATTTGCTCAAGACGACAGGATGATCATGCCTTCCCGACTGTCATACGAGGCCACACAGACCTCTGCTGAGTGAGTGACTGATCCCCACCGTGACTCTCTACCGGGCACAGGCCTGACTCGGGTGCACCCAGTCCAGGGACACCCACCCTTACCTGGCGGTGCCAGATCCCACCAGGGTCGCTTGCTCCAAGGCATCCATGCCTTCTCTTAGGATCATGGTCACTTTGTGAGCAAGACCCTGAAGTGCTTTGGCATTTAATTCTAGAGTTTCCATCAAGACAACAGAATGGTACAAAGGACTGCTAAGTGTTGAAGGTTCTGGAAAGGTTCCAGAAAGGTTCAACAATATGGGCTGCTCAGCAGGTCACCCTGGGAGTCCCAGGCAGATGGTTTTCCATTCCCACCGTCCCCGGCACGGTCCTTCCTTTGCATACGTCCATAGCGCTGCCTTTGCTGTTGAGTGCCCTTCTCCCCAGGGCTCCTTCTAGAAAAATCCCACTCAGTCTTCAAGGCCTAAATCAGATACTACCGCTGCTGGGGAGGCTTCCCAGATGTTTCCAGTCGCCCTTTCCTCTGCTCTCAAAGAAAGTTTCACCAGTGGCTCACCTGTGCACAGGTATGTGTCAGCGAGGTTTCTCCCAGAGGCTGATGTGTGCATCGCTGTCTCATGAGCCAGGCTGTGCTTCATGAAGACAGAGGGACCACATCTCTCCTTCATCGCAGCATCACCAGGACCTGGCAGCATCTCAGCAGGATCAGGGAGGTACTCAACAGATGCTTGGTGAGAAGGAGGGGAGGGAAGGAGGCGGGGAGGCAGGGGTAAGGATTTAAGACTCACTCATGATAGTTTCTCCTTATTCTAAGGTATTTGTAATTCTTGTATGTCTGTTTGTCTCTTGAGTTTATCTTAATTTTTTATTTCTTAATTTTATCAGAAGCAACAGAAAAATGTCATAAAACTCAAGGGGGTTGTTTTTTGTTTATTGAGATGTAATTGACATATAACATTATCTTAGTTTCAGGTGTACAGCATACTGACTGCATATCTGTATATACTGCGAAATGGTCACCACAGTAAGTCTAGTTAACATCCATTACCGCACACAGGTATACATTGTTTTCAGTTATTTGTATTGTTATCTTTTCAAAGCAAATGAATATACAGCGAGTATTTTCTCCAGGAGAAAGCCATGAAAAAGATGAAAATGTTTTAGACTTCTGTGCCCCCATCCTCAACTACCCACAAAAAGGTCAGACCCACACATCTATGGAAAAGTGAAAAATCAGATCTGGGATTCAGGGGCTAGTGCTAGGTCTTCCTTTGCTTAGAGCAGAGCTGGGTCAGGGGTGGGCGCTCAGGCAGGTGCACACACACAGGAAGAGGACAGTCCTGACCCCAAGTGTACAAAAAAGAGAGAAGAGACAACATCGTGCTGTGGTGACCCTGGGGGCAGGGACAGTCCAGCACAAAGCCTGGGGCCCCCTAAACAGTATGCAGCTGGAGGCGACCGGTCCCCTCCAGGGACATCACTGACACACGGTGGCCTGGGACGGGGAATGGACTTCAGGGTTGGGCTGAAGCCCGTGAGCCTTGTGCTGTGACCAGCCTGTGATCCGTCCCCCTGTCCATAGTGCCTCCCCACGATTCTTTCTGCTGTTGAGAAGCGAGGGATGCACCTGGGAACTTAGCAGAGAGGGCCAGGGGCTGAATATCTCTGCTTCCCAGTCACCCCTTCCCAGAGCCCGCCTACAGCAGGAGACCCCATATTCTCTCTCACGACACCTTGTATTTTTTCTTTTGGTGTGCCTACACAACTGGTATTTCTTTATGCAACCATCCCTTTGCTTGCTCTATTTTCTATGTCTCAATCGATTGTAAATCCCAAGGGGGTGGAGGTGGTGTCTGTCTCATGCACCCCTGTCTCCAGGACCTGACACACTGCTCTGCACATAGTAGGTGCTCAGGAAATGTCCACTGAGTGAAGTCATAGGTCTCTCAGTAACAGGTGTCTGGCTGTGCTCCCTCTGGAGATGGAGGGGAGGCCCCAGCAAAGCCAGGACAATGTCAGGCTTGGGGCGATGCCTCTGTCTTTCCAAGAAAACATCTTAAATGGAGCAAATTTCATCACTCTCACAATGCAAATGATTTCAGCAGCTCCTCAAAATAGAATTTTCAAAACACAAATTAGTATTGCTGTACACAGTGATGTGTAAGTGATGTCTACGTGATCTTTCTCACATAGATCACTTGACTCTTCAAGGAATTTCCCAACTGCCAAGGAAGGGGCCGATGTGGGCTGCAAATCCCAGCAGGGCAACCGTGTGCAGAGATTCTCAGCAGTGCAGACCCTCTGGGCTGGAGGGAAATTACCCCGATTGCCCGGAAAAGTTAGGCCACCGAAAATCTCTGCTCATGTACACAAAGGGAATATGCATAAACAGTATACAGACAGCCCCAAACACCAAAATTAAAGAACTGGCTCTTTCCAACAATTTGGTCTGCAGCTCTGACTATTATCTGGAGATAAATCAATTTGCAGCAGCTGTAGACAGCCATTTCCGAGAGAACCCTGAGCCGCTTAACTAGAGAAACGTGTTAAAAGTTAAAGGACCTTCATCACATTAAGAACATGAATTTTTCTAACCATAAATTTATTTCACTGAATTCCTGAGCTATAGAGTCACCCTGCACTCTTCCTTGTAAATCAGAGGGAGTGTACCCACTTCCTGATGTTTGCCAATTTGCTATTTTTCCTGTAATTAGGAAAAAATGCAATTCACTAGAGTTACAAGCCCAGAGGAGATTGCTGGGTTGGGTTGAGTTGTTTAATATCTGCCTGAACCCAATGCTTTGTAAAGAAAGGGGGTAAAAGGGCAAAAAGGAATTATTATCTAAACACAGGGTGATAAGACCTAACATTAGATGTGGTCGCCAGGCCCCTCAGAGTGGCTTTGCTTGCTCCACATAAATGCACGGGGCCATTGATTTATGGCACTTAGTAGCGGAAGGACGAAGGGTTGGGAAAATTAAAGCTAACAGAAATAAAAATTTAAAGTACTGGGGAGATCTGTCTACTTCTAGGTATGTGGAAAGACCCCAGACTAGGATGGCCAGCCGAGATGCACGCCCAGAGCATCAAACCCATCTCTTTCGGAAATGCGGTCTGTTAAACCTTCATATCCTTGTTTTGTAGGAATTATGACACAAACAGAATTGACAATAGGCCCATGGCAGCAGGTTCCTGCATCTCTAATGTCAACTAGGAAAACCATCCCTTTACTCTTATGTTTATCTTTAAAATGAAAATGGTTTTCATACATCAGATTTTTTTTTTTGGTATCTTTCAGATCACATTCTAAATTCTGGTTTGTGGCAAACACTTGTGTCCATCTTGGGAAATGTACTTTCGCCAAAATCAGCTGTCTACAGAGGGTGTCATTACAAATCATATAAACACTAACAGGTCATTTCATACTTTGGTGAGCCCTACAGATGCTCTTTTATAGGAATTACTTCCATTGTTTTTGAAAAACACATGGGTATCCATGATTAAGATAAATATTAATGAAAAGGTTAAAAACAGTAAGTGCTTATGTGTCCAAAAGAGCCCTTCGGCAGGGTCTGGTACATGGCAGGTACTCAATAAATATTTGAAAAATTAACTTTAAATGAATAGAACCTCAGACTTTCTTAAAAAGCGATATCATTTTATTCCTACAAACAGAAAACACCTCCATTTCCATTCCTCCCTAAAAAATAAAAACAAAAACAAAAGGGTCCAATAATCCCCCTTAATTTTCATCAGGAGATAGCAAAAAATAAGTAAAAGCAAATAACAACAACAACAAAAAAGAGCCATTTTGTGGGAAATGGAACACAGAAAGCATTTCCCGTGATAAGACGTGTTTTCCTTTCTTCACTTCCCACCCTGGTTTCAGTCACCCAATAATTCTAGAGGTGAGCAAAACAGACCTTGTATCTAATCGTCCTAATGACCCTGGCCTTCATATTTAAAATGTCATTCAGAGAGAGTTTCGGGTTAGCAGCTGCTGACGGAAAAGAGCAATAAATACTACTCCTTCCATTTGCACACAAGCTCTGCACGCAGAAGCCTCTCAAAACGCATTTCCAGCGGAACACCTTGGGACCCACTATTGGAACGCCACCCCGTTCGGTGCCAGGCACCCCACATATCAGCTTTTAGGGGGGGGAGTGAAGAGAAGCTTGCCCAATTGGAGTTACAAGGGAATTTAGGAAGACAGAATGTAATTACCTGAACTGGAATCCGGCCAAGGCACTGGGGCTGCTAAAAAAAAAAAAGTCAAGGAAAAAAATAACCTTAATTCTCTTATAGCTGATAAAAGCCAAACACAGGCTTCTTTCTGCTTATACTTTGGCAGCATAAGGTGTTTAAATCATCACCAAACAATAAATAAAAATAAAACTTTGCAATTTCTAGCAGGCCCCTCGGACACACACACACACACACACACACACACACACACACACAACGGCTCACTGCAAATTCCTTTGTCCTTGGAGGTGGGTAACACAGCCACAGAATCTCCGGGTTCATTTCCTTTCCCTTTCCGGCTCTGCGTTCATCTTGCTCCGGAGACGGACAGCAGGTTCTGCCCACGGGCCAGCCGTGTCACACCCTCCGAAAAGCAGAACCCTTATCAAAGGTCACCAAAGGGAGGAGGTTAGGCATTGCTCTCCTTGTTTGCAGAGCTCATTTTTCTCCTTTCAATCTGGGCTTAATTCTGATGAAACCAAGTGAAGAAAATAATATCGCACCAGGGATGTAAAATTTTAGAGAGATCTTTAGTTGGGAAGTCTCTCTCTCTCTCTCTCTTTTTTTTTTCCAAGAAAGAAAGACATGGACAAAGAAAGATGGTGAGAGAGAAATTGGCCTCAGAAGGCCTGGAGGTCATCTACATGTTTAAAATATTAATCAGTTGGCTACAGACCCCGCTCCAGAGAACGTGTTCCATAACATCCACAGTGCGAGGAGGGCTTCCTTGGGAAAAGATGTTCCCTCTTCACTTCATAAAAAGCAGAGGCATGGTCGTTGCTGCTCCAAAGACTCACACGGCTATCTGTTCCCTGTCCCCACTGCTAAAGCACAGTCAACTGCTAACGATCAGCTCCCATCATAATAGCAGGAAGTTGTCAACACGAAAATTCCAGTTAAGCTCATGGTTGGTGGTTTTCCCTGTAGGGTTAAACAAAGGAGTCCAATATGACACCTCAAACTTTAGTGGGAGGTGGGGAATACACATATGTATGGCCCAGTAGACCGGAGTTATCCCTGTAAAACGTATTGAAAAAAGAAGTCCTGGGCTTCCCTGGTGGCGCAGTGGTTGAGAGTCCACCTGCCGATGCAGGGGACATGGGTTCATGCCCCAGTCCAGGAAGATCCCACATGCCGCGGAGCGGCTGGGCCCATGAGCCATGGCCGCTGAGCCTGCGCGTCCGGAGCCTGTGCTCCGCAACGGGAGAGGCCACACCAGTGAGAGGCCCGCGTACCGCAAAAAAGAAAAAAAAGAAAAAAGAAGTCCAGTCGACTAATTCATTTTTAAACTGCAAGGGCCATGTCTTTTTATCCTGAGACCAGAGAACACTAATAAAATTAAAGTGGAAAATTCACCATTTCATCTGATTGTCTAACATGGCCATCAGGTCAAAACTCTCCATGATTTACAGACGTAGTTTTGGACTGTTTTCCAGCAAGCGAAGATGTCTGCACATATTTTTTAAAGAAAAAAGATATGGAATCCAAAAATGTGAAGTGTGAAATGGGCGGGGGGCGGGCAGGGAGGAACAAAAGCCGACAAACTAGGGACCGTCTAAGGCATTCCTGTGAACGCACGCTCTGGCTTCCTTCCAAGGTAAGGAATGCTCCGGATAACGAGATTAAGCCCCCTGTCCACATTGTTCAGTTTTGCAGAACTAGAAGTATTTCTATGATCCTTGATTGAATTAGTTTAAAATTTTAAAGCAAAATGCCCCTATTAATATGTTTAAGTTTCTCCAAATCTATGCTTCTGAGAACAGGAAGAAAGTAGGCTTCACTCTCAGCTTGGCGATTGCTGACCTGTTTAGGGGATGTCATATTTTGGTGAGCTTCCGTGAACTCTTGAGGTTGCTCAGTAAACACAGTTAAGGTCTGTTGAAAAGGGAATGGTGGTTCCTCCCACCAGTGATGTAGGCCAAGTGGGGGTCAGAGGGCTACAGAAGGAAGCCCCCAGATTTTCTCTGATTCTGAGAAGCTGCTGCTTTCTGAGCCTTGAATCTTTAGGAAACCTTAAACTCACCCCCAAAGGTCATACCCATTTGGTTTCCAATTGGAATATAAAGCACCAAAACCAATACCGCCATGTATAGCACTGCCTTTCTCCTGCATGGTGTGTTCGTGGTGTTTGGGGTATGTCTTCTTTTCCAGACACGTGGGCCCCCAACATGGGCCACCTCAATCTTCCCACTTGCGTGAAATGAGCAGTAAATGAATAGAAAAGACACCCGCACCCACACCCACAAAATCAGGGTGGGATGGAAGCCCAGGATGGAGACGGATTCTTATTAATAATTCAGCCCAAGCAACCCCCTGGAGCAGTTTCACTATGAAATGCTATGCAGAATGCTTCAACACACTAATTAATATTTTCAAAGTGTTCCGTGGGCCCCTTTTAAAAGCACTTTTGCCATCCATTCAATGCTCTGCATTATAAGTAAAAGATCAATCCTGTCCCCCAATCTTATTGATGAGCTGTCTAATGAACGTAGGATATTGTGTCCACAGAGTTGTTTTCTCCCTGTAATATCACTCCCCAAGAACTGGGCTGGAAACTGGCTTCTCTTCTGAGCCAGCTCTTCCTCCCAACAGTTTCAGAAAGGCCCAGGCAGGCAGAGAGCCACAGGCGTGCACTGCTCCGAGCGTGGTGCACTGTCCGTGCCTCACAGCCCCCAGTCTGACGCCCAAAACAGAGACCCAAAGGAGAGGTTTGCCATCCCCTCCAAGGTGAGCGTCACCAGGGGCGGTGGCAGCAAAGTCCCTCAGAAAGTGACCTCAGCAGACAGCTCCTGTCGCAGGGGTGTTTCTGAGGGACGAAGCCCAGCAGAAGGTCTGGGCCAGCGGCTGGGCTCCAAGGAGCCAGCTGCTGCTCAGAGACTCCTCCCCAGCACCAGACCATCAGGGGAAGGGCGCAGCCTCCACCCTCCAGGGCAGTTTAGGGCACAGCCCTCTTGACTGACTCCACACCATCCCACTGGAAGCATCCAGGGCCTGTCCAAAGGACCATGTGGAGACGTGCATCTCTGGCCTCTCCCACTCTGAGCGTAGGCCCCGCTGCACTGGCTAGAACCGCAAAGGCGGTCCCCGCGGAGAGCAGCAGAGGGGCATCCGCGATGTGCCCATCTGAGTGATTCTTCCTAAATGTCACCTGGAGACTATTTCTCAATTCAAATCAATTGTGCCTATCGATCCAGGCAATTAAAAGAATAGGAAAGGAGTAACTTTTGCCCTTTACTATCTCTCATTCAAGAAAGTGATTTACAGGGTCAAGTGGGTCCACTTGGAAATAACTGCTTTACATGGTGAAGGATCCTTTCCTCCCGGGAGACCCAGGGAACTGTCTCTGAGGTGAGAAGGGAGACCAGGCCTCTCGGGGATGCGGGAACCCATGGGGCCTATCCGGAGGCTGTTGGCCATGCTGCCCCCTTTTCCAGCTGATAAACAATGCCCACCCCAGAACGGCACTGACCGGAATTTTTTCTTTTTGCTGTGAAGTCCACATAACATAAAATTAAGCACTTTAAAGTATGCATAAGTCAATGGCATTGATTACATTAACAGTGATGTACAACAGTCACCTCCATCCAATTCCCAAGCAAGCACCTCACCGCAAACAAAACTGTACCATGAGCAGCCTCTCCCCATGCCCCCACCTCCAGCCCCCGGCAGCTACCAATCTACTTTCTGTCTCTCTGGATTTACCTATGCTGGATCTGTGATGCAAATATGATCACACAGCATGTGGTCTTTTGTCGTCTGGGATGTTTTCAAGGTTCATCCACGTGGTACCATGTGCCAGTGCTTCATTCCTTTTTAAGGTCAAATAATATACCCTTGCATGAATATATTACATGTTATTTCTCCATTCATCTGTGGATGGACATTGGGTTGTTTCTACCTTTCGGGTCTTGTGAATCGTGCTGCTTTACGAATCTGTGTAAAGATACTTGTTTTGGTTTCTGTTTTCAATTCTTTGGGGCATAGACCCAGGAGTGGAACTGCATATGGAATTTCTATCTTTAACTCTGGAGGAATCGATGGGGATTTTGAGATAGCTCTGCTCAGTGAAGAAGCGCCGTGTGTCCACAGATGGTGGAGTTTGCCGTGGGCCGTGAGGAGGGGCAGGAGCTCTTGTGCTTCTTTTATACCATTTGAAGTCTCACAGGTGGTTCTCTCATGGAGTGAATACTGGTTTGCTCCATGCTTTTCCACCTCCAGATAAACAAATCACCTCCTTCCGCATAACCTATGTCACTTTGTTTTAGTAAATTTGGGGAGAAGAGGAGAGAAATTCACATTAACTCTTCTGGCTTAACTTCTGGTATTTTATACAAAGTCCTCCCCCTGACACACAAGGGTGACCACGCCCAAGCATCCCACCCCTCACAGATCCCTAATCCCCTTTTCTCTGACCTGTGACCTTTGCACATGTTGTTCCTGGGTTCCAAGCATGTTTTTCTCTTCTCTGCTCCAAAATCATACCTTGAAAACTCCTACTCATCCTTCAAAACCCAACTCAGATGCTTCCTTATCCCTAAAGCCCTCCCTGGGAATCCAGGCAGAGTTAACTTCTCCCTCCTCTGTGGCCCAGGACCTTCACTCCCATGTCTATCATGACCCTGGTGACTGAGAGAACAAGCGCCATAGAATCACACAGACCAAGGTCTTCACCCTGCTTGTCGCTCAGTTTCTGCATCTGTAAACTACAGACTAACTATACCAGCTCAGAAAGGATTGTTGTGAGCACTTAATGAAAGAAGAAAGTTGAAAATGCAAAGCACCAGGCTTCCCTGGTGGCGCAGTGGTTGAGAGTCCGCCTGCTGATTCAGGGGACGCAGGTTCGTGCCCCAGTCCGCGAAGATTCCACATGCCGCAGAGCGGCTGGGCCCGTGAGCCATGGCCGCTGAGCCTGCGCATCCAGAGCCTGTGCTCCGCAATGGGAGAGGCCACAACAGTGAGAGGCCTGCGTACCGCAAAAAAAAAAAAAAGCAAAGCACCTAGCTCAGTATTTGGAACACGAGCACAGTACATAGGGGCTAAGTTCAGTATGACATCAGTTCCATGGTATTTTAATTTATTTGTTTGTCATGGTTGTTTATCTTGGGTGTTTTTCTTCCTTGATCACGAGCACCCCCAAAAAAAACTCTGACTTTGCCTTTTCTCTTTGTATCCCGAGTGCATAGCACATGAATGATGCTCAAATAAATGTATTTGTGGAACAAATTAATGAGTTAATTAATTTACAGAATTGTTCAACGTGAGCACCTACATCCCAAAGATGACAGTTGTCACCGATTCTTTCTTCATACTGAGGTGGCTTCGACAGTTCCAAGGCAACGTGACAGAGGAGCGACCGTTAACATCGGTTCCCTAAGCCACCTGCAGACATCTGTGCTCCATTGTCCCCACGCAGGCACCTCAGAACAAAGCAGGGGAGGAGACAAGACAAGCTTACACACCAGGAGTCATGCTGGGGCTGCCTTACGTCCTTCAAACCTCTCACTCATGAGGGCAAAGGGGAAATACCAGGATCACACTACACACACCCGTTGAATAGGAGTTACTTTTATTTTGGAAAAGTACAAACAAGTCAACTCAGGTGGGAGGGAGTAGCCTGTGCTGGGAGGATGGGCAGACAGGAGGAACCCAGGACCAGGCAGAGGAAGCCGACTTAGGTAAAACTGAGCCGCCACTTGCATTGTAGGGGAGAAATGTCCCCACCCCTCCCTTATGAAATGAGGTCAGATGCACAGCTCCAGTCTCTAACCCTCTGGGGGTCTCTACTCAAGGCTCTTCCCTTGTGGTCCCCATCTATCCAAACACAGCCTTGTTGTAACATCCACCTAGGTCCAGCCTGACGCTTTCAACTCCCCTGACCAGACCAGACCACCGTTCTTCTCTCTCTGGACTTCTTACCTATCATGTAGCTTCACATAGATGACCTTGAATCACCAGGAAACCTTTGGCACTTCCTGTTTTCCCAAGGTGAATTTAGCCTTCTTTTAGGGCAGAGGCCATGTCTGATACATTTGGTATTCCCACAGGACATGGGTATAAGCTATATGAGATAAGAAATATAATCCATCAGTATCTTATATATTGTAAAAGCCCAAGAAATTCCTCTCAACTGATCGTTTAGGAGGAAGAGAGAATCAGAACCAAAATTAAGGAATGGCAGAACTTGAAAAGGACCTAAAGATGATGTCCTTCAACCCATTGTTGCAACAGTGACTGTAGACCCACAAACTCCTAGCAGGGAAGAGGTGGAGTTGGCAGAGCCCGGCCTCTGAACTCCCCCTCACCCAGTACTCTGAATAGATAAGGCTCTGAGAAGGTCTGCACTAATGAAATCAGTTCACATACATTTGACTTGTGCCTCCTAAATATATTGGATTATGGAACACTCCTCCCACTTCCCTGCAAAGCTCTTTCCAATATATTGTAGAAATAACGTTCTGCAAACACAATTAAGGCAATGCTAGTTAAAATATTACCTATAATAACATAGGACAAAATAATAGAACCAGGAGGTAAAATTATGCAGTTTGACAGGAATGCATTTGGGCTGAATATCAATTCTTAGCTGGTCCAGTGAAGTTGATTATAAAACTAATAGGAAAACTCCTGGGAGATAATTGCAAGACATTCTTGAAGGTTAAAAATTTCCCACTGGATCGGAAACAGGGCTATGGGAGTCCAAGCCAGGATGCTAGTCAGCAAACCAAAGCTTTTATGAATTAAATTGTTAGGAATTAGGGTCTGATTCAAGGTAAAGCTGGGAACCATGGAACTTGGATCTGGGGGAGGGTCATTCAGACCCAAGTCCAAGGAATGTGAAAACGGATGAGTAACCTCTGCTCCAGCCAGACTCAAGGGGCCAACAGATGATTCCACATGGCCTCTTTGCTTTTCAGTTGAGGAAACTGAGGCACGAGGCACAGATCTGCCCAAGGCGTTCCAGGTAGAAAGACCAGAGCTGGACTACGGATCTCCGCATCCTCAGCGTGGGTCTCTCTGTCACAGTGACCCAGGCGGGGAGCAAAGGCTGGTACTCTCGGGAGGTGGCCCGAGCTCAGGGATGCTGGAGGTGAGGTCACAGCCACCAGATAAGCGCACAGGGGCTCAGCCGCCCGGTCAGAGGGGCAAGTAGGTGCCACCTCCACTCACAGCTCTGCCTGAGCAGGCTCCTCACCTGCTTCTCAGCGGGTCCTAAGACGCCAGGTTATGAAACACAAGACAACATCGACACCTCTATCCAAACCGTTACACAGACCTTTGCAAAAGACGATCGGTGAGTGATGACAGAAAGGGTCGATTGCACCTTTCAGATCCGGGTGCAGCTGACATAGAGCAGAAAGGAACGCGACCAGTCCTGCCTGGCATCCATCCATGGCTTCTCCTCTTTGGCCAACTCGCTGGCCTGTTGACACCCCGGGACTCTTCACTGTTACCCCCTGTCCTTCTGGATCCTTCCATCCGGCAGACCCCTCCCTCTGTGCACCCCACCGGGACCCACCAGCATGTCTCCAACCAAGATAAAATTGTTCCAACCTAGGAAGCCGTGTGTGTAGTTGGACTTGACTTCAAGAATACCAAGTAAAACAGGGCTCTGCAGAGTGACAGATTTCAGCCCAGCGAGGCTCAGAGAGGGAAGCGGCCACATGCACAGAGTCACGTGCCTCATATATGGCAGAACCGCTTTGCAACCCAGGTGCACGGGACTGGAAAGCCCTGGCTTGTTCCAGGCACCCTGTACCGTGTGAGCCTCCAGAGCACGGGGCTGGTGATTCTCAAACTTTAACTTCATGGTCTGATCTACATACATCTATGTATATGCACACATTTGTGTGTGTGTGTGTGTGTGTGTGTATGTGCGTGTACACAGATATGCTAAAATAAAAGTTTCAATATTATGTAACAACCTAAATGGGAAAAGAATTTAAGAATAGATACATGTATACATATAACTGAATCACTTTGCTGCACACCTGAAACTAACACAGCATTGTTAATCAACGATATATAATAATATAAAATTTTTAAAAAATAAAAATCAATAAAAAATTAAAAATTAAAAATATATAAATAAAAAGTTTCAAGAAATAGTACTTATCCTTATCACATGCTGTGAATTCTGATATTCCCTCATCTGTTCTAGTTCACGTTTATTGTGCAACCCAAATTGGAGACGTTTATTGTTTATCATGCAACCCAAATTTCAGACATGATTTGATCCCCAGGCTCCTTTTAAGACGGTTGAACTGAGGTCCAGAGAGTTTGCGTGGCTTGCCATTCACTAGCAGCCGACTGGTATGAAGGCGTGGCATCCTGACCTTTCACCTTAACCCTAACCCCCAACTGTAACACCACTTGCCTTGGCCCTGGCCCAGCTCTCCTGGCTCCTCCCGTCGCTTTGGTTGCTGAGACACACAGTTATCACAGGATCTGACCCCACTGTCTGCTCACTGCACCCAGCTCTTGTACATCACTCATCCCGACCTGGCCCTGGCTGGGCCCAGCTTCAGGGACTCACAGGCAACCAGGTGGCTAATCGTGGCCCAGGGAGCCTCTGGGTACAGCAGGGCACCCTCCCCCGGGGCACAGGGCCCTGGGCACGCCTTCCATCGTTTCCCAGACACGCAGAGGCCTCCCGAGGAGGGATCATTCTCCAGCACAGCGCTGAACCGGCACCAGGTGGGCAAATGCAGAACCTCCCATCAGATCCCGGAACGAAGCCCCTTAGTCCTGGCTGGTCTGGTGGTGTTTGGGGGTCAGAGCCAGCTCTTTTGATCGCTTCTGCACCTTTCAGGAAACAAAGCCTGAGAGCCCACGGCGAGGACCACACTGGCAATTCCTGGGTTTGAGAGCAGCGGCTCTGTGGGTCTCTGGGAGCCCTGGTCGCCCAAGGGGACAGCGGGGGACCCCACACACACACTGGGGGCCCCAGGAAATGTCCAGGAGGCCTCCAACTCTCCTCCCCTCTCCCTGCCTCGCCAGGAGCCTCTCCGGCAGGAGGCGCTGGGGAAGGTTGGGATGTCACATCTATGCTCCGCGCACCCGGCTCCTTGTAAAGCTTAAGAGTGCCATCTAGTGCACGAGAGGTGCAACTGCGAGGGCTCGGTTCCAGCGGCTCTGGCAGGAGCAGCCTTCCTTTCTCCCCTGCTTTCTGCCTCTGGCCCCAGCCCTCCTTCTTGGCCCCTGCAGGATGCCTCACAGCCAGAAGGTGCTCCGGCTTGAAGCGAGGGCACGGGGACGCCTCTCTGCACCTGCACCCCGTGCACCCCACCTCGGTCCCTCATCACTGAGCCCGCGTTCCCAGGCACCCCTGCAATGGCTCTGTGCACAGCTCAGGGCTGGGAAGGTCTGCACTCTGAACTTCAGGTGAAACTAAACTGATCAGAACATTAGCTTAAAAGGAAGAAAAGAAGTGAGAGGAAAAGAAAGAAAAAGAAAGGAAAGAAGGAAGGAAGAGCAGAAGGAAAGGAAGAAAGGAGGGAGGGGTACGAACAAAGCCAGGGATGGGGCAAAATAGTCTGCGCTTGGCTTTCAGCTGGTTTCAGCCATAACTTCGAATTCCAGAGACTCTGTTCCGTATTCAGAGTGTCTGAATCATGGGTACAGAAAACATGGGCACTTTAGGGACTGAGGCAAATAAAGGAAAACAGGGGAAAAATGCCCAAGCTCTCCACCTGGCTTCCCCTCTGGGGCCTCAGTCTCTCCATCTGTAAAATGAGACACTTGGCGGCTCCTTGAACTCTAGCCCGGTGCCCTCCTGACACTGCTGTCAACCCTCTGCTCACCAAGCCTTAGGTGTAGCCAGCAGGCTCAGCATAATACATCCTGTGAATTTTATCTCTTTTCCCGAGTTTTAGATTTAAATGTTTTCACGTTACAGAACGAAACAAAATAAGAACCCAAAAATGGCAGAAAAGAAGAAACTAAAGGAGTGGCAGTGAGGGTCCAAATGGTTGCCACCTACAGCCAGACTGGACCTTCATCTCTCTTTTTGAAATAAAGTACAAGGAGAACATCAGGTGCAGTAGAAAAAAGCCAAGGATGGAGAGAGAGAGGTGCAGGGGAAACTGTCTCCCCGTGGCTTCCTTGGTCACGTGACTGACACACAGACCCATCCAAGCCCACGAGCCCCCCCTGGGTTGGGAGACGAGTAAGACCATCATCATCAGTTTCAGGCATCGTATGGGAGCGGGCACACCCCACAGAAGCTTAGGATTAGCAATAACACTGCTTACATTATACATGCGTATATACTGTGAAGGCCTTGGAGAGTGAAGAGATCAAAATATTTCGCTAATTTTCTTGCTCTGCTGAAAAACAACCCAGGACATGAAGATCAGGGATTTTGTCTAGGGTCAAGCTGAGAGAACAGAGCCTGGAATCCTGGCTCTGACCTTTGCCCTCATCTCCTGGCTTTTAAAGTTGCTCCGCATAAAAAGGGCAATTCATGAGAAATGAGGCCAATTTGCCGTGAAATGCAATATCCTAATTTTGCGCAGGTAGTTTAAAACAAGCCTAATCCCGGGCCTATGCTGAGAGATTTCCTCACTGCCCTGGACTACATCCACGATTTAAACTAAATTTATATTTGGAGGAAAAAAAAAGACTTGCAGCGAGGTCTTAGGAAACAGGGTACAAGAAGTCGCCCTTTTCCGCAGATTGGTTAAATGGGTGTTTTTAATGCAAATTAGTGCCAATTGCTATCACGAGTAATTATTGTAAAAGACAGGCAGTGTTTCCATCACCCTTCCCTCATTTGGTTCTCCTATAGTCTCTTTTAAATAACTTAGCCATAACATTTCAATTGACCACTAGGAAAAAAAAGTGCTCTCAGCCGTGGGGAGAGAGAAGGAGGAGGTCACGAGTCCAGCGGGGTGAGGATCCCCACCGGCCCAGATGGAGCCCCCCCAGACCCACTCTACTTCCCCGTGCCCCCTACGCCCTTTGGACTTGCAGCTGAGGCTGCTCTGTGGGGTGGCTTCCCCCCAGGGGGCTCTGGGGTGCAGGAGTCCTGGGGGGTGGGAAAAGGGCCAATTCCCCTCAAGGAGCCCCCCACCTGCTGCTAAGGTGTGTGCCTCAGTCCTAGGGACGCACGCAGGTCCCCCATTGGAGCCGCTATATTATAATAACATTAGGTAAATCCAGGCGAGCCTATGAGGTAGAAGATTGCATCTCATTTGTTCTAAATTTTCCAAATTCTAAACCTTCAGGGAGGTGTTTTTACTTTACATATTTGTTTAAGGTCTGTTCCTTATTGCCCCAAAATGCTGAATATACAATAGGCATCAGATTCTCTTTCTGGCCTTAATTCATCATAACGAACAGAAACAGAAACCTGATTTCAGATTTCGCTCTGTTTCTCCAATTCATATTCACGGCATCTCCATCATTAATAGCATCTGGAGGAGCCCTTTTATTTACCTATTATGGCATCATCTGTAACATAAAACTGTTGTATTCTCTTTTCATTAACAGATTCAGTTGCAAATGCTGGGGAAAAACATTACAAAGAGCCCCTTTTTAAAATGTGCACATTTATTGGGATTATTAAATCACAGCAGCTAATCGTGGTTGTCACCAACTTAATTTAAAAAGCTGATTATTACTCAAGCCCTATGTATTCCAGGCCTGATACTGTATAATTAGCAGTTGTGATTATTTAGTTAATTTGCAGATTAGGAGCAAGTGCCTGTTTTGAAAAATGTGGCCACTCGACCTTCAGCTACAGAGTGGAGTGAGCCAGCCCCTGTTATGGGAGAACAAGAGTTTCCTGTCAAGTAAGTGCATTTTGATGTAGGTCAACAGGAGTAAAGGGACGGTTTTCAGATCTCCCGCCCACATCCTTCCAGCCAAAAGTCCAGCGCGAAAGCCACTCCAGACTTGTTTAAATTAGCTCCTTCCCTGGTGGAGCCAAATCAAATCAAATTGCACACTTGGAGCCTAAACCAGTTAAAAGATGGTCCTTGCGGGTACCAGCCACTGAAGCGACAGGAACTAGACGAAAACGTCCGAGTGACCCACCGCTCAGAGACGACTGATCCATCCAGACCGGTCCGAAGTGGAGAGCCATTCGGAGCTGGGGACGGGCCCCTCATAGGCCTTATTTCTAATGCTGCATTTGTCACCAGTCATAGGATGGTAATAACATTTGTAACTGCTTCCCTTATACTCTGGTGTGATTTACTTCATCTAATACACCATGCAAATGCTAAAAGGCACAAATACATCTTCATTATATAAGCCAGTGTCTGAGCCATTCTCCTCCAGAGACAGTTTTATTCACTTTTATACAATTTGCCTACTGTACGGTACAGATGGTTTCTATTAAGTAAAATATCTGTTTTCTTCCAAATTTTTAGTTTTCGTGATTAAATTACTTTAAAATGATGGTACATTGTATTATCTCCTTTCATGACTTAATTTAGCTCAAATACTCCCGGCATAAGCTAGAAACCCAGTTTCATCCACTCAGAAAATCGACCACATACTGTGATTTTCTGAGGGTTATTTCACCCTGGCTGTGATTTCTATTCTTTATCTATGGATTATTTTCTCGAGATAAATTTCAAGATGATTATACACGGAAGCTCTGGACTAATACTCAAGCAGGATTTCTCCCCTACATTGTTTAAAAGTCGAAACGTCCTTTATTAATAGGCAAGTTACGTCTGCCAGCGTCTCAGCTACAGAGTGGCTTGCGGTGTGGACTCTTCAGAGTTGCTGCCTCCACGTGGCGGGCCCTTGCAGCCAGTTTGCCTTCCCAGCCGGCCTCCCTGAATGAACGCGCTCTGTTCGTTTTGAAGGGGCTGCGCGCAGCAGACGCCTGCTTCGGCTGGAAGGAGAGCTTGGCGATGGTGTTCCGTGCTCCATCTTCCCACCGTTGAGGATTGCCCTGTGGATCTCAACTGCCCCGGATGTCGAGGGCTCCTTTCTGATGCTTGGAACCCGTCCTTCCACTTGTCTCCCTCTATTAGCGTGATCCTAAGCAAGGGCGGCCCCCGGGAATTTCTCCAGTGTTGCATTTTGCATTTGTATTTTACTTTTGCATTTCTGCTCTCCAAGCCTTCCCACTGGAACACGGCCCGCAGCCCGGAGCAGTGGTACCTCCTCCACCCTCGAACCAGCTCTTCTCAAACTTGCTCACCACGCCCACACCCCACTCCCGCTATAGCTCAGCAGCCCCAGATCTCGGCCACAAGCCCTCCTGCCCTGGCGCAGAAACGCGGGAAGGAGAGCCTGTGCCCTTTGTGGGAGGGAGGCAACGTGTGCTCAGAAGAGGGTGGGCGTGGTACATGACACAGAGGAAGGGGGCGGGCAGTGCAAGAGCCCACAGGCCTCTTCTCCTCACCTTCTGAGCCTTGAGGATCCACCCCGGGAGTCGCTGCAATTCACTGCAGAAACCTTCCTGCGATCTGCAGGGGGCCCTCCAGAAATGATGGAAAGGTGACTGGCGCTGCACGGGAACAGTGCGGGCCGCCTGCCGGGGCGCCATCTTCCTGGCTCTCGCTAACACTGGGCACAGGGGCAGTGGCAACCACACAGTGTCATAGTGAGTCCCCAGATGAGCATGGCCATGACCCAGTCCTTCCAGAGGTGAGTGCAGGGCCGGCAATGGGGAGACCCCCATTCTAGCCCCATCTCCCACCTGTGAGTCCAGACAGGTCAGTTCACCTCTCTGGGGCTCAGGGTCTGGCGATGTTATGGAGAACAAATAAAATAACGGGCCTGGAAAGGCTCTGAAACTATTCAGAGTGCTTGGAGACACAGGTACGATCCCATCACAGAGTTCACTTCGGACACAGCACCGGAGAAATACACGGATCCTGCCCTAAACCCAGAGCAGGTGAGGTCTGCCCAGGCAACTCCTCTCATGGGTACACTTCTCACCAAAATGCAGTTTCTCAAGGTAAAATATCTGATAGACTTTATAAATAAATCCTCACACAGGCAGGCGTTTCTTTCTAAGTTAGCTGACACTCTCGGTGCCCCTGCCATGCCCACGTTGGGGGGCAGCCTGTGTGGGGTGATCCCACTTTCAGTCAGCACCGAGCTTAGCTAACGTGGCATAAATTGACTTGAGGTCATGAGACAGAGGTTGAGGGAATAAATTATCTTTTCAGTCAATCATTTGTTTCATAGAAAATGGAACGTGAGAGAAATTGCTAACAAAAACAACCCCCAGAGGCTCGCCCCTGCCTGCCATGCTTAGGGTCCAACAAATTGCCAAGTTTGCTCCAAAATGACCATTAGGACCCACTAGGCACGACTACACCAATGGAGACAGACGGAGACGCCCACCAAGATCTGGTTAATTCTACCAACAAGACATTTTTGGCTCCACCTTGGAAACGAGGAGAAGGTGTCTTCATTCTCCACTACCCCGTGCTCCCTGCGACCCAGCCAGTGCCTCACTCAGCTCCCTCACCTCCTGCACCCAAAGGCCTCTGATACTCTCCCACCAGGTGCAGCGAGCCCAGTCCCACTGAGGGTCCCCCAGCCAGACACAGCCCTGAGACACAGCATAGTCCAAAATGGAGAGAGACCCGAGGATGGTCAAGCTGTGAAGGATGGAGGCTTGGACTAAGCCCCCTGAGAGACCCACATAAAGAATTAGAGCCTGGAGAGGACATGGGCCCTCTGCCTAGCCAGCGGACCTTCCTCCTCCCCCTGACCCCGAGCCTCCAGAAATGCCTACATTAACCTGGGAAAATCATGCCATCTCACCCCTCAGGCAGATTTGGACACAGTCACCCAGCTCTCAAGGAAATCCAAACATTCAAAGGCAGCTGCAACAGCTCCGTTCTGGGAAAGGGGCCACAACCCAGGGGGAGGGTTTGAAAAATGTGGTGGTCCACGTTGCCTGACGTCACTGGTGAAAATGATGAGGAAACTTCCCAAGGGCTTGGAGAGTTCCCTCCATGCCTGCGCGGGATGGCGAGATCTTGGCAACATCGGAGCATCCTATTATTCAGTTCAAAGGAAAGATTTAACTGTTCCAAAATCAATTTCAGAATGTAATAATGACAGTAGGTAATACAATAAAGTCATTCAAAGATCAGAGAGCAGTGAAACAATATACTGGGAGACTGCATTATGCAGTCACAATGCACTTTAGGAGAGTGAATTCTTCCTTGCTTAAGAAAGGGCATTAGATGGATGAGCTAAAAGTATGTATTGTGTGCTCACCTGATCACAGGTCTATTCCTGGGAGAGAAGCACAGTCCGACTCTGGGGTCCCGACACACGTGAGTTCCAGCTCCAGCGTTATGGCCCAGGGACTAGCTTTGTGGCCCAGAGAAGCTATTTAAGTGCACACTAAACTATTCAAATTCTGTTTCCTCTCAGGCAAAATGGGGGAAATAGAAGGAGCCATCTCATAAAGTTGTGGGGAGGATCCATGAGTTTCCTGAGGGAATGGACGATGTCTGGTACCCAGAAGATGCTCAAGAAATGAGGCCCTTCGTTGGCGACTGGTCATGGAAAGAACTTCACCAGTTTCTGTCACAGTCTTGCCAGCTAGGTATGCGGAGGTGGAAAGGGGAGCGGGGCCAGAAGTCACTTACACCTAGAGAAAGTTGGAGAACCCCGCAAAGAAATTTGTGATTCCCAAGAAACGAGCAAGTCAGATCTTAGATCTACGGGGATTTGAAGAGGGTGAGATTATATGCAAATGGGGCAGTTGAGGAAGTTCACAGGAAGTGGGTTTGAAAGAAGCTTAATCTCCAAAAGCATGAAGATGAAGCTAGTCTGCCCTAGAGTCAAGTGTCCAGTGCGTGAAGACGGTACCCATGTCTTTGGAGAATGTAAGTTGAGAAAAAAAGGCACAAGGCCAGGGGAAAATAATGCAGGATGCTCAAACATGGTGGCTGGTGCTGTGTTGTTGGTATCTGTCAAGACGAGATTGACATGGATTCCTGTATGCAGTGTTGCTGTGAGGTTTCCATAAGCTGATGAAGAAATAATAATACACGCATGACCGTAAGAAAGCACAGGTAACTTGGTGAGAAAAGGATCTGACGAGTCAGTTCTCATGTCACAAAGGCAAAATAATTGATTACGGACCTATTTTTCACTTTGTAATTTTGTTCCATGAGTTTATGAAGCCAAATGTAGACACAGTGTAAATGTGACTATATAGCATCAGACAGCAAGGTCGGGCTCCCCCAGCTATAGAGGATATCACAGTTGGTGCCTACGGACCCAAAAATCAATTCCAAGAGTGAGTCTATCTCAAGATACCATCAAACAGAATTACATTCTGATATCTCCTCCACATCTTGTACTCAGAAACTTACAAGATCAAGCAATTAATTTCCCAATTGGATTCCTTAGACAATCATATATGAGAGTCTATGGATATTAAAAACGATTACGAGCATTTTAAAGGCAGCACATGCTAATCTTCTCACAGAAAGGATAAAAATACAAATCCACTTGCCTCCTAACCTTTCAGCCCCTAAACAAGGAGGAATATGGAAATTTCCAAATTTGCATGAAAAGAAAAAATATTTTAACTTGTGCGGGTTTATACATATTCCCTTCCAAGGTGCTCTCTGGGGAACATTTTTCACCAAGTTATATTTTGAAGCTACGATCTGGCTTGTGGCCCAGACTGCCTTTAAATTTTGTCCAAGTTTTAGCAGCTTCACAGATATTGTGTAAAAGCTGGGAACTTTATTAAAGAGACATTATCTGATATGAATTCTATATTCAGTGACAGGAATGACATTTTGATGTCTAGAAGGCCACGAGGTGAACATGATAGGTGACTGAAAGCTGTGTGCTAAAAACAGAATGGAAAACAGAAACAAGTATCTCACACACAAAATTAAATATGACTTAGTCTAAATGCAGTGTGGGATCCTGGATTGGACCCTAGAACAGAAAAAGGACATTTGTGGGAAACAAAACAAAAAGCAAACAAACAAATGAAAAACACTGGGGAAATGAATAAAGTTCATAGCTTAGTTACAAATGTCCCAATGTCTCAGTTTTGACAAATGTGCACAGTTATGTAAGATGTCACCAGGAAGGGGACAGGTGAAGGGCAGATAGGAACTCTCTGTACTATCTTTGCAATTTTTCTGTAAATCTGAAATTATTCCCCACCAAAAAAGGTTATTTTTTTTAAATGTGACTCAGGAAAGGAAACTCAGTTGTAGTGTTGAAAATTGTCATCAAGGAAAAAACCCTAAGTCATTTGGGGGAGAACTTATACCATGAACTATAGTAAATACAATATGAGACATTGAAGAATTAGGAAAGTATAGCTATTGATATTCTATCCCAACTGCTCACCCATCAGAGGACTCCAGAGGGTAACATCTTAAAATGCTGAACCAGTACATCTCAAAATATGCCTTGTTCGGAATGATCTTCATACAAAAAGGAAGGTCTGTAAAGGCACTGTCCTTGGTTCCTTGGTGCTCTAAGTAGTAGGAAGTCCCTAATGGTGCATTGCTTGGGAGTCCTTTGCAGAAGGAAGGCAAAGGTTGGCGACCCTCACAAGAGGTGATGCATCTACTCAGATCCTAGGTTGCCTATGGCCAATGCTCCTTGCCATCATCTCCATTTAAGCATGTTCTGGGGAGAATTCAGCTTTCCGGCCAGACAAATGTGGGGCAAGGAGTGCGGCAAGATGCACAGTGTGGTACAGTAGGAATAGATCATGCACCACAGACTCAGGATTTCCCTAGAATCAAGTTAAACTCAACTCCAAGCATCCCTCCCACTAGGTTGGCAGGAATTCTATTTCAGCCATCTCCTGGGAGCTCCCATTCTTCCTTCAGTCCACATTAAGAGTCCAGGGCTTCTGAGGTGTCCAGAAAATCGGCAAAGTCCTTGCATCCCCAGCCCATCAGAGGCTTCATGGGTAGCCTCATCATTCGAGCCCAAGGGTTCCACTGGAGGCAGGCTTGGGCCACGAAGCCTGGAACTCTTGGGAGTCCCCTACCAGGGACAAGCCTTCCTTGTACACAGTGGAGACCTGCATCTCTGAGCAATCGTGACTTTTGTCCGGAATTCCTGGCCACTCTTCTCTCCCCTGATCCCCAGGGTGTGAACTCTTTAGGAGCTCAGGTTTTGGAAAACAAAAGCCAGGATGGGTAGACTCTGCTGCCAACTTTTCCCTTAAGCAGAACAAAACCTCAAGGACATGGGAGAGTAAAAGTGCCCGTGTACCATTCTGGATACTTTGGCCAAAAAAAAAAAAAAAAAAACTGATGCAATTAATAATAGCATTAATTATCTCACCTAACAAGATCTCCAGAGACAGGAACTTCCAAGGATCCTTTGATGACTCAACAGTGTATGAAGGCTCCTTCAATACTTCCTCATTCATCTTCAGAGAGTTGACCATGTCTTCCCTCTTGGTGGCAAAATGGCTGCTGTGGTGCTGAATATCACACCTTATACCATGCTGTCCCAAGCAGAAAGGAGTCTCTCCTCATTTGCCTCTATCTTGTTAAAAAGTGGAAACTTTCCCAAAAGTTCCTCAAAGACTTCCTATAGCTCTTATTGGCCAGAGCTGGATCACATGACAACCTAAACACCAATCCCTAGCAAAGGAGAACAAAATTGCCAGGAATGGCTGACACAGATCATGGTTACCCTCTGGAACTGGGCCCCCCATATTCAGGGATCTCTTAGCAAGGAAGGAGCCAAGTTATTGTACTAGGTCCCCAACAAAGTCTGGCACACCCTGGCTTATTTAGTGGGTGGGAGGGTTTAAGGGGAAAATTAGAAACCAAACACAAATGAGTATCCCCACAAACTATCCTGCCACCATGGGTAGAATGAGTGATGCTCAAAGGGAAACAGTCAGGATTGTGAAAATATAGGGAGAACAATGGTGTCAAGCAGGGCTGATATTAATGTGACAGAATCTTGAGCAAAGAGGCAGGACTCCAGACCTACTCCTTATTCCTGGCGTTTACTCTCCAGGGCACCCAGATGCCAGGGTCTTCTCCCGGGAAGGCTCGACCTGGTCTAGTTCCCAGCAGCCCCTTGAGCCCACAGAACGCAAGCGCATGTCCCCTGTGGGGCCCACCTTGCCCGGCTCCAGGCTGCCCCTCACTAGAAAGCACCTTACAGGCTGGCCCCTGGGGCTCCACAGGCAGCAGGCCCATCCCTTGGAGAGCCACAGTTGCATTCCTCAGAGCTCAGTTCCTTACAAACCAGCCTGTTCCCTCCCAGGCTCCACTTTCCTTCACTGTAAAATGGGGGCTGCTTAGAGTAGATGGGTGGTCTGTCCACTTCTCAGCTGTCAATGTGCCCACTTAATGTTATTTACTAAATAGTTTCCCCTAAGCTGGCTTTTTTAACCAAAAAATTAATCAAAAACCTGTTCCAGCCTCATTCTCACTATTTGATCCTCATCTATGAAATCCTGGACGTGATGAGCTAGTTTTACTTATAAGCAACAAAACAAATTCCTAATTATTAGTGTTTTGAATGTACATCCGCCAAAAAGCATATTGTGGGCACCAAAGGAACAAGGGCTGCATTTGGGGAATGACCCTCAGAGGCTAGTATTTAGGGACTGGATGGTGTAAAATACGCCTCTAGGCTCCTGTTTGAGGGGAAGAGTGGGGGACAGTGGGGAGTGTAACAGAGCAGAAATCAACCGAGCCCACGAAATCAACACCTACACAAGGTCCACCTAAAAGCACAGGTGGGGATAAAGGTGGCAAAGACAAACAGGAGAGGTGAGATGGGGCCAGGGGATGTGGCCGGGAAGTGAGCCCAGCACTCAGGGGAGCCTGGAGAAGACAGGACCCCCGAGACAGGAGAGCAAGACCAAAGCAAAGGTGATGGATCAGCCAGGAGGGGAAACTACCGTGTCAACAAATCGAAGAGACAAAGGAGCTTCCGGGGAAGCCGCCAGGCAAGAGGAACGCCTCGACATCCTGGGGAAACTGAGATTTGAATCCCAGAAAAAAAAAAAATCACCAGCATAGCTTCAGGTTACGAGATTTGAAAAAAGAAGAAAGAACGCTTTAAGCTATCTTCCTAAAAAGTGCTGCAGAGCAGTGTGAGGAGAGGGAGGCTGTGAAGCATTGAAAAGCCGAATTATTTTTGCTGAGGTCCCTCTAGCTATGACACTATTTAATAGACCATTTAATAGACAATTACAAACCCGGTTGTCTTCATTATAGTAAACAGACAAATGCCCGCACAATGGGTAATTTTGTGGATCAAACGGTTGAGGACAGAAAGGTGAAATCCTGGAAGCCGGGAGCATCGTCTTCATTTGCAGCACGTCGGAGAGAAAAAATTCTAGGGGGGCCGACAACCCACCCACCCACCCATCCAGCACAGGAGACCTTAGAACTTTGTCGGACATGATAAAACCCTCCTAATCTAATCACGGTTAAGATATACCAACAAAAGCCTGGGTGAGCATCACAAAATTTACTCTCCAAGGGTCCCAGCCTTCCTGGCTTTGAGATCTCACACATTCCAGCTCCGCCTTTCCCCGTCCCAACAACGGAGAGTCTGGAAGGCAGCCGGGTGGTCACAGACCCTAATGGCAGGGTTCGTTTATATCCCCACAATCAGAGGTCAAGTGGAGGCCCCACCATCCTGGGCCATCCTTGGCCAATACAAATATCCTGAAATAAAAAGATGATTATAAATGTCTGAGATGCAGAAATGATTTATAAAGCAAAAAAAAAAAATTAAGAAAAAAGAATCTCGTATCTTTAAGCCCACATGCATATCACAAGAGGACATCTGATTTGTAAAACTGCTCTGGATTAAAAGATAAAGTGAAATAAATGTAAAATAGTTCAGTAGTCCAAAATAGACATGAGGCAGGCAGCCCGGAAAGGAGCCAGATGGAACAGCCTCTGTGACGACCAGTCACATGTGTTGATGGACACCCGGAATCCAGCCTCATTCCTAAAACCGAGTTTTAAATAGCATGCTCTGCAGGGCAGCACCCGCTCTGAGGCCGCATGGGGAAGGGGCTTAGCAAAAGTTGCATATGATCAGTTCTGGTCTCAGCACCTACAAGCCACAATTCCATGTCCTCGATTTGGAAACAATTTTCCTCTGTGCCAGGGATGGTCCTCATGATGTTAAATGTTCGTGAAGGGACAACAGGAGGGGACTCAAGCCATGACCAAGGTGAAGCTAAAACAGTACTCACTGGAGAGCAGACACAGGGAATTAAACCCACACCCAACCTCTAGGACCAACCAGCTCAACAGCAAATGAACAGTAATTGATCTGATTTTGATCGGGAGTCTAATCAAACAGTCTTCCATTCATAACACAGCTGCAATCCTATTAATTCACAGCTGTAAATAAATAAATAAATAAATAATAAATAAGTGAGTCCCATTTGGTAATTATTTATGTTAAGAGGAGCCCCACGGTCTGAGGCATGACTCCAGAATCATGAGGTTTTCATTTTTTAAATATGGACTAACGCTGGCACATCTAAAGAAGGGTTTTCCCTTTGGAAAGCTCCTTCCCTGCCAGCCTTTGCTGCAAAAGGGTTCCCTCTGCTCAAGCTGGGTTGAGACTCTTCATCTGGAATTGGGTTAGAATCCATTTACAAGTCCCAAGACATTCAGGTCACATGTCATTTTTCTTTTCTTTTTTAAAAATATTTATTTATTTATTTTTGGCTGCGTTGGGTCTTCGTTGCTGCACACGGGTTTTCTCTAGTTGCGGCAAGTGGGGGCTACTCTTCCTTGTAGTGCACGGGCTTCTCACTGCGGTGGCTTCTCTTGTTGCGGAGCACGGGCTCTAGGCGTGTGGGCTTCAGTAGTTGTGGCTCGTGGGCTCAGTAGTTGTGGCGCACGGACTCAGTTGCTCTGCGGCATGTGGGATCTTCCCGGACCAGGACTCAAACTCGTGTCCCCTGCATTGGCAGGCGGATTCTTAACCACTGCGCCACCAGGGAAGCCCCTACACCTCGTTTTTTTAATTCATAAACAATATTATTCAAGGTAGCCCCCGACTTCAGTGGGGCAGCTATTTATTTGGCTGTTTAACAAAAACAGCAGTGCCCCCCTAGCTCCATGTTTATGAGAAGGAAGGGTAATGATACCAACCACTCTGAAAATGCAGTGTGATTTATAAGCGCTAGCAGCCCCTTCCACAAGGTACTTAAAAGTACACAGACGACTTATTTAAATTCACCCATGCGGTCATCACTCGTCTCCTTAAAGCCCCAGTTCAAACGCCAGCTCTGGAATTTTACAGGTCAAAAGCCTTACGCCAGCAGTCAAAGCATATCCCTGACTCCAGAGCCTTCTGATAAAAAACGCTTTGAGTCCAGTCCCCTTGGGTTTAAGTGGGAGATTTTTAGCAGGAAACCTCCTGACCTCAAATAATGATCTCGAGTGTCTTAGTTTCTCTGCGGTTCCAATATTCATCCACTCCATTTAGGGGACAGGAGGTTGTTTCTCTGTTTGAAATCTCAGCCACATGCCAGAGCGGAGGCTGGCTTTTTGCTGCTCTGCCTAGAGGTACAGGACTCACAAAGATTCATCGTGAAACAAAAGTGAGTTCTCTGATGCAGTGACAAAATAGCCTCTGAATGCCCACGAGCACTGAACGCCTGCCTAGTAGGCAAATGTTTCCTTAACACTGTCGCCTGACTTTTATTCCAAAGGGGGTACTTGCTTTGAAAACCAACAACCAGATACACCCACACCCTGACCCCCTGACACATACACATTGTATGTGCTGCTACGTTCCCAACCGCAACAAATTTTCCCCAAAAAATGCAATATATTTTTTTCTACTGAAAATTAAAGACATAGACGTGTTTTTAATACCTATGAAATCCAATGATCTGCTGATCTTGACTGTGAAAAGGAAAATATCTTTGAATATTTACTTTTCAAGGGACATTCTTTTGGCTTTTAGCAAAAAGCAAGCCTTTTTATCATGATGGGGAAAAAAATCCAGAGGGAGGTCTTTATGAGCAAATATTTCTGAAAATTGAAACATCAATGGATCAAACTTCCAGTTACATCCTTCTGTAATGTTGGATATAAAGCCATGCATAGATTACATGTTCAAGAAATGTTCAAAAAAAAATAGTGGATATAGGTATATATATAACTGATTCATTTTGCTGTATACCTGAAACTAGCACAACATTGTGAATACTCCGACAAAAATTTTAAACAAACAAACAAACAAGAAACGTTCAAGAGGAAGAGAGGGGGTCAAATGCAACGGAAGAGAGGAGCCAGGGATCCTGCTTTTTCGAGTCTCACGCTTATATTTAATCCCTTTCAATGAGAGTTTATCTTTACTTGTTGCCATTAGAAGCTAGGCCATGCTTGAACCTCAATTTTCTTCCAACCTTTATTTCATTACAAATAAAGGTGCAAATATAGAACTGTATGTAATAAAGGTCTTCATAACACCAAGAGAGAAAATTAAAACAATTATGAAAGTCATTTTTCATAGTGGTCAATGATGTACAGCTCCAATTTAACTGCTGTCCTATTAAGAGGTGGCATTTATAACTTACCCCTTATTTTCATTTTGTTGTATATAAAAACGTTTACAGTTTATGTAAGTAAGAAAACAGAAATGAATGCCAAAAAGATCTGTCATGAGATAGCCTTTCCTTAGGGGTGATCCCAAGGAGGGCGGTGTAAGCCACGCTGTGGACCTGCCACCGTGCACATGAGCCTGAGCTGGCTGCCTGGAATTATGGCCCTGGAAGATGACTCACCCACAGAGATTCCAGGTGGCTTTCCCAGCCCCCAAAAAAGGCCAAGGGTTCTTGAACTTTGGCAAGAGTAAGAAGCATCCGGGGTGGTTGTCGAAATGCAGACACCAGAAGTGAAGGAAGTCAGACCCCAGATCTTCTATGCAAGAGGACCTCAGACTTCAGTTGGACAATAACAGCTCAATGAGATTCAGGCCATAGCGGAGGGGCCTGTGAGCTCAGACAGTGCATGAGACAATAAAGGAGGCCTCTTACAAGGTGGGGACATGTGAGCTGAGGCTAGAAGGGCTAGTGGGAACTGGTCAGAAGAACCAGGCTCTGAAGGACTAGCCACCGAGTGAGAGGCTTCCCATAAAGAGCACGTGTGTCGGTGACAGAGAGCCTGCACAGAAGCCTGGGCGGGCCTAACCTTTCCCCACAGATCTCCCAGGGAAAGACATCCACAAGCCAGGGCTGGCCTGCCTCTGACACCTGGGCCCAAAGGCACCTAAATCCCACCTTCTCCAGGGCTCTGCTTCACCCTCTGCTGCAAACAAGACTCAAATAACTTCCCCTGGCCTCATGCAGCCACAGTGAACATGTCTCTGATGAACCTGCTGACAAGATGTGTCCAGAAACAGAAAGTACGAATCTGCTCTCAAAATACTTGTCCTGGGAACCAACATGTAGCCTGAGCTTGAGTTTTTTCAATGAAGCCCTGACCAAAATACATCTGAACAGGGACTAGAGAGATTCCCAATATAGTGTATCAGGTTAGAGGTCCATGTCCTTCCTCACCTAGACAAAGGGAAAGTATATTCCATTCTCCCTCTATTAGTTGGGTGCCTGCTCTGTGCTAGTTCCAGGGGCCTGGGCTATGTCAATGAAGAAAACAAACAAAAAAGACAAACGTCTCTGTCTTCACGAGCTTAAATTTTAGTAGATGTGTCTGTCAAATCCGTAAAGGTTTAATGGGGATCAGTTTGCTGTCTGGTTGAATTTTAATTACAGCACCCATTGTTTGCAGGGTTTCTGTGAATCTGGCATGTTCATGCCTCATGGGACTGAGCCGTTGCAGATGTGTATGGCTGTCTGTCCCCAAAATATTAATGACATTTATGTCCTCTGACCCAGGAATTCCATTTCCATTCTCCATTCCTAAAGAATACCCCTAAATACAGAAGGAGTTTTCCACAAAAAGATGTTCATTACAGTATTATTTATATTAGAGAAACACTGAAAATAATTTGTATCTAATAAGAAGTGAGGAGGGAAGAGTGCATTATAGTAACTCCACATGAAAAGAGTCTGATAAAGCATTTACAATATAAAGAAACACATGTAAAGTGTCTGATAAAGCATTTACAACACATGTAAAGAGTCTGATAAACACATGTAAAGAGTCTGATAAAGCATTTATAATATAAAATAAAGTATGAGGATACAAAATTGTATACACAGCATACGGTTATACGTGTGTAAAAGAAAAATTATTTAGGAAAAGACGTGAAAAAAAAATAACACCAAATGCTAATGGTAGTTACGACTACATGAGGAACCGTGAGTGATATTTTTTCTTTTCTCTACTTTTCCATAGTTTTTAATTTTTCTATAACGAACACATACTTTTAGATGGGAGAATTCAGTAAACCAGAAAGATGGGAGAAAATATATGCAGGAAAGGAGGAAAAAGGATTTGGAAGGACAAAAATGAACGTATGTGTCCTGCAAACACTTGAGGGAGCTCAAGTCATCACTGGAAATTTCTTGAAGAGGCAGCTCAAACCAGACGCTCTGGGGATGTCGCCTCAGGACCTTGCCAATATGTTCCCTCTCTTGTAGATGCTTAAGTACAACTGGGTGGCGATGGCAGAAGGGCCCTGATAGGACCAGCCATGATATTCCCCTACAGAGAGAAATCTCATCATCAGATGTTACCGAATTAGACACGAGGCCCCCTCTTGGGGCCCTAATAAACCGAAACCCACCCACCCCCCCGCCCCCGCTCAGTCAAGGAATTCCTTCCCTATGAGGTCCAAGCTGCCAATAATGAAACTGAGTTCGGTACAAGCAAGACAGGCTTTTATTCTACTCGATGGCCAGAGAATGGAGAAAGGGGGCTCGTGCTCTACAGGCACCTTCTCCCCAACCAGAAGAAAGTTTTTATAGTAAAGGGTCAAAGGGGAGGAATGGGGTGGAGTCTGACATCACCTCATTTCTCGGAAAAGGCAGAGTTTCAGGAAATAGGGTCCACGCCTTCTTGCTGATCTTATAGGGTCATGACTCCCACACGGGAGGAGGTCTTAGCCTGATAATGTATTATAATCAGTGTATAAGGAGAAAAGGTGTGAACTTTAGCCCGCTTTGCTAGCCTTCTTGGAACTAGCCAGTTCAGTCTGGTTTTGCCTATGTTGCATCCAGTCGATAAAGCACAACTATCCTGTTTGGTTGATGTACCGAGTTAAAGAAGTTTCTGCACCTAGGGACTGGGCTGCAGTGCTTGGGTGACAAAAAGAGAGAGAGACAGAATCTTCTTAAACATTTCCATTCTTCCAGGCCTCGAGAATATGACAATGATGATCACTGAGGCTTTAAACAACTTCATTTAAAAACAAATTTTTTTAATTTGAAGTATAGTTGATTTACAGCATTGTGTTAATTTCTGCTGTACAGCAAAGTGATTCAGTTATACATATATGTATATCTTTTTCATATTCTTTTCCATTATGGTTTATCACAGGATACTGAATATAGTTCCCGGTACTATACAGTAGGACCTTGTTAAATAACTCCTTTTAATTTCTTAATCCTCAGGTTCAAGGACCATCTTTCATAGTTTCCTCTCTCATCACCACCAAGCCACCTCCCAAATCTGAGTCTCTGGCTCCATCTCCATCTTTCTGACCTGATGCCTCTGTCTCCACCCCGAGAGATTAATCACACCCAGCCCAGTGTTACCTACAACCTCCTATGGTCCTCAGTTATCACACGCTAGGGAAAGTGATTCTTTAAGCGCCTGTGTCACCGATAGGCTGTGAGTCCTGGGAGGGCAGGGAGCACACCTCGCTCATCAAAGAAAAGTTGCTGGGCTTCCCTGGTGGCGCAGTGGTTGAGAGTCCGCCTGCTGATGCAGGAGACACGGGTTCATGCCCCGGTCCAGGAAGATCCCACATGCCGCGGAGCGGCTGGGCCCTTGAGCCATGGCTGCTGAGCCTGCACGTCCGGAGCCTGTGCTCCGCAACGGGAGAGGCCACAGCAGTGGGAGGCCCACGTACCGCAAAAAAAAAAAAAAAAAAAAAAAAAAAAAAGTTGCTGAAGAAATGAATGGGTACATTTTTAAAAATCAATGAGTGATTCTCCTTCCTGAGCTTCATATCTTGGTTGCTAGTCACTTGCTGGTCCTTCTTGAATGTTTAAATTCACAAGTATTGAACAAATCAATGAATGAGACTTAAAATTGAGTAAAATGAACTTTGCAAGATGATACTAGTGTGCCTTCTCCAGTCAACAAACTAAGCATCAGGCTGAACATCCCTCCAAGATTTATTTACCTGGAGTAGCGGAGAGTAGATTTTAAATGAAACTGACATCGGTACTATTATTTCTGTAGGTTGCCATCTTGAGAGATTTCCTTTTAATAAAACCTTAATCTAAAAAAAGTGTGTGAACACGGATAACATCTTCAGGTACCATGGTCAAATGAACTGGACATCTTTGTTGGTCAGGGAAGAGAGGAATCACCAATGCAAAGTTCATTTTTATTCAGAAAATCCAAAATGAAATTTTGTGGTCCTTTTCCCAAAGTAGGGCACACTCTCTGGACATCTTGGTTTAGTCAATGTCACAGTTACTGGCTTGGTCTG
This sequence comes from Mesoplodon bidens, assembly GCF_964165515.1. Classification (NCBI taxonomy): domain Eukaryota; kingdom Metazoa; phylum Chordata; class Mammalia; order Artiodactyla; family Ziphiidae; genus Mesoplodon; species Mesoplodon bidens. The sequence goes on from NC_138176.1 coordinate 4,593,429, forward strand.
CTTTACATTAACTAGATCCTTAATCCATTCATGAGAGAAAGACCATGTCTCTTCTTAACGCTCATCGTTGTTTTGGAAATGGCTTCAGCAGGTGAATCCTCGCAGGACCCAAATCGTGAAACATCTCAATGTGCGACAAATCATGTCATTGATCACAATGCGATTACAGGGGTTATTCTGAATAAACTTCTGATGCAAACATTTAATTAAATTTTGCAGAAACATTTCTTCTTTTTGCAGAACCCTAAGTGGATATAATGTATCACCATTTTCCCATTAATTTCCTCCAAGCCACTGACTATTGGTACCACTCAAAGGGCAATATCCTTTGCAATTAGGCTATATTTAAACAAAAGATTAAAATTTTAAAAAAGCACTTGCTTTTCAGTATTTTATTGAAATGCACGTGTTTAAGTCCAGATCCTGCTCTCAGATCACCAAGCTTGGAGTTTGATGCACGGGTCTCTGGAGATGACAGAGCAAGAGGGACTAAGTCCTGCAGCCGTCCTAACGGCGCCTCTTTAACGAGCCTGAGCTAAGACATCACTTAACGCACGCTCCTTAATTCTCCCACGCCTCTGAGAATGGGAGTATCTATTATTCCTTTTTATTTTTTTTATTTTATTTATTTATTTTTTTAATTTTTTTTTTTTTTGGCGGTACGCGGGCCTCTCACTGCTGTGACCTCTCCCGTTGCAGAGCACAGGCTCCGGACGCACAGGCTCAGCGGCCATGGCTCACGGGCCCAGCCGCTCCGCGGCACGTGGGATCTTCCCGGACCGGGGCACGAACCCGTGTCCCCTGCATCGGCAGGCAGACTCTCAACCACTGCGCCACCAGGGAAGCCCCTATTATTCCCTTTTAGAGGCAGGAGAACTGAAGCCTCGGGGTGTTAAATAACCTCCCTCTGACTCTAGAGCTCACACTGTACGGCACACGGCAAGGCCAGGAACACATCAAGCCCAGCCTTGCAGAGGCCGGAAATTACATTTGTAGCATCGGAAGAAGCTGTAGAATGAGAATAAATCATCCCCCTTCAAGTGAAGTTGAAATAGTTACAACTCCCTTCCTTCAAGAAGTGAGCACTCATCCTCGAGATATTTGAGATAAAAGCACTTTCCCCTTCTCCCACTGCCACCTCCCCTCAGATGTCACCAGCCTTTCCTTTCATCAGGGCGCCGACTTGCCAAACTTCTGGTACCCAATAGACTTGCCCACGTTCCGTGTTTATTTGTCCCAGTGGTGGTCCGTGAAGCGCTGCTGTGTTCCTGAACATCTGGACTCATCGCATCTCTGCTAATGACTCAGTGGTCTGCAGAAACTCATGCCGAGGGCAGATGTGCCTGTCCCCGGGCTTAATGCTATACAGAGGAGCTGAATGAGAGGTACCAGCCTCCACCCTGGGGGCCGAGGGCCAGAGCCGGCAGGTGCCAGGTCGGGGAGTGATGGGGGCTCTGGGCTCTGGAGAAAGACCCAGGCTGGTCCCCTTGGCAGGTGGGAGTGAGGAGAGTCCAAACCACAGAGACCTGCTTCAAAAGCCCCCTTCCCCCTGGGCTGACCCACCCCACGATGGGGGTGGGAGTGGGGGACAGAGATGGAGACCTTCCCCTCAGGGACCGTGGCTAAGACGTGATGTGGTCACGGCCCAACTCAGAGGGGGCAGGAGGAATGGCCCAGCAGGAAGGGGCTTCTCGTGTCCCAGCCTCCTCCTCCCATCCGAGGGGTCTCTTCCTACCCCCAGAGCCCAAGCACGTGCTTTTCCCCCATGTCACCACCCGCCCACCACCCCTGGCATTTCCCCGACTCCCATAGTGAGTGATGAGAAAGTCAGCTTGCTCACAGATGCCCCCTGTACCCCTGGACGTGAAATCTTAACATCTTCTGTAATATTATTTATATTACAAGATTTATTAAATTATTAATATATCAATGTTATTTAATATGATTACTCTGGAACATAGGTTGAAACAGCTTTATCCCCCTAGGTGGTAGAAAGGCCGGGGGTGGACTTAAAAAAAAACCAGGCATTTCCTCTGCTAAAATGGGATTCACTTCTACTGAAGCACGTGCAGCACGACAGCCCAGTGCTAACCAGGAGGGGGACCCAGCATCTCCCTGGGACTTGGAATCACCTCTCAAGGTCAAGCATCCTCAGCGTGACGTCCGGGGACCACCTGCGTCACCACCTCCTGGGAAGCTGCTTCAAGTGCAGGTTCCCCGCCCCACAGAGGCTCCCGGGACCATAAGCTACAGGAGACTTGCGGGGGCGGGGGCGGCAGGGGAGGGGGGAGGCGGGGCGGGAATCTGCATTTTGCGTGAGCTCCCGGGCGATTCTACTGTACACGGCAGTTTGTGACCCCTACATCCTTAACCGTCACCCAGGACTGACCCCGCGCACAGGACCAGTGGGCTCAGGGGCTACTCACGGCCAGGGGAGGTGAAACTGCTCTGAGCCCCCCAGGATGTGCTAACCAGGCAAGGACGGGGAAGGGAGAATGGAGTCCAACGCGTGGACTGCAGGGCTGCAGACAGGAGAGCCGGGAAGGAGAGAGCTGGCCGGGCTCGCTCAGAGGCCACTTTATGTCGTCTGTATGTTACCTGAGGATGCTGGACACCTCCGAAATGCTGCGGGGACCGGAATGGGGGTGGAAAGCAGGGAGGCTGGTGGGGTTGGTGGCAGAGGGGAAGGAAGCACAGGTGAACTGCTGAGGCTTCTGACTGCAGAGCAGGAAAATGAAGGAGTCCAGGAGGGCGGCCGAGCTCACAGCAGCGTTTACCTAGAGAGGGGCAGGCAGGGCCCCGATGTCCTTGCATCGTCCTCGTCCTCATCCCTGCTTCCTCTGGGGCTGGGAGTTACAGGCTGGATGTCTGTGTTCCCCACCCCCTCAAGTTCACATGCTGAGGCCCTGATAACCCCCAGGGTGATGGTGGTAGGAGGTGCGGGATTGGAGGTGGAGCCCTTGTAACTGGGATTAGTGCCCTCATAAAGGAGACCCCAGAGAGTTTGCTCACCCCTCTCCCACTGAGGGCCCGGCGACAACTCGGCCGTCTGTGAACCAAGAAGGGGCCCTCACCAGACACCAGATGGGCCGGTGCCCTGATCTTGGACTTTCCAGCCTCCAGGACTGTGAGAATTAAACGTCCGTTGTCTCAGCCACGCCGTGTGTGATATTTGGTTACAGCAGCCTCACCTCCCCGCGGTCCTGCAAGGATCGACAAAGCCCAACTTCCCCTGTGGCAGGGGCACCACTTTGTCCCAACCCATAGATCAGCTGCCTGGTCCAGGTACCAGCGCCCGGGTTTCCTTCCCCCAGACGGGCTCATGCAAAGCTCAGAGTACCAGGGGCTCTCTGCACCCCTAACAGTACCTTTCTAATCAGCCGTTTCTCAGGGACTGAAATTCCCTCATTTCCTTAACCCATCTGGTCAAAACATCAGAGGCTTTCTGTTTAGCCGCAGCAAACCACAAATAAAGTAACAGAGAAGGGCTGTCACGAATAGTTTGAATAAGTTTATCAGCACTTGGTACCAGGCAGAGACAGAAGGTATGGACGAGGGCCAAGGAGAGGCCTGGGAGGAGCTTGGGGTATCCCGGTACCCCTCCAAACTGGGACAACCCAGTGTGGCTGCCTAAAGTGGGGAGGCCAAAGCCACATCTTGCGCTCCCCAATTTTACCCCATCCGGCTCTCCCACAGACAGAAGTGGGCACTCAGTCCTGATGGCTTATGACTCCCTCCCTGCGATGTGAACGAGGCTCATCCGCAGCTGCACAGGACACAGTCCATTAGAGAAAGGCACTCTCGGGCCGGCTGCCACCAGCTCCCACAGACACCATCCACTCTGAGTGCTGTTTCTCTGATGTGCACGGCACAGCCAAGCAATCGCTTCCTGAAATGTCCCTCAGCATCTCTTTATGGTCGAAAATGGTCGATTTCTTTTGTTCCTGAGCTAACCTTTTGGCCTAAACAGGGAGATTAAAAATTTTAGGCGTAACAATTTGGAGGATTTTCTGGCTTAGAAAGTAGAAACTACATCTGTAAGCCTGATTTCAACATCATAATCTTCTTACGTCAGGGTATTGACAGCATATAAAATACATACAGCCGGATAACCAAGCTATTGGCCCCAGCTAACATTTTTTTTTCCTTTTAGATTGCCAAAAAGATGAAATCCTGAAGTGTGGGCACACAGACTTTTCCCATATGAATTTTTAATTATTCAAACAAAAGCTACCACCCTGCACATAAAAAGCAGACATTTAATGTGCCACTTTCGCATAGCACAACCATCAGGTAACCAAACTATTGCCGCAGAGACATACAGGCAGAGTCTGTTTTAACTTTCCCATTCTAATGTGTACACTATATGTGTGTGTACATCCCACACAGTACACGTATTTATATATGTAAATACACCATACACAGTAATATAGGCACAAGATATTCACTAGATATAGGTATAGCTAAGACATAGACTTACACACAACTTTAACAAAGTAACTGGCAAAGTAATTGCCAAATGATTGAGTATGACCCATTCAGAAGCATAATTGCTGTCTTATTTTAGCCTTTTCCACCTATTTTAATGCTCACATTTGCAGAGCCATGCAAATAAGCCAATCCATCTTTTATTACCCATCGCCACAAATTCTTAATTCCTAATTCCCTCTTAAACGTCCCTGGTGACTTGGCAGTGACAGCAATTTGTTTAAGAGAGATATTTACTGCCGGGTCCCGTGGCCAGGCCCACATGTCAGGAGGCAGAAAGCAAAGAATCATATTCCCTTAGACTGTCTGTGAAGGAGGGCGGACTTGATGCATGATGTATGCGTGCGTGCAAGGCGCCGGCCCGGCCCAGGCTGAGGCTGTTGATGAGTGGCAAACCCAGCATCCAGGGGCCCATCCCTGCGGTTCTCCCACAGACCGCTGTGGTCGCACCTAGTGCCTGGCCACCCTGGCAGGGTGGCCTGTACCCTAGATGGTGATGCAGAGATGATGCCTCCTACTTTCTCTCACCGAACCCAAATGGCCATGATTGACTCCGGCAGGCTGGCCAGAGGATGTAGTCTCCTGGGTGTCTCCCCAGCCCATTCAATCCTAGCACGTTTCTTAAAGACCTGACTTAACAATTCTTGCAGGGAGGCATTTGCTAAAGTGTATTTGGCTTAAAGGCCCCTTCTCCGTCTGCTGTATCCTCCAGTGTAGAAGCGTGGGGTTCTGGGTCCTCTGGAAGTAAAGGCCAAACTCATTTTACATTCCTGCATCCCTAGGTTCAATCAAGTGTTCAGGCTGCCCCAGGCTCTACCCAGCCTGCAGGGACCCCCAGCCGCCCAGCCAGGAGTCCTCAAGGCAGCAGATAACGATGCCAAACTGAGCCTTCTTGTAGAAACCCAAAGCCGTAATAGTCCAAGGAGGCCATCATGACTTTAAACTAGAGATCTATAAACCAACTTTCATAGAGGGTGTATCTTTTGAGTACTTTTTTTTTAAAGCAAAACACAGGGCATTTTATGGGCAGAGCCCCGCAGGGCAGAAGTTCCCAGAGAAAGACGTGCATCTAAACTTGTTACTACCTATTACCATCACTTTGCTGCTTCTTCCTAAAAGCACACAACCTCCTCACTAACACAAAATAAGATGGTAGGACAGTACTATAAATATCACAGGGCTAGGAAATTTTTGACATATTAGTACTTTTTAATAGGACGCCCTGTACACATAGAAATGAGTCCATAATGAATGCAGCCGGGGGAAATGAGCAGGATTTTCATGTTTACCTATAACCTTATCAGTGGGTGCCCCTCCCCTGGAAGCTCTGCCCCAGAAGCCTCTGAATGAAAGGTGATCAGCTCCTAAAGCTGTGTCTTCCCACCGCTCCAGGCGCTCCTGCCCTCCGAGAGGGAGCATCACCTGCTCCCCGCCTGTCTCCTGTCTTCTTTTCTTCATTACCCAACAGATGACCTATCTGAGAGGCGTCCCCCTCCTGCAGACTCCTGCTGCCAGCCTTCAGCGAGAATAAAGCCAGCAACTCTTTTTATCTTCATTCTGCCTCCGTTCCCATCCTCTGTTTTTTTCTAAAGATCGTTTGCCAGCATCGCTTGCTTGGTTGTACCCAGTGGAACAAGCAGTGTCTTCTGAACTGACAATTCTGACTTTTGCTGCTTGTGATTTTTCTAAAGCATGACAACCACTTGCACGAAGACAGGGTAAACCTTTTCAGATAAGGAAGTCGGTAAAAAGAAAGGCCTTTCAAGAAACAGAAGTAGTTACTGCAGGAGCTGAACACAACAAGTCTCTTATGTATTAATTTAATTTAGCCATGACTTTTGGGTGGCAAGAGAAATTAGGAGCACAGCCTCCGAGAGGGTGTGTGTGGCGTGTATATGTTTTAAAGAGCATTTCATTTGGACAGACGTTAAGAAAAGTCATCATCTTAACAACTTGAAAGCAGGAGGTTTTATCTATTCCATATGTATACACATGCCATATTGTAATATTTTTAATATTCACTGAAAATTGGCCTAATTAGAAAGCCAAGTGAGGGTTTCTTTTCAATATAGTTCTCAGTACTATAAACAGATCAAATCTGATCAAATCTGAACGTTCCTTTCATAAAAGTACTAAAAAAGGAGGCCATCTGTTGAGTCTGGAATTGAACACGGTGATACATCTAAGTTAAATAAGATTTTTCAACTGGGATATTCTATTAATTAAGTGCAATATTATTTCAGAGAAATAGCAGAATACATAATGGTTTCCGAGTTATAGCAGTACCACATTATGCCAGAGTACTATCGGAATTTTCCTGATATTATTAGAGGAATAGTCCATTGTCTACAAGAGCCCATCACAACAGACGCCCCATATTTCCCACAATTTAAAATCAGAGCAACTTGTGAACACCCAGTATCTGTTTTTCTCTGCATCCCAGAAAAAAATTCTGAAGAGTTACTTGGACTTACTGAAAACATACTCTGTATGACAGTGAAAACACTTAAGACTTTTTTTATTCCTAATTACTTAAAAGCTCACACAGTTTCTGCCCATTTTACTACAGATTTACATATGAATAGTTATTTTTGCCAAATTATAATAATAGTAATAATGACCCTTTCTTGAGCATTTACAACACATCAGGTGTGGGCTTTTGATACCTGCCATGTGTCATTTTACTGAAATCTCACAACGAACTGATGAAGTAGGTTCTGAACTGATGAAGTACAATTATCCACAATTGGCAGAGAAGAAACCCAGGGCTCAGAGGGCTTGTATATTTGCCCAATGTCACACAGCTAGAAAGTGACAGAGTAGCCTGGCATCCAGATGCATCTACTCCAAAGCCAGGGCTCTTGACTTCTCTGCCAGCACGTCTCCCACAAGAGAAAATGCAAATGGTTACCAAGTAAGGGAAAAAATCTGCTCCACTCCACAAATGTCACCTCTTCCAAGAAGCCCTCCAGGTACCTCCAAAACAGAATTGGTTTGTAGCTGCAGTAGATTGCTGATCATGTGGTGCTGGGCCAAGTAATTGCGTGTGTGTCTCTTATCTCCCCTAACTGCCTGGGGGCAGGAAATATGTCTCACCATCCCTTACATCTAGTGTCTAACAGTCAAATCGTGTTCGGCTGCTTTAATTAAGTCAATCTGCATGTATCTAACAATGTTCCCTTAATCTCTAGTCTTCCTAAATGACCTATGTTCATTAAAAAAAAAAAAAAATCAACACCGGAAGATGTTCAAGGTATATTGTTAAAGCAAAAACACAGGTTACAAGATACTATATGTAACAGGATAGTCTCAATTTATTTTGCTTACATACACACACACACACACACACACAGACACAACTAAATACACATACCCAGGAGAAAAGTCCAGAATGATATATATTGTATATAAATATATGCCAAAAAATAGTCATAGAGATCAAATTAGGGTTGGTTTTCTTTCTCTTTTGCATAATCTATATTGTCTTACTTTTCTACAATGAACATGTATTATTTCTCCTATCATTAAAAAAAAAAGTGTGGAGGATGTATACAGTCAGAGGTATTTCCTAAAATCTAGAGACATTCCAGCTGGGAGGGCCCGAGCCCAAGTTGAAATCCTCAGGTGGGAAATGAAGGATCAGCAGGGACAGAACCTGCTCCAAGGTCGCCTCCTTCCACGTGGACTGAAAGTGACCCTCGTCTCTCCCCACCCAGAGCCCACGTGCTCTATACACTCCCCCTTCCTCTCAGCCAGGGGGACCCCTTGGTGCGTCGAACAGGTTGTGGAGACCAGGACCCTCCTGACCCTCCAGGAAGAACCATCTTCTAGGCTTCCGGTCCTGCCAGCCTCCCTGGAGCCTGGGACGTTCCTCTCAGCTGCAGAAGACGGGTCTCGGGGGCAAATGGACCAGCCTGGGATCAAGGTGAACTGCTGGGAAGGCACTGATTGGGGAGGGGTGTAGGGAGCCTGTGAGGGCATCACTGCACCCGGCAACGATGGAGGTGATGCCCAAGGAGGGGGCCAAGGAAGACACAGAGATCACAATACACACCCCTGATGTTGGAAATCCAGGGGGACCCAAGTCAGCAAAGACAGGGGCCAGTGACTGTCCAGAAATGCCTGGGAGTGATGGGTGGCTACAATTCCAGAACTTCTTAAATCATCGGTCATTGTTTTGCAGTCAGTTTGAGCCCTAGAGCAGAGCTATGTGTGTGTGTGTGTGTGTGTGTGTGTACGTTCCGGCCTGTGGGGATGCCTTTCCTGGTTTCAGTTCCAGCCTGTCCGCCCGGCCCGTCCGCTGGCAAAGCTTGGAGCCAAATCCCAGCCAGAGCAGCACAGCCGGCTGAGCCTGGTGTCCGAAGAAGACACGACTGGACACCGAAACAGCATCCTCATCCTCAGCCCAGGGAAATACGAAATCGCCTTGTGCCGCCCTACAGGGACGTGAAGGATGCCAGACTCAAAGGGACCAGAGTGAGTGCTGTGCTGGGATCCTAACCATTTCCCAGAGACACAATCTAACCAGTGTGTCGTCTCTGGTCAGCACCAGTTGCAGCCATTCACATGAACAATCACAACACAGATTACAGCTTAAAATTCACAGCAAGAAAGTGCTCATCTCACGGGCAGGGGTGTATGGGAACTCTGTATTTGCCACTCAAATTTGCTATGAACCTAAAACCTAAAAATAAAATCTAGTTTTAAAAAGCTCATTCAAGCCTCACCACCCTCCTCAAGTCCTACCTGACCATCTCATGCCCCTTTCAGATGCCCTTTTCACTTCTCTTCACCTAAGTCCCCGTCTCCAACTCCCCTTCCCCGGGCACGCGTGTGTGAGTGCATGGGCACGTGCGTGTGAATGGTTGTGCAGCCCCTGCGTGTGTGCACACACGTGCCTCTGAGTGTCCCTGCTCTGTGTCACTGTCCTCCTGCTCTTTCCAGGGTCCCCTCACTACAAAGGACTCAGCTGTTAAACCCTGACTCGGAACTCCCACATCACTCTCCCCACCTGAGGGCACAGGTACCCACCCTGACAGCTGTTGTCTCACCTGCTGGACCACAGCTAGGGATGCTCGGGGCGGCCAGAACAGTCCAGGGCACTGAACTCTCCTTGTGAAGCAGAACTTGACTTCCCGGTCTCGGGACGGTCAGCGGCCCCTCTGCCTGCTCTCTGGGGGCCACCTGTCTGCCCCTCAGGGTCAGGCAGAGACACAGAGGAGAAAGAGTAGCACCTTCAAATCCTGTACAACTGTGGAGTCCAAACTGTGGCCAAACCATTTAGGTCTCTAGGGAAAACAATACCCTGGATTTGAATAAGTACATGCATGAATAAATGAATGAATAAGGCCAAGTTCTCCTAAAGTAGAAAACAAGAGAATTTTGGAGAATGATTTTCCCTCAAGCACTTCCCAGGGCCCTGCCTCTGACCTGGGCGGGTTGAGGCCATGGCTCCCTGCTGTGGCTGGAAGGCTACCCCGGCTGCCTTATCCTCAGATGTGCGACCGGCAGAGTGGGGTTCCAGGGAGCACTTGGTTATTTTACTCCCTCAAAGGATGCCATTTTTCCACTTTAATTTTTTAGTAGCAGAAACCAAACTAGCCATGGTTTTAGGTGGGGTGGGAAGAAAGCAGGGGAGGGGAGAGGACCTCTGGGACATAACCCGAGCTTTGTATTCAGGTCTCCTGTGTGGATGCTCGCGCCCTCCTTACTGTACCACCTCGGGTACTCACCTAACCTCTCGGTGCAACCTTTCCTCATCTGTAAAATGAGGTCAATGATGTCACCTCCCCGCAGGGGTGTGGGACGGACCAATGAGCTTTCTCAGGTAAGGTCCTTAGAACAGTACCTGGCATGGAGGCTCTTAATAACTCTTTAACTATTAAAGGTAAAATTTTATTTCGTGTTGCCTAATTTTAGGGTTAACAGATATAACTCTAATTTTTTGGATCATACGTGAGAGTTTCCCAATCACAGAAAACATGGCTCTAATCGTAGCACCAGGAGTAACTTAATCCTGGAAACAAGTGATCAAATGACAAGTTGGCGTTTCTAGCAAATCAATGGATCAGGACTGTGCTGATCCAGGATTTCCTGGGCAAGAAGGTGAAGGGTCACTCGTGAGAGCCCCACCGGGGACGTGATGAGGGCTGCACCATCCCCAGGGCAACCGGGCTGGGCAAGCCCATTCACTACCTCACTGCCCAAAGCTTTTCTTCTTTTAACATTCTTTTTTGTGTGTGTCTAGTTCAATTCTCAGATCAATTTAAAGGTTGTCGCAAATGCCTCCACCCCAAAATTTATTTCCCAAGCCTGTAAACCAACCTCCATCGTATGCAAGAAGGCCCGGGTCACATCTCACCCATAAACCACTCCCGCGCCCTGGACCTCGACGCTGCTGTTTGAAACAAGCAATGGCTTCACCAAAAATAACACAACTTTACAGAGAATGTGTGAGCCCCGCTTGGCTGACAGGAGTGACAAGCAGGCCTTCCATCGTTTTCCCAAGACCCTTCCAAGCAACTCAAGGAATGAAAGCAATTAGAGCCCCGGCCCCCTGACCCCTGCTGATCTTGGCAGCCCTGTCTTCTTAGGAGACAGGAGAACAAAGGGTGAAATCAGAGGCTCCCTAGGGCATTGGGTCTGAAATCAGAAACTCCCTACAGCCTCAGCAGGGAGCATGATGAGGAATTAAAAGACATCTCCAAATCCCCCCATAGCCTCTTCATCTCCAGCCCTCTCCTCCCTGGCAGCTCCAGGGGCCGAGCCTCACATTCCCTGGCCCCCCTCGGCCCCAGGGACCCTCCCAGGCAGACCCCTTACGTGTGCTCCTCAAGTGCTGCGTTGCTTGTTTCTGTGGCTCCCCTACCGGGAAGAAGCAGGAAAAAGGCTGCTCTCCATCACCCCTGTAACACCTTATGGTCCCCAGGATCTGACAATTCTTATACTGGGTATGTTTTTTTTTTTAAACTTTTCTTGGAGTCTAGTTGATTTACAATGTTGTGTTAGTTTCAGGTGTACAGCAAAGTGAATCTGTTATACATATAAATATATCCACTCTTTTTTAGATCCTATTCCCATATAGGTCATTACAGAGTACTGAGTAGAGTTCCCTGTGCTATACAGTAGGTCCTTATTAACTATCTATTTTATATATAGTATATATATATATAGTAGTAGTGACAAGCCAACTTGTCATTTGATCACTTGTTTCCAGGATTAAGTTACTCCTGGTGCTACGATTAGAGCCATTTTTCTGTGATTGGGAAACTCTCACGTATGATCCAAAAAATTAGAGTTATATCTGTTAACCTTAAAATTAGGCAACACGAAATAAAATTTTACCTTTAATAGTTAAGAGTTATTAAGAGCCTCCATGCCAGGTATTATTCTAAGGACCTTACCTGAGAAAGCTCCCATCCCCCAATATATCCCTCCTCCCCCCTTACCCCCTGGTAACCAGAAGTTTACTTCCTACATCTGTAACTCTATTTCTGATTTGTAGATAAGTTCATTTGTACCCTTTTTTTTTATTCCACCTATAAGCGACATCATGTGATATTTGTCTTTCTCTGACTGACTTCACTCAGTATGACAAGTTTCCATTTTGTCTCTTCCTACGTCTAGAATTTCAGAGTTCTTAATAAATCTTTACTAAGCTTTCCTATTTTCAGTATCCGGGAATGTTTCCTCCTTTTCAAAATCTGCATAACTTCTGCCTAAAGTATTTGTGTCTGATAAGAAAATAACGTGACCTCATCAAGGTGCAGTGCCCGTACAGTGAGCACAGCCATGTTCCCCAGGCCTAGACCAGAGAAGCACAGTCCTGGAGGGGGTCGCCTCCTTTCCCAAATCCCTCCAGCCCATCAGTTGCATGCTGCACAGGCTCCTTCTCTAAAACTGTCCCTGCGCTACCCACTCTGCCCCTCCCCATAACTGCCTCACCCCAGCCACTTGTCATGTCTCTCCTCGATCACTGCCATCTTTACCAGATCATCTCACCGGTCTCCAGAAATCTCCCGCCACCCACATCCACCTGAGCTAACCTAAACCACACACCTGGACTACATGCCCCTGCCTGGAGACCTCCAGTGCGTTCCCGCCATCAGTCTATAGGCTAATATCCAAATTCCTCTGCATGTTGAAAGGCCTTCTCAGTCTGGTTGGGACCACCTTTCCAGGCTCATCTTTAGCCACTTCCCATGACCATAAACTAGAACCACACAGGGCAATTGTAGGATGCTCTCTCCCCTCACTGCCTGGAAGGGCTTACCTTCCCTGACTCTGGTGGACTGTGCCATTGGTGGCCCCCAATGAACTGTGCCTCTGATATTCCTGCCATTTTGGAGTCTCCCCCCACATGGAGTCTGAACTTGGTCATGCGAGTTGCTTTAGCTGATGGGACGTTAGCAACAGCAATAGAAGCAGAGGCTTGCTAAGCACCTGCACAATGGGACCCTCCTGCAACCTTTCCTGGAGCCCTGAGCTGCCGTGCAGAGAGGTCCAGCTTCTCTGCTGGCGAGACTGCAGAGAAAGACCACATGGAGAGAAGATGCTCAACCTTACATGAAGATCAAGGGGCGGGGGGTGTCCAGCCATGCCAGTGTTCCAGTGGGGCCTCCAGATGATCCCATTTCCTGCTATGATCTGACTGCATCTGCATGAAAGACCCAAAGTGAGACCAGCTGAGGAACCAGCCAGCAGAACTCAGTCAACCAAGAGAAGGTGAGGGATAATGAAAGAATTGTAAGCCACTGAGCTCTGGAGCCTTGTGTTACACAACAACAGGTAACTAAAACAGGCCTTTATCACTCAATTCAGTTCACAAGTCAAGGAGCACTTGAAACCTTAATATGTGTATTCTATGCTTCCTGGTGTGATAAAGGATTAGGCAAACGAGGGCACAGACCTTTCCTTCAAGGAGATTGCAGACTAGCTGGACCCCCTCTCTCACACATCCTTCTAACATTATTTTGAGCACCTGTATGTAGGACTGCAAAGGTCTCTTGCCTACATTCACCTTGGCTTCCGCTTGACTAGCTGTTTTCCATTCACACTTAACCTCCAGGGCTGGAATCAGCTGCTGCTCTCAGAATGCATGCATCCCAAATGCTCCCCAAAGACCCAGAGCTGGAAACTCTCAGGGAAGATGGTGGGAGCTTACGGAGCGTCAACTCACTTAGGAGAAACAGCTCCATCTGCCACAGGTGGTAGAGACAAATCTCCCCCAAATCTTCTGGGTCAGAAAGGGAAGCCTGCCTGCTTCCTATTCAGAGATCCATCAATTCTTTCAGGTTACTGAGATGTGGAGCCCAGTAAGACGATCCCACTGCAGAGGCTAAGTGGCGATGGGGTTTGCTAGCAGGATGCAGCGCTAGGCACAGACTCATGCTTTCCAGAAACCCCTTCAGTGTCTAAGGACACAGCTAACTGGTTCCCTTATGTCTGCAGAAATGACAGGCCCTTTCCCAAGTTCTCCTCTACTTCTGGAGAGAATCTGTTTTCCCTAAGCCAATGAATATAACTGCTCTGACCGAGACTAAGGCTCCCACTCTACACCATGAGCACAACCTCCAAAACCACTTCACCCTTCTAGGTATCCATGTGCTTAATTATAAAATTAAAGAATCATAGAAGATTGTCTCTGGGACTTTCATGATCCTCATCACTGGATGCTATAAATGAGGAAGATTCACACTAAGGGTAGCATGGGATTATGAGTGGAGTTACAACAACCAGGGGTTCATTTCCAGGCACAATGAGCTCTGGCCTGGGATTCAGGACACACGGGTTCTAGCCCCGGCCCTGCTCCAACTAGCTGTGTGAAACCAGACAAGTCTGTTGGTCTTGATAGGCCTATCTATAAAACAGAGTCCATGTTTCTCAAAGCAGTTCCACCGAGCACAGAGCTGGAAGATGGGAGGGAGGGGCCTCCCCAGTGAAAGAAGCTTCTAGGCCTCCACCTCCCTCCAACCAATGAATGCCCTTATGGTTTCACTGAGTGAATAGCTAGCTCTAAGGCTTTTTTTTTTTTTAATTGACAAAAAACGTAAAAACAAACTGGTCTTGTCTCACAATCTTTCCTCTGAATCTTCCTAGAGGAAGAATTAAAGTATGTAATCTGGTTTCAGTAGTAATCACTTAAGTATCTTTGTATTAGTTCATTACAGAGCTGGGTGTCTACTCTTTGCAAGGACAATGCCAATGCTGCAAGACAGGCAGACGTGTAGGCAACAAAGCCTCTGCCCAAAGGAACCAGCAGAGGAAGCAAGACACAGACAAACAGTCAGACGGGGCAGCCAAGGCAATGCATGATAACTGAGCTACAGAGAGCTATGGAGTCAGAGAGGACACAGCACACTTGGAAAATGGATCAGGAAGACTGCTTGGAGGAGGCAGTGTATCAGTGATGACGTTTCCTGTTAAATGTGACAGAAAACAAAGTCAATGAGCCCTCAGAAATAAAGACACCTGCTGGCTCACACAACTAGATGCCGAGAGGTAGGGTGGGTCCCAGGGCTGATGTGATCCAGGGCCTGCAACATTCTTCCTTCAGTCCTAGCTTCTGCCCTCCTTATCTTTTGGTGGTAAAGTGGCTCAAACCCTTGTACAAAAGCCAAAGAAAGCACATCTGTTCATGATGAAAACTCTTAACAAACTGAGAATAGAAAAAAACTTCCTCAACCTGATAAAGTATATGTATGAAAAACCTACAGCAATCATCACACCTAATGATAAAAGATGGGATGCTTTCCCCTTAAATTTGGGGAAAAGACAAAGCTGTCTCCCCTCACCACTTCTATTTAACATTGTCCTAGAGTTCTAGCCAGTGCAATCAGGCAAGAAAAAGAAATAGAAGGCAGCCAGATTGGAAAGGAAGAAGTAAAACTGTCTTCATTCACAGACACCATAATTTGTAGATAGAAAACACTATGGAATCCATGGGAAAAACTACAAAACTAACAAGCAAATACAAAAATTAACTTATTTATACCAACAATGAAAAATCCAAAATAAAATTAATAAAATGACTCTATTCACAAAAGCATCAAAAAAAATAAAATACCTAGCAGTAAATTTAACAAAATGGTGCAAGACTTGTACACTGAAAACTTCAAAACATTGCTGAAAGAAATGAAAGAAGGTCTAAATAAATGGAGTGAAATTCCATTGCTCACTGATTGTTAGACTCAATATTGTTAAGATGGCAGTATTTCCCAAATTTATCTACAGATTTATTGCAAAACTAGATGCTTTCCCCAACACCAGGAACAAGGCAAGGATGACCCCTCTCACCATTCCTTTCCAAGATAGTACTGGAAGTCTCAGCTAATGAAATGAAACAAGAAAGGGAAATAAAAATATATAGATTGGGAAAGAAGAAATTAAACTGTCTCTGTTCACAGATGACCTGACTGTCTATGTAGAAAATCCCCAAAAATTGACAAAACAAAACAAACAAAAAAATAACAACAACAACAAAACACCCTCCTGGAATTAAGACACGATTATAGTAAAGCTGTATGATATAAGGCTAATATATGAAAATCAGTTGCTTTCCTATATACCTCCAATGAACAACAGGAATTTGACATTTAAAATATGACACCATTTACATAAGCATCAAAACAAAATTAAATACTTAGCTATAAATCTACCAAACTATGAATAAGATTTATATGAGGAAAACTAGAAAACTCTAATGAGAGAAATCAAAGAGCTAAATAAATGAAAACATATTCCATGTTCGTGTGTAGAATCAATGCTCTTAAGAAGTCCATTCATCCCAATTTGATCTACAGATTCAATGCAATCTCTATCAAAACCCCAGCAAGTTATCTTGTGAATATTGACAAACTAATTCTAAAGTTTGTATGAGAAGATAGAATAGCAACACAATACTGAAGAAGAACAAAGTCAGAGGACTGATATTACTCAATTCAAGACTTAGAATAAAGATACAGTAATCAAAACAGTGTGACATTGATGAAAGAATACAAAAAAGATCAATATAACACAATACAGAGCCCAGAAACGTACCCATGCAGATATAATCAATTGATCTTCCACAAAGGAGCAAAGGAAATTCAATGGAAAGGGATAGTCTTTTCAACAAACACTGCTGAAAAAACTGGACAGCCACATACAATTAAAAAAAAATTAATCTAGACACAGACCTTTTACCTTTCACAAAAATTAACTCAAAAGGGATCATATACCTAAATGTCAAACACAAAACTGTAAGACTTCTAGAAAATAACACAGGAGACAATCTGGGTCACTGTGGGTTTGTAATGACTTTTTAAATAAAGCACAACCTATGAAAGAAAAATTATAAGTTTGATTTCATTAAAATTAACATTTCGACACAGCAAAAGATATGGTTGAGAGAATGTAAAGACAAGACAGAGAAAATATTTGCAAAACACATATAACATATATTATAACACATATTTGTGTCCTGTACAAAGAACTCTTAAAACTCAACAATTACAAAACAAACAACCCAATTAAAAAAGAACCAAAGGTCTGACCAGACACCTCCCAAAGAAGATATACAGATGGCAAATAAGTATACTTTAAAATGATCAATATCATAGATCATTAGGGAGGTGCAAATTAAAACAAAAATGAGGTATCACTAAGCACCTATGAGAATGGCTAAGACCCAAAACACTGACAACACCAAGTGCTGGTGAAAATGTGGAGCCACAGGAACTCTCATTCTTGGCTGGTGAGAATGCAACATGGTACAGCTACTTTGAAAGACTGGCAATTTATTACAAAGCTAAACACAGGCTTACCACACAATCCAGCAATTGTGCTCCTTAGTATTGACCCAAAAAAGCTGAAAACTTAAGTCCACACAAAAACCCACCCATGAATGTTCAGAGCAGCTTTATTCATAATTACCAAAAATTGGAAGCAACCAATTGTCCTTCCATAGGTGAGTGGATAAACTGTGGTGCATCCAGACAATGAACCTTATTCAATAACATGAAGAAATGAGTTATCAAGCCAGGAAAAAACATAGTGGAACCATAAAAGCATAATACTAAGTGAAAAAAACCTAGTTTGAAAAGGCTGTATACTGTTTGATTACAACTATTTGACATTCTGGAAAAGGCAAATCTATAGAGACAGTAAAAAGATCAGTGGTTTCCAGGGCCTGGGGGAGGGAGGGATGCATGAATAGGTGGAGTACAGGGGATTTTTAGGGTGGTGAAATTGCTCTCTATGATACTATAATGGTGGACACATGATGTCATACATTTGTCAAAACCCATAAAACCATGAAACACAAAAAGTGAATCTTACGGTAAACAGTAGACTTTAGTTAATAAAAGTGTATCAATTTTGGTTCATCAGTGTATCACACTAATACAAGATGTTAAAAATGGGGGAAGCTATGCAGGGGGTAGGGGGTGGTACATGGGACCTCCAAATTTCCGCACAATTTTTCTGTAAACTAAAAGTTCTCTTTAAAAATAGTCTATTAATTTTAAAAATATGCAAAACATATCTGAAAGAAATTTTACAAGATATAAATAAATTGAGAGAAATATCCACATTCCTAGGTTGGAAGACAAAATTGTTAAGCCTTGGTTATGGCAACTTGTCCTAAGTTTCGAAGTCGAGAAGTGTGAGTCCTCAACTTTGTTCTTCTTTTTCAGGATTGTTTTGGCTTCCTCAACCCTTCACATAAACATATGAATTTTAGAAACAGCTTGTCATTTTCTTATAAAAAAAAAAAGGCAGCCAGGATTTTGTTACATTTTGTGTTAACTCTATAGATCAGTGTTGAGAGTAACTGCACTTATATCAAATAGCTTATTAGTTCTTATTACTTAACTGGTAACTGACCCTCCGTTTTTGTGGCTCCAAGAATTAGGATTCTTGGATTAGTAAACATCTGAGAAGGTAGTTGTAGTCTATTGCCTGTGAACTTAGCAAATGTTCTTTCACGTTCTTTCCCTGCAGGACCTCTCCATCCCCCAACACTCCTGGTCCCATCAGGATCCTCCCCGCCTGCCTCTGGTTGGCTGGGGGTTCCCCTCCTGCTCACAGACATAACACAGAGGAAACAAGGAAACCACCTTCCCCGATGGTTCCTGCATCTTTCCCTGAACCACCACTGTCACCACGGCCCTTCATTGCTGTCTTTAATAGCTCACAAGTGGCTCCTTCTGGAACCGAGGGCGGAACAGCCCATGCGTCAGCCAGTGGGATGCTGAGGCAACAGCCTTGGCATGAGCTGCTGCAAACAGGCGGCACGCTTGCTTCCGAGCCTCGCTAAGTGCCCACTGGCCTGGGATCCAAGATCTGCGCTTGGGCTGCCTTTGATCTGGCCTGTCTGCTTCCAAGTCTCAATTAGACAGCCTGTAATACAGTTGGTTCTGGCACAAGTGCTGAGAAACATAAATCAAAGGATGGTCTCAAATAGGAGTGAGTCCCTGACCACAATATTTGGAGAGGCCACGAGGAACCACTGCCCTTAGCCTTGGGCCATCAGCACAAAAGCCCATTGTAATGCCATTCCCTGGAATGAAGTCTCCAAAATGGGTTTAGGGTCTGATTCAATGCATTTAGACACGGTCTAACAAATGCAAAGTGCCCAAACAAAAGGGAGGTGCCCGGCGCTTCCCTGGTGGCGCAGTGGTTGAGAGTCCACCTGCCCATGCAGGGGACACGGGTTCGTGCCCCGGTCCGGGAAGATCCCACGTGCCACGGAGGGGCTGGGCCCGTGAGCCATGGCCTCTGAGCCTGCACGTCCGGAGCCTGTGCTCCGCAATGGGAGAGGTCACAACAGTGAGAGGCCCTCGTACTGCAGAAAAAAAAAAAAAAGGGAGGTGCCCGGCTTTCCAAAGGCATCATCAGAACAAATACTTGCCACGGTGCCTCCAATACTCCAGGAAGGAAGGGAGGAGCGTCCTGGTGCAGAAGCCGTGGGCGGAGCTCTCTCCAAAGCTCCTGCTCATGCCAACTCCTGCTCTCAGTGCTGTTCACTCAGAGAATTTGCGTGATTACATTTATTAGGAATGTGATGCATCTTTAATTCAGCAGCCAGACGGAGTCTGGGGCAGAGTGCGCTGCTTTCTTGCCTGTAGCTCGGATGGTTGATATCAGTGCCAGCTTAAGCTCTGGGCATCATCCTAAAGCCTTTCATTCAGGTGGTTCATCGCAAAGAGGACGTGATGTAAGATGCTCCAGGACAGGGGTAACTATGCAAAAATTCCATTGCTTCTGCTGAAAAAAAAAAATAGGAAGGCTGTTTAAATCTACTTAGCCTATCTTATTTTATTTTTTAAATAAATAAATTTATTTATTTATTTTTGGCTGTGTTGGGTCTTCCTTGGTGTGCGGGGGCTTTTCCCTGGTTGCGGTGAGTGGGGTTCTCATTGTCGTGGCTTCTCTTGCTGCGGAGCACGGGCTCTAGGTGCGCAGGCTTCAGTAGTTGTGGTGCGCAGGCTTCAGTAGTTGTGGCACGTGGGCTCAGTAGTTTTGGCTTGCAGGCTCTAGAGCTCAGGCTCAGTAGTTGTGGCGCACAGGCTTAGTTGGTCCACGGCATGTGGGATCTTCCCAGACCAGGGCTCGAACCCGTGTCCCCTGCATTGGCAGGCAGATTCTTAACCACTGAGCCACCAGGGAAGCCCTAAACCTACTTAGCCTATTTTCAAGGGATGTTAGTCTAGCTACATTTTCCCCGTTTCTGTGGCTGTGTGATACCTGCTTCACATGCATTTCTAAGAAATACAAGGAGAAGGAGGGGCCAGGGGACCAGGAGCCAGAGGCTGGGTTTGAAGGTAACCGGGCTTATGAGGAAATCAGCACTGGGGACATTTTGGGAGTGATCCTATCTCTAGGGTAACCCCTGAGGATGCACGTGGCAAGAAACAGGACCACAAAGCAGTGAGGGCTCTCATGTGGGGCGTGGAGACGTCCAGCGATGTCTTGGGGACACATCCCAGCCACACAGTGCAATGGGCAGGTTGCCTGAGTCTGTCTGTAAAGACAGTCACCTTCTTGGGAAATAATGAGCCACTGATGGAAGGTTTGCTGTGAAGGTGAGGTTCGGGGTGCAGGGTCAGAAGACCTAGTTCAAGGCCCACCTCACCCCACCTCTCACCCCCGCGTCCCAGACTTTGACACAGACCCCTTCCCAGTTGTAATGTCGTTAGAAAATGAAGAGGAGGTGGCTCAACAGCATCACCGGGAGGGAAATGGGTGAGAAATGCAGAGGGAATGGCTTTCTAATACGTAGGGCTAGGGCCACATCTCAGAAAATATCGATTCACTCTAAGGTGGTGTCATCAATGTCATCGATGTAAGAGACCCAGACTATACAAAATACCAGCTCCAGTTCCTTAAGATCTCATATTCCTGTCTAATCAGATGGCCTTTCTTTATGTCTTTAATGATTCAGTTCAGGCCTGTGGTAGATTATCACTCTCATGCACCACTAGTGAAATTACAAATTGGCACCATTTTTCTGAAACTAAAATAACAACAAACGTTTGCACTAGGATACTGTACAACCATTAACAACGTATTCCAAAACCAATTTGATTAACCAAAGGAAATGTTCCCAATATAACATTAAATGAATCAAACATACATGATATCTTATACACGTAAACATCTACATCAAGGGTTGGCGCTGGGCAGCCTGCAGCCAAATCCGTCCTGCTGCCTGTTTTTGTAAAGTTTTACCTGACACAGCCAGGTTCACTCAACCAGCTGCTGTCTGTGGCTGCTTTCGTGCTGCAACAGCAGAGCTGAGTAGCTGTCACAGAGATCTGAGAAGTCTAAAATATGGGATATCTGGTCCACTAGCAAAAAAAAAAAAAAAGTTTATAGACACCTAATCTACATAAATACAAAGAAAAAAGACAGGGAAATATTCCAGGTTGTTGACTATGGCTTCAGTATGTAGCACCCTGATAACACACACAGGTTTTAAATTATGTGAGGTGGGCAGTGTGTGTACAGGTACTTATATGGTACATAGGAAATTCAAATATTTGAAGCCAGGAAGGAGACGGGGGTGTCTCTGAGGTTAAGTTCTGAGTGGAGGTCCTGCATGAGGGCTGAGAAAAGGCCTTTGCTGGGGGTTGGTCATTGGAGATTTCCATGAATGTCCACAGGATGGGCTGTGGCCAGCATACAGGCAGTAAAGCAGATTTTGTCCCTCAGAAGGGAGATTTTAAAAGACAAAGGCTCTAGGTTAAGGGCAGTGGGCAGGGCCGGGAGCGGGGGAGGCGTCTCGGGGCCAGGGGTGATCTGGGCGCCATGAGGGGCAGGCATGAGAAGACCAAGTGGAAACGTTGGGCTGGAGGCGCCTGGCACAGGTTTGAGGGCTCCTTCCAGCCCACTCTGAGCCGCCCATCTCTTGTCAGGATGAGAAGGTGGGGAGGAAATGGAAGCCATAAATATGCGCCACTGGATACACGAAATTTGTCTGTGAAAAGTTAAAAATGTAATCCCAAGAAGTAGATGTGTCAAACTGATGTGTGTCTCAGGAGAGAGGAAGCCAGGCGCTGGTGGAAGGATTTAAGAGCTTTGCGGTGGTTCATGCCACGTTGCCTCCACCATGAAACCTGCAGAAATGATCATAAGGGGTGAAATTCCCTTTAAAATTAAAAATCAGTTTTCCACATAAATCCACATGTGTTCTGTCCTATCTCAGATTTCTGGCAATGTCTCCTGTCTCCTTCACTCCCTTTAACACATCATTTTGTAAGCTTGTATTTCTTGGTAAGTAAACCAAATAGCATTTAGCTTGCTTGCCAAAACTGAGCTCTTCTTGGATATTAAAGATGAAACCACCAAACAACTGGGCTGTTCAGAAAAGGAAGCTATTATATAAGGACATGGTGTGAATTTTTTCAGGATGTGCAAATATATACTTTAATTTCACAAGTTAGTAATTAGTATAGGAGGGTAAAGTCATAATCCAAAACAATAATCTTTATTACCAAAATAGAGATGAAACACAATTAAAATGAACAATATTATGAGCCATAATTGCTAATCAATTAGCTGAGAAGCTATATTACTGTAATTTTCCTAGTCCCCAATTTGCCCTTCCTATATTTTTTCACTTTTTATAACATAAGATGGTGACGGGTTGAAAGGACGCATCTGCAAAGCCCTTTCTGAACTAGTCTCAGTGTCCAACTACCTCATCCTCTGCTGTGTTTCCACCCACTAGGTGCCTGGGAACCATCCCCCTGGTTGTGTAGGTAAAGGCCAGTTCTAGCTGGCATTTCCCAGCTGCACCTGGTGAATCGTGCTCACTAGCAAACCTGTAGGGTAGCATGCACTTCCCCAGCTGCCCTTGCATTTTCCTGCTCAAAACAACCCCAAGGGGGCTTCCCTGGTGGCGCAGTGGTTGAGAGTCTGCCTGCCGATGCAGGGGACACGGGTTCGTGCCCCGGTCTGGGAAGATCCCACATGCCGCAGAGCAGCTGGGCCCGTGAGCCAAAATTACTGAGCCTGCGCGTCTGGAGCCTGTGCTCCGCAACAGGAGAGGCCGCGATAGTGAGAGGCCCGCGCACCGCGATGAAGAGTGGCCCCCGCTCGCCGCAACTGGAGAAAGCCCTCGCACAGAAACGAAGACCCAACACAGCCAAAAATAAATAAATAAATAAATAAAGCAAACTGTCAACAAGTAAAAATAAACACTATTAAAAAAAAAAAAAAAAACCCCAAGGGACTTCCCTGATGGTGCAGTGGTTAAGAATCCACCTGCCAGTACAGGGGACACAGGTTCGATCCCAGGTCTGGGAAGATCCTACATGCCTCGGAGCAGCTAAGCCCGTGCGCCACAACTCCTGAACCCACACACCACAACTACTGAAGCCCGTGCGCCTAGAGCCCGTGCTCCGCAACAAGAGAAGCCACCACAATGAGAAGCCCCGCGCACCACAATGAAGAGTAGCCCCCGCTCGCCGCAACTAGAGAAAACCCACGTGCAACAGTGAAGACCCAACACAGCCAAAAATAAAGCTAATTAATTAAGGGGGGGAAAAAGCAGGTACTCTAAAAAGAAAAAAAACACCCCAAGGTGAAAGAACCCCAACCCGTGGACACGTGTTCAGCCCCACCGAACCAAACCACGTGATAAGCTGGAGCTTGAGCGTAAGGCTTCGGCCTTCATCCCTGAAGGATAACCCACCTGGTGCCCAGCTTCCCGAGAATCCGGTTACACATCAAGCTTGTTTTGAGCATTACATTCCTCTGAATCTCAAAATAATTTCAGCCACTCACAGGAAGAATGTTTTGAAGATCAAACTTCACGGGTTTCCTGATTTTCTTAAAAGTGTGGCTAGAGATGATTTCTGCCCGCCATGCCCTGTCTCTGCGCATCACAGGGATGGAGCTCTGGGCAGGTAGAGGCAGCCTAGCATCTCCCGCCCAGGGGGGCCTGATTGCCCTGGAGTCTGGCCCCCCTTGGAGATGAAAGGTCCCAGCCACAGAACCAACCTTGGGGGCGGGGAGGAGGGCACGGCTGCTGCTGGCCTCAGGGAGCCCTGGCTGTCGGTCTGTGAAAGTCAGAAAGTCAGGCTTCTGGGGTGGAGGGAAAGGAAGCCGGCAGGGAGAGCCGACTGGTCCTCTGACCCCTCCTCCTCCGGCTCCGGCGCAAATGCTCTCAGGTGTGGGGTGCTTGGCTTCCCTTAGGTCTGAGGCTTCCGGCACCAGGCCTGGGTCCTCCGTGCCGGCGGAGGTGGGTGGCCCTGAGGGTCAAGACAGCAGCCCCGGGCTTGGAGAGACCGAGAAGGGCACCAATGCTGCCTGCCCTGGGCTGTGGGTGAACAGCCCTCCACTCTGGCTTCCCCGGCTCGCTCATTGCACTTGCCAGCAGGTTTTGGACAAGGTTCCCACGCAGGGAAGCTGCACCCCAGGCTCCCATTGTGCCCGTCACCTCCCTGCACCCACCCCTCCACTGGCTACTCAGACCCAGGGGCTCCCGTGCTCCTGGGGCTGCAGCGGCCACAGGTCCCATCCCCCAGCCTGTTGCCTCCATCCTGCATGCTGGGAGGACGTCTTGCGATAACCTCTACCCCGACCCAGACCCACGCAGGAAGACGAGGTCAGGAAAGGCTCGTGAGGGTGGATGGCGCGGAAGAGCTGAGGGGGCTGAACAAAACTCATATTGAGCAAATCTCGACCGCTGGCAATTCTTTTTGTTTGAAGGAAAAAAGCAAAAAACCAAAACTGGTCATCTGATCTCAATTTAACCAGAAAACACGTACTGCAGAGTCTTCCTCACTCTAAGGCTGGAGGAATGCTGTACCAACCGGCCCTGGGATGCCGGGACTAAGACCAATGCCGTGGGCTCACCAGCTCAGGGCGATGGCTTCGCAAAAGCAGCTAATTGGAAGCACGGGACTTTGTTTTGCCAGGGATGTGGCATCGGTGTAACACTGGTTGCTTACCAATCCCCGCTAGGAGGAGGAAGCAGACCAGCTCTTTTTAAGGACAAATAGCTACCTGAGGACTCCGAAGGCTGGGGAAGGCTGGCTGGACCAAGGGGGATGGAAGGCAGAATGACTGTGTCTTTTCAACCCACCGCCAAGCCTCCCAGGATTCTCAATATCTGAGATCAAGGTCTCTTCGGCTGGACTTGGGGCAAGAAGCAAAAATGAGAAGGTTGGGACCCACAGAACAGAGGGCATGACCCTGACCTTGGAAATCTTAAGGCAACCTTGGCCTTGATAACTCCCAAGACCATGACCTCACTGCCCAGTGCTCACTGCTCCCTTAGACCAGAGGCTCCGGTCACGTCCTCTTGGGAGTCCCAAGAGACTGCAGAACCAGGTGAAGGAACAAGCAAGGAGAGGAGGAGAGAAAAGGAGGGTTTCAAACTTTGCTCATAGATATTCCTGCAGCGGTGTTTAATAGGGCTCCTTTGTTTGTTCCCAACAATGGATCTTATCTCCGGCGAGGGCTGTGTTCAGGTCTATTATTACCCGATAGAGAAGGCTCGCAGGCTTTCTTCCCCCTTGTTTAGCGGCATCGGAGTAGCAGAGCAAATTTAATCCAAGAACCAGCTCCAGGGAGAATCTTTGGAGACGCTCCCCTGTCTCCTAATGCCGTTATCTCCCCTTCCTTGTGTTGGGGAGGCATAAAAATCACAAGAAAGTCATCCTGAGTACATTCTTCCTGATAATTATTGTCAGACTTGGAGATAAGTCCTCTGCGTGATGCAACGTGTGTTTGCCGGGCGCCTGAATGAAACTCCTGCAGCAGCCTCAGCAGACAATGGTCGCCCGACATCGCTGGGGCCTCCGCATTGTGCAACAGACAAGAGAACACTTTGATATTTTTGTGTTTCGATAAGGCCCAATCTGGGGGCCTTTATCTCCACTGTTATATTTAAAGATGACACTCTAGCCCTGCCGGCGTTGCCTATTGTTTTGACCCTGATTATCCCAAATGTTGTTGCTTAGTCAAACTCACCAGCTTAATGAAGGACCTGCTCCCAATTTAAGGAAAATTATTTAAATGCAGAGTATCCTATACACTGTGGTTTCAGAAAGAACTAGGTGGTTAATCAAAAGTTAATTGTATAATTCTCATGCAGATTAGGGCCTCTTGCAAATGAATCCCAGGTTGTGATTATTTAAAAAATGGAGAGTGCAGAGAAATGCACGGGGGCCTACAGTCTGGTAAACAATCAGCCCCGGTTTAATTTGTGGTAAACAAAGTGATGATACACTAGGGGTCTCCGAAGGAGAAAAAAAGGTGAAAATAAATTAAAGCACAACATACAGATATGATCTCTTTGTCTGAGGCCATCTTTCAAAAACATAAGCTAAATGAATAAAAAGCAAGCCATTAATATTTACCGGAAGCCGAGAACTCTACAAACACCGGCCGGTCCATAATTACACTGAGGTTTTAGGAGGGGCCTGGGCGGCAGATGGACACTCTTCACCGCCTCCGTGATGACGTCCACCACTGCCCCCTCCTTGCAGGAAGTGAGACAATGCCTGCTCCCCTGCGGTCTGGAGGCTCACAGCTGACTACCTGGCTTTGTCTTCCAAGAGAATGTCCACCGCCCGCCCTGCCTGGTGGATGGTTCGCCCACCGGAAAGGAGCAGCGGGACCCAGCCTGGGCTCCCAAGAGAGGCAGAGGTGTTGCAAGTGAGCTAAAATCCCCCAAGAACGTGGTTTCGGATCCACAAATAGAAGACCAGGGAGGTGGTCACCTTCCCTTCACCCCTGACAGCCAGATTCTCCCAACGCAGGCGTGGTGCAGCCCCGGCCCTGGCCTCCCGGGAATGGCCGCTGGCCTGGCCTGGCCTCTTCCGCAGGAGAACAAGGTCCAGGGAGAAGCCAGGGGCTCCCACGCCTCTCCTGTGTTTTCAGAGGAATGAGCATATTTCAAAGACTGCTTCCCCGGGGGGATAGCGAGGTCCTGCCATCCCTGTTCAGTCATCACCTCAGCGGGAAGAGTCCCGGAGCCACCCTGGGGTCCTGTGGGGGTGGGTGGGACCACCTCCCGCCAGGCGATGCTGAATGCTCTGGACGCGGCATCCTTTTCCTTCCCCCTGTTGCTCTGATACAGCAGGATGTGAGGACAGAATCCCGGGGCCCCTTGGAGGCATTATTTGCCAAGATAAGTTGTAGAAGTCAGCTGTGCATCCGTACACTCCGGCAGTGCTCACAACATGCTGCATTAATTCAGAAGTTTCCCTGTGCCCGAGTCCTGGGCTGAATTTTAAAGACTAACATAAGTCTTCCTGCTCTCCCTCCGTTCAACTATATCCCTCCTCGGAGGAAGTAACTCTGAAAACCAGAAAAGAGAGCAGGCCCCCCGGCAGAGGCCAGGGTCGCTGCAGCCAGCTTCGTCTCCAGTGCTCGAAGGAAACAGCTCCCGTCCACCCCCTGCACCTGCCCGGCTGAGCCAATCACAGCCCCATCGCTTCCAGGGCAGGAATCTGGGATTTCCTCCTATTTCCACAACTGGCACAGGATGTAGGCCAAGACTTGACAAAAATCTCGTGTCTCAGCAGTAAAACACAGAATGTTTCTTGGCAGTGGGCTCCCCTTGCCTTTACGTTTTCAGCACTTGTGTTAGTTTCCCGGGGCTGCCGTAACAAAGACCATGCTGTAGTTGGCTTAAAACAACAGACTCTGGAGGTCTCACAGTTCTGGAGGCCAGAAGGCCGAAATCAAGGTGTCCACAGGGCCATGCCCTCTCTGAAGGCTCTAGGGGAGGGTCACTCCTGCCTCTTCCAACTTCTGAAGGCTCCAGGCTTGTGGCTGCATCCCTCAATCTCTGCCATCTCCCTGCATCTCTGTGTCTTCTCATAAGGACACCAGTCATTGGATTAGGGGCCCGCCCTACTCCAGCATGACCTCATCATAACTGATTAAACTGGCAATGACCCTATTTCCAAACAAGGCCACATTCTGAGGTTACTGGTGGTTAGTACTGCAATATATCTTTAGGGGGAGGAGAGACACAGTCTAACCCACAGTAGAGCTCCAGCTTGAAGGCACCCTCCTTCATGCCTTACCTGGTTACTGTCCGGCACCCCCTCTAATTATGTGCTGCATCTCTGCCTGCAAAAGACAGCCCCAAAAGAACGCCCTCCGAGGCTCGACAGAGCCCCACTGGAATGGAGGAGGCTGGAGCAGAAGTACTAGATGGGGGGATACGAAACAACGCGGCCAAGATGTGGGTCTTCAGGGGGCAGCCTCGTTACCCTGTTTGAAATTTCCTCCGGACCAAACCAGGCCTCCGACACCCGTGGGATGAAGCCCTCCCCTTCCCTGGGTGGGGGGTCCACCCACCCTCCCGGCGGCCTCTAGTGCACCATCTAGTGGTCTGTTCCGGAACCGTACCTCGTTACTTGCTGAGCTGTCTGAATTCACTGCCATGGATCCCCGCCCAGGAGAAACACGGGCCACCTCTTGTGATGGAAAAACAGAACCTTCGAGCTGACTTTGCAAAGTTATCAGAGGAA
This sequence comes from Mesoplodon bidens, assembly GCF_964165515.1. NCBI lineage: Eukaryota > Metazoa > Chordata > Mammalia > Artiodactyla > Ziphiidae > Mesoplodon > Mesoplodon bidens. The sequence continues at coordinate 4,621,895 of NC_138176.1, forward strand.
AAGAGGAAACTTTTCCCTGTTCCTCTCAGGCAATACTACGCAGCTGTTAACTCATGCAGAGCCAGTCACTGTGTCTTAATAACAGAGAAGGGTCCTGACTCATCAATGGGATTCTGAAAGCAAAAGTCACTGGCAGAGCCCCAGTTTTACCCCCCAGGACTTTCACATAGACCCAATCCTACCTCTGCAGCTACCTCATAAACCTTAATAAATCTCACCTTAGAGAGAAACCTCTGAAACTAAATTGTCCAGTGTTACACATTTTCTAATCAGAACACATGGGAGCCTTTAAATATTTACCACACATAAATATGTCACCTGAGGCTTTTGATCACTCATACGCACCACATATGTATTGATACCGGATGTTGATACTGATGTGTAAATAATTATATTAAGCACAGAAATATGCACCTTCCTGGGAGATCTAATCACACCAGCTTCGGTCCCGGGGCAGGAAACATTCCTCGGGGCCGTTTTGCAGATGGGATACTTGTCTCCTATCATCCCTCTTGTTCCGGCCAGGTGTCACCTGCCTCCCCGACTGTGAGGGATGCCTGGGGACAGGGCGAAGGAGCCACGCGCACCTGGAGGGGCCCAGTGCCCCCAGGGCCTCAGCGAAGCAGAGGCGGGTGGAGGCGAGCAGATTCCCACGTCCCTCAAGCGCAGCAGAGCCTGGGCCACACCCGCGCCTCCTCCCCATGCCCGTCCTGGCCACACCAAGCCAGACAGGGGTCGTCTGGGGTGAGCGGAGCTGGGAGAAGGAAGGTGGGAGGCATTCGCTGTCGTACTGAGGTCACGTGCCGCCGAGCTGCAGTCCAGGCGGCCGGAAGCTGCTTCCTCCGGCCCCGGGGCTCGGGGCTCCAAGAGCAAGGGCAAGGCTGCGTGTGGCACAGCCGAGCAGCTGGGACTTCTCCGGAGGAGCGGCGCCTCACGAGCTGCGTCCAGGGAGGGAGTCGCGGGGTCACTGAAGGGCTCCCCGTCGGACCCAAAGGGTGAGCCAAGGAGAAGGCCTCAGGGTGACACAGGCTGGGGGGCGGGGGTGAAGGGGGCTTAATTCACCACAGTTGTAAACAGTGGGGTGGTCTCCCTACTGTCTTGGAACAGCACCGGGACCCGCACAGGACGGTCACGGGACAAAATATTTAACTTTAGGAAATCTCAAGATATGAGGTCACTGTAAATGTGCCAGATACTGCTCCTTTGGGAAACGTGTAGAAATTACCTGTGAAAGTGCCTTGTGGAAGGGCAGGCCAGAGGACCCTCAGCCCCTCGGTGAGGGTCGGGGAGACACAAGGCACCCATCCCCGGCAGGGAGGCCTCAGAAGGCGAGGCCGGCCAGGGGTCACCTACAGCCACCCCAGGGGGCTCCCAGAAGAGCCCGGTGGGAGACAGGGGGAAACCAGAGGAACACACCCTCTCTTCTCGGACATTTAGCCAACAGAAGAGTGGCACAGTGCTCCCCCCTTACCAGTGAGGAAACAGGCACAGAAGGCCCGCACGCCCCAGATGTGGCAGGACTGGGGCTCACTCCCAGAGCTCCAGCTGCGGTCCCACCTTCACTCCACGAGGCGCTAAGACGTCTGGAAGGGACACAAGGGCACGGGAGGTGCCCTGCCATCCTCTGAACCAGCTGGCCAGCTGGCGGCCCAGCCCCAGCTTGTGCTGGGCATCCTCACTGTGTGCCTGGGAAACGGAACTCGGAAAAAGTGGTTTTTCTCCAGAAGAAGAACACAAACTCATCTGGGTCTTGTGGGTCCATGCCCCGCAGACCCCAAGTCCAGTGGAAAGCACCTGCTGGCCGCTGCCCCAGCCTGGCTGCAGGGGAGGCTGCAGCGCGCCCTCTGGTGGCCAGCTCTGGAGCCGCATGGGCCTCGTCGCTCGGACCAGACTTTACATCTGTCAGTCAAAGGGAATAAGCGCAGGCGGAATTGACGTGTAAACGCCTCCATGGCAACTGGAGAAACTGTTAAACCCAAAGTGCGATCAAGCTTCTCATTGTAGCACATGGACTCAGGAAGGAAAACAACTTCCTTTCTGCTTTTTCGCCCTCCAGCTTCCTGGTACATTATTTTCAGTGTTTCAAGAAGCAATAATCTTTTCTCCAATCCAAGTCCCAGGAGGTCTCTGTGGGAGCACGGAGACCAGACCAGCCAGTTCCAGGCAGCTTTGGATGCCACAAACTGTCCTGGAGAAACGAGCCTGCGTCCTCACTGCTCGCTCCCCCAAGTATGTGCGGAGCAATTATGTTTGAGGGAAGGTTCTGGAACCTGGCTGCCCTGCTTGGGTCCTGCTTGGTCATCCAGTCGCCTTGGAGCCTCGGGCAAAACACATCAGCCCTCTCTGATCAAACCTTCCATCTGCAGAGGAGGGGCGCGCCCCAGGACTACCGGGATAGTGAAATGAGAGAGTAGGTGAAAGGGACTTTTAACAATATTTTTAGATATTTTAGAATTTGAGAATTTTTATTTGGCGTAGTTTTAGGTTTTTCTTTTTACATTTTTTTATTAGTTTCTGATTTATAACAAAGTGAATCAGTTATACATATACATCTGTTCCCATATCCCCTCCCTCTTGCATCTCCCTCCCTCCCACCCTCCCTATCCCACCCCTCCAGGCGGTCACAAAGCACCGAGCTGATCTCCCTGTGCTATGCGGCTGCTTCCCACTAGCTATCTACCTTATGTTTGGTAGTGTATATATGTCCATGCCTCTCTCTTGCTTTGTCACAGCTTACACTTCCCCCTCCCCATATCCTCAAGTCCATTCTCAAGTAGATCTGTCTTTATTCCTATTTTACCCCTAGGTTCTTCATGACATTTTTTTAATTCCATATATATGTGTTAGCATACGGTAATTGTCTTTCTCTTTCTGACTTACTTCACTCTGTATGACAGACTCTAGGTCTATCCACCTCATTATAAATAGCTCAATTTCGTTTCTTTTTATGGCTGAGTAATATTCCATTGTATATATGTGCCACATCTTCTTTATCCATTCATCCGATGATGGACACTTAGGTTGTTTCCATCTCCGGGCTATTGTGAATAGAGCTGCAATGAATATTTTGGTACATTACTCTTTTTGAATTATGGTTTTCTCCAGGTATATGCCCAGGAGTGGGATTGCTGGGTCATATGGTAGTTCTATTTGTAGTTTTTTAAGGAACCTCCATACTGTTCTCCATAGTGGCTGTACCAATTCACATTCCCACCAGCAGTGCAAGAGTGTTCCCTTTTCTCCACACCCTCTCCAGCATTTATTGTTTCTAGATTTTTTGATGATGGCCATTCTGACTGGTGTGAGATGATATCTCATTGTAGTTTTGATTTGCATTTCTCTAATGATTGTAGTTTTAGTTTTATGGGAAAGTCACACAGATAGAACAGGATACCCGTCACTCCATTTCCCCCACTGTTAACATCTAACACCCACATGGTACGTTGTCCCAAATAATGAACCAGTATTGATACAATGATGGTAACTGAAATCCATACTCTCTTCAGGCTTGCTTGGTTTTCCCCTTATGTCCTCTGTCTGTCCCAGGACCCCACCCAGGACACCACCTTACACTCATTCACCCCATCTCCTTGGCTTCTCTAGACTGTGACAGTTTCTCAGACCGTCCTTGTTTGGGTGACAGTTTGGAGAAGTACTGGGCATGTATCTTGTGGAATGTCTCTCAAGGTGAGTTTGATGGTTTTCTGATTATTAGATTGGGGTTTTGAGTTTTAGAGAAAACCCCAGAGGTAAACCACCATTCCCATCACACTACCTCAAGGGTTCATACTGTTCACATGACTGACAACTCCTGAGGTTGCCTGTGACCACCTGGCTGAGGCTGTGTTTCTCAGGCTTCTCCACGGAAAAGCTCCTCCCCCCACCCCTTTCCAGAATGCACGGTTCGAAGGAAGCCCACACTTAAGTAGGGGGGTGTTTGGTTCCACCTCCTTGAAGGCGGAGCATCTACATAAATTGTTTGGAACTCTGCATGGAACATTTGCCTCTTCTCCATTTGTGTATTTACTTGATCATTTATTTATATCAGTATAGACTCATGGATATTTCTTTTATATCTTGAGTTATCATCCAGTACATTATTCATTTACTCAAAGTGTTCCAGCTTTGACCATGGGGGCTCTTTCAGTTGTGGCTCCTGTGTCCCTTTAACATACCCTGATCTTTATGCTTTTTGAGCAATTCCTTACTTTCTGACCTTTCCAGGTGCTCCAGGCTCATCTTGTGTGTTTCTGCTTCAGTCTGAGAATCATCTGTTGCTCCAAGGAGCCCTGGTTCCCCTCATTGGAAAAGGGCATTAAAAACCAAGGATAGGGCTTCCCTGGTGGCGCAGTGGTTGGGAGTCCGCCTGCCGATGCAGGGGACGCGGGTTCGTGCCCCGGTCCAGGAAGATCCCACATGCCACGGAGCGGCTGGGCCCGTGAGCCATGGCCGCTGAGCCTGCGCGTCCGGAGCCTGTGCTCCGCAACGGGAGAGGCCACAACAGTGAGAGGCCCGCATACCGCAAAAAAAAAAAAAAAAAAACAAGGATATATGGTCAAACACATATCCATAATTTCTAGTTTTATTGAATCCTAACTAGAGAATGTGGCCTGGTCCTTTTCTACTTCTGAGACCTTTCTGAGATTTTCTCTGAGTACACACAACACACAATGACTGTGGGTTTTTTTTAATGAATACTTGAAAACAACTTATCTCTATAGGTTTCATCAACAACTTTATCATTGCATCCTTATGAATTACATTATTTGAATCCTCTACATCTTAATTTGTCTCTTGCCTACTTGTTCTACTAGAGACCAGAAAGGAAGGTTAAATTCTCCCATAAATGTAGGGTTCTGTTCACTTCTCACGTCCTACTGTCCTCACTTGGAACACCCCAAACCTGCTTCATCGAGATCGTAGTCTTTACAGCTTCCTGAGGACAATAAGCATTGGGTTTATAAAACTTTCACCTGCTTCTTACTTGAAATACTTGTAAGTGGAAGGCTCTTCCTTTAAGATTTCCAGACCCTCATGCTGCAGCCATGTCCAAATGGCCTAAGCACTTTTGCTTTTGTTTCCTTCTTCCTGGGGGGAGGAATGTCCATCCCTGGCACACAAGCCCACCCCAGCTGCCCCACCTTACCATCTGTCCCTCTGGCTGCAGCTCTGTGGGCCCACGTCTACTAGGAAGGGCAGGTCGTTGAGCACAAAGCAGCCCTCCAGCCCCGCTGGGCAGCCAAGCCTGGTCCCCTGCGCTGAGCTCCCGCTGGGAGAGCTGCGCACTGTCTGAGGGACCCCCCGAGCAGGCCCTTGGTGGGAGCAGCCTGCCTTCCTCCCCAGACCACAGAACCTGGGAGAAGCCCCCCGCCCCCCGCCAGTGGATGCTTCCAGCTCTCTGCCCATCTCTGCCGAGGCAGACAAAGGTTCTCCTTGGGTGATGGTGCCACCCAGAGTGCAGTGGATCCCCCCTCACACACCTGTGCCTGGAGGGGCCGTTTGTTGGAAGGAGGGACCCTGCAGCCAGAGAGGAGCTTCCAAATCAGAAACTCCGGGCATTACTGGGGAGGCTCCTGTGCTTCGGGCATCAGCAAAGGCTCTGCACCCTGAAGTTAGGTGCTGACAGCACAGGTTTCGGGGTGCTTTCTTCCCCTTCCTGGGGAGCATATGGCACATGAAATTCCAGGGACCTGTTTCTTAGCTCATCCACACCCCCAGTAGATGATGCAACCAGAGAAATTCTCATCCATCAGGTAAAGACTAGTAAATACGATGACACGTTCTGTTGGTGAAAACAGGCACCCTTGTACACTGCTGGTAGGAATGCCAATTGGTAAAACCCTTTTGGAGGGAGAATAGGGCAATAGCTAAAACAGCTTCATATGTGTTTACATTTTGCTTCAGGAATCCAGCTTCCGGAATCTAACCTAAAGATACACCTCCAAAAATATGAAATAGAGAGACACAAGGCTATTGATGGCAACATTACATTGCAAAATATTGGAAACAACTTCATGGTCACACACAAGAGGGAGGCTGAGTAAAATACAGCAGGTCCACTCGGAAGATGTAAAAATAAGGAGGAAGATCTTCATGAACCATTAGTGATATTCAGGATATTTAGTCAAGTGAAAAGAGGAAAGTGTAACAAAAAGGTATATATACCATTGTAAGAGAAGGAGGGAAATAAAATATTCTTGTATATTCCTCATTTGTGCAAACAGAAACACAGGACGGATAAGTCCAAACCCAACAATATCGGTACCCAAAGGGAAAAGGTAGAAAAAGTCAGGGGGTGGGAACAGAGGGGAGGGAAGGGACAAGGGACACTCCTCTGAGGATAATATTTGCACGGTTCTGGCTTTTAGAGCCATGCTAATTCAGATACTCAAAGATTTTAATTAGAAAGAAGAAAAAACCCCAAAGGGAATGCAAACAGAAACAGATGAACCTACATGTATTCTGGACACAAGCACACTGAAGAGAGAAGAACCAACTTGAGGAACTTTTGAACACGGCACTGCATCCACACCAAGCACTTCAGGCTACAAACAAAATAAAAAGCTGTTAAAAAATAAAAAAACAAGGATTAAATGCCAATTATCTGATTTGTTTTTCACAGTGGCCTGGGTTAGCAATTCTAAAGCTATTTTATGGATATTGTAGGACTGAGCAAAAAGTAAACATATTGTGAATAATGAAAGCCAGGTTTTTCACTGTTGGAAAAGAGATTTATAAAAGTGCAAGGGAGGGAGGTTAGAATGAACCCCATGGTGTTGGATTGGAATTGGAGGTGTCAGGATGGATGGAGGGGTAGATGATAGATAGATGGATAGATAGATAGATAGGTAGGTGTTAGATAGATGTTAGATAGATGGATAGATAGGCACACACACACACATTTTCTACCTCTGTCTGCTCATGAGAGGGTCTCAAAGAAAACAGTTGCCATGGGCACACCCAGAGCCCACATCTTGGCTTCTAAATACCATTCTCCAATAAAAGGAAGCAGGGCCACTTGGAGAAATGACTGGTTTCCAGGCTGGTGCAGGGAAAAGACAAGATGAGCCTGGGCTACCATATTGTGCCAAAATTAAGGACAAATGGGGGCATGTCCAGAGGACTTAGGAGCCACCTCCCAATGGCCAGATCTATGACAATTTGAGCATCAGAATAAATAATGATAGTGATGGGCTATAGGCCCATGGAACAAAGAAGAATCCATGCGTCCATGGATATAGATAAATTTAAAAACAGTAAAGAGGGAGATGGAAAAGGTCTTCCTAACAGTAGAATTCTAACTAAATGCAGAAGGAAGGATGGGGTTTCTAAACAATCACCACTGGGCAACCATCATCATCATAGTTGTTTCAAGCAAGAAGCATCAGTGGGGTCTAAACCTAGTGAAAATATCATAAGAACAAGATAATTATGGAGCTTCAAAGAACCACCCCCAAGATACCTAATAATTACAGAGGGAAGTAGGAACTTCACAGGAGAGAAACCCAACCAGGGGAGAGTTCATGTGGCCAGAAACAGGCACAGAGACATCAGTTTCCTCATGGTCTGACTGATGCCCTGAGGGGCTGCATCACTTCACATCTCTAGTATCCTCGTTAAAAATGCACAATCTGGATTTAGTCGCAAGGAAACATCAGACAACCCAGAAAGAGGGACATTCAATAAAACAACTGTCCTGTACTGTTCAAAACTGTCAAGGTCATAAGGACAGAGAAAAGCAAGATGATGCTGCAGGACAACTCAGAGATGTGTGACCCTCGACTGAACTGCAGGGGAAACTGGAGGGAGAATTTGCCAGAAAGGACGTTAGCAGGACAACCTTTGAGACCTGTGGGCTAGCTAATACTGCATGGGTGCTGATTTCCTTATGTTGATCATTGTGCTGTAGTTTCATAAAGAATGTTTTTGTTTTTATAAAGCACACACCGACATACTTAGAGATAAAGGGGTGTCAGGTCTGCCATGTCCTCTTAGGTGGTAAAAATCATAACATGTCTATAAAGTGGAGAGAACAATAAGGAAATGTGGTAAAATGTTAACATTTGGGGATTCTGGGTACAGGGAGTCTTTGTATTATTTTTGCAACTTTTCTATGAGTGTAAAATATTTCTTTTTTATTCCAAAAAGAAAGCTTTTTAAAATGCAAGTATGTCTGAAAATGGCAATAACAGCTCCCTTGGAACTCACACCATGTAGGGTGCCAGACGACCCCCCTGAAAATAAGCTGGTCCTTCTGAGTGGCAATGTCTCCAGTACAGAAGTTGTAAGAGCCTCAGCTCACTGGAAAGGCTTTTTGCCACAGTTCCTTGGTAGAATCTTCTAGAACATCCAAAGAAGGCCCAGCTTTCCTATTCTGTAACCTCCCCAGACCCTGCTCATGATGAAGCTAATTGGACCTTAGTTACCCAGCGAGCTTCCTGCATCAGTGTCGAAAGAGAAAGAAGGCCCTGTACAAGTCAAGCTGTCTACATACTGAAGAGGGACGATACCATCCTAGCATTTCCAGTGCAGAACCTTTCCTTCCCTCCCCTCCCCCCCCATCAGTTTCTCACCCTCAGCACTGTTGACGTTTGGGTGGGATGATTCTTTGCAGTGGGGCCGACCTGTGCACTATAGGATGTTGAGCAGCATCCCTGCCTCTACCCACTAGACGCCGGTAACTCGTGACCAGCACCCCCCAACATGACCACCCAGAATGCGTCTAGATGTTGCCGAGTGACCCCCGAGGGGCAAAATCTGCCCTGGATGAGGATGGCTGCTGTACAGCCATCAATTCAGCGATTTTATAGTAAAATCCAAGTGCATTTTCCCTTTGAAAATGTTTCCTAAGTACACAAATTTCATCTGATGTTCTAAGTAACAATCCAGGTCATGTATGCCAGTGTAAATGAACCGTCCACCCAAGTCTAGGAGGTCAATACTGTGTAACAGCCTGGTCCACACAGCAGCTCAGGGAAGCTTCAAGGCCATGCTGAGTGTCAGCGATCTGCTGTGCTCCCGACTCCTGAGTATGCGGCCTCGCATTTGTTCCATAAATAATGGAATGGAGTTATTTTTAGCCAACTGTCACAGTGTACAGTCATCCTTGAATGACTCAGAACACCAGTTCACATTCTCGCTAGGTTACGTCCCCATAAGATGACCTACTTGTTCCGATTTGAGCCCTGAAAGTCTTTGGTTCCAGGCAAACCAGAAGGGCTGGTCACTGCATTTTCCTGTGACCCAGTGAATGACAAACCCACCGCATCAACACAGCCAGGGATGGGAGCCGAGACGGGTGGTACGGGGGGGTGACAAGCAAACATCGCCGTCTTTGTCACTGTTTTTGTTTAATTGAAGTATAGTCGATGTACAATATTATATGAGTTACAGGTGTACAATATAGTGCTTCACGATTGTTAAAGGTTATACTCCATTTACAGTTATTATCAAATATTGGCTTGTATTTTCCCTGTTGTACAATATATCCTTGTAGCTTATTTGATACCTAATAGTTTGTACCTCTTACTCTCCTACCCTGTCTTGCTTTCCCCCGTCCCTCTCCCCACTGGTAACTACTAGTTTGTTCTCTAGATCTGTGAGTCTGCTTCTTTTTTGCTATATTCACTAGTTTGTTGTATTTTTTAGATTTCATATATAAGTAATATCATATAGTGTTTGTCTTTCTCTGTCTTATTTCACGTAGCATAATGCCCTCCAAGTCCATCTATGTTGCTGCAAATGGCAAAACTTCATTCTTTTTTATGGCTGAGTAGTATTCTGTCGTATATTATCTATACCACCTTTTTAAAGGGTGGGGTCATTTAGGACAGAGAGGTAATCTCACAGAGATAAGCCCAGTCCTGCAACCACTGGCCTTGCAGGTGGGCGAGGAGGGCCCGGTGGTCATCTAGGGAGGGGATCCGCAGCCCTGTCCCCACGGCAGGACCTCGAGGCAGCGTTTGAGGCCTGGGCTCGGGGGGAGCAGTGTGCTCGCTGCCAGGGGTTCATGCAGTGGGACATGGGCCAGCTTCATTTCTCCCTCCCATCTCAGGTTTAACTCTTGGCAGCTCCCGGGCTGGCTTCCCAGCCCAGAGGTCCGCTGCCCTGGAGATGAGTCAGGCTGTGAGCTCCTGCAGCTCTAATCCCCGCCACCAGCCGGAATGAATTGTGACCCTGGAGGTGAGACAGCTTGGTGGGCCGGGCCTTGGAGTTCCCAAACCCCACGGGCACCACCCTTGCTTCCCTGAGGCAATCTGTTGCCTCAGGCCGGCTTTAGAGGAGGGTGGCCTGCTCTCGGCACCTCTCCCACTGCTGTTCAGTCAGCCTGTTCTTTTTTTTTCTTTAATTGAAGTATAGTTAATTTCAATGTTATGTTAGTTTCAGGTGCACAGCAAAGTGATTCAGTTATACATATAAACACATAAATATATATACATACATATATATTCTTTTCCCATATAGGTTATTATGGAGTATTGAGTAGAGCTCCCTGTGCTGTACAGTAGGTCCTTGTTGTTTGTTTTATATATAGTTGTGTGTATCTGCTAATCCCAAACTCCTAATTTATCCCTCCCCCGCTTTCCAACCCTTTGGTAACCATAAGTCTGTTTTCTATGTCTGTGAGTCTATTTCTGTTTTGTAAATAAGTTCATCTGTATCATTTTTTAGATTCCACATATAAGTGATATCATATGATATTCGTCTTTCTCTTTCTGCCTTCCTTCACTTAGTATAATAACCTCTAGGTCCGTCCATGTTGCTGCAAATGGCATTATTTCATTCTTTTTTATGGCTGAGTAGTATTCCATTGCATATGGGCCTTCTCTTCATAGAGATGATCAACATGTGTTCTCAGCCTTGCAAGAGAACAATCAAACCCAAGGTTACCAGTAATGTACACAACTAGTAATTCTACCTGCACGACCTACGAAGGAGCAGCCCTTGCAACAGCTCCAGAAGCGTGACCAGCCCTGAGAGGCCCGAGGTTGTGAAGCCCAAGGTGGGGAGGCTGAGAACACGCTCCCCGATGAAATCAACCAAGAAGACCACCAAATGCCGAAGATGCGTGTGTGCGCGTGAAACTAAACATAAAGGGCAACGAACAACCACCAACATCTTCAAACTCTTCATACCCTTTGACTCACCAAATCGCCTTCTGGGAATTTATCCTAAGGAAACAATTAATCAGCTAAAAATTGATTCTATTTATAAGCCGACCCTGAGTCAAGAAAACAGAAAGATTTAAATACTGAATGAGGATGGTTATTGCACAATTGTTTATGGGAGCAAAGATTCAGAAACAATGTAAATGTTCAGCAATAGGAAATTCGTCAAATTAATTACGGGACCGTGAGATAGACAGATGGGGCAGGAGGGGCCTTTTATGCAGCCATTAAAATAGCACTCAACAAAAACATAAAATGAACTAGACATCGATGTTATGTTTTAGGCTAAAGATATATATATATATATCATTTACCAGAATACAAAATTCCCAAGGGAAAACAGGCTTGAGGCATTCAGGTTTGGATTTGCCAAGGCAGCTGGGTGGACGGGACTGGAGCTGAGGACGTACAGCTCAGAGACCATCGAGCATCACCAACTCTCAGTGCTTGCAGAAGCCACGGGGCAGGTGAGATTATCCAGGGGAATCAGAGAGCAGAGAGAACTGCGCCATTCAAAGACTCAGGTGACAGAGAGGAACTCCAGAAAGAGTTAAGAGGAAATGGACAGAGAGGGGGAAAGGCAAGAGGGTAGAGTTTTGGAAGGCAAGCCCAAGGGGAGATTCCAGGAGCAAAGAGTGCTGGGTGGAGAACCAGGGCTTGGGAACCAACACATGCTAGAGTTGGGTACCAGCCATCAGACCTCACGCTTCTCAGCTGGATAGTCCTCACTGACTAGGGATAAGTACACCCATCTCAGCATTTTGCCTGTCACATGGGGGGGATTTTTAATTGTTCTATTCGATTTTCTTGTTTAATCTTCCCTGTCCAATAACGTGTATCCCAACTGTCCTTCTAAATACACAAGCCCTGCTCCCTCCATCCTGGCGCTCTTGACCTTTCTGGATTCAACTTTTTCCTCTTTCTTTAACACCATCACCTTCTAATGTGCCCTCCAGTTGACTTACGATGGTCCTCGTTTATCTTCTGAGCACCGTGCGGGCTACAGGAGGAGAGGGTCCTCTGACCATTTTGTTCACAGCCATATCCTAAGCACTTAGCACAAGGCTGGTACCCAGTGGATCTACAATAAATATTTGTTGTGAAAATAATTACGTTACGACTAAAGCGCACAGACTCGGGACTCTAAGCTGACTGGGAAGAGGGCTCATTACCTCTGACTTCCCATTTAGAAAACCTCTTTGAAAAAGCCGTAAGAGCAGCTTCTGTATCCCCCTTAGCAGATACTGATGGGAACAAGTGTCTGTCTTCCTTTCCATCGTGCTTCTCCTGCCTCCCATCTGTCACCGAAGACACTTGGCTTTGAGGTGTGAAGCCTGTGAAGCCCCCGTGGGGACGAGGTGGAGGCTCCCCCCAACAGCACCGCCATGCCGCCTCTGTAAGGAGGGAGCAGAGGTGAGAACTGGGCTCAGCCCGGCTCACCAGCCCTGACACCGGGGCACGGTGTAGACAGATCCTCCATCTCGCCCTCCACGGCACCCCCATCATCTCTCAAGATTGAAAACAGTGCTCTGAGTTTTTTTAATGGAACACAAAAACTGTTCTTTATCAAGGTATATCCGGGCAGCCATGTGCTTTTTATAAAACTGATTACAGAGACCAGATGAAAGAAGCTGATGAGGTCAAAATGCATTTCAAACTCCCTCCGTTTTCCGAGGATGGGAAAATGTTTTCTATTATATTCATTAAAAGTTCACCACCACCTGATAAAAATCTTGAGAAAGGGCATGCGTGTTGCTAAATTAGCTCTAAAAGTGGACAACTTGAAGTAAAATAAATCTGAGTTAAACACGAGCTCGGGTTACCTGCCCCAGACTTCCAGGAAGGGGCGTTTCCAAGGGAAAGTCTGAAAGGGGCTCCTCTAGCCAGCCAGAGGGGTACCCTAAGGACTAGAATGCGCCTGGAGATCTTTTCACAATTACAATAATTGTAACACGTTTGTTTCTGTATACAATTTTACAAGCTATAAAGGTCTTTCACATTGTCTTAATAATTGTAAAGCCCCTTAGAGATTTTTAAACCTTGAGTAGTCTATTTTCACCTTTCACTGACTATGCATTCAACAAACACCAACTCAGAGCCAGACCTCTGTTCCACAACAGACAGAGAAAAACATAGTCATGAAACACAGTCTATTGTGGGGCAGGGAGGAGGGCACAAATCATTTAGCAAAACCCCAAAATACACAGTAAAATGATCCAGAACTTCCGTCAGAGATAGCAACTATTAACAATTTGGTAAAGATGCCTTCCAACGTTTTCTGTACATGAATACAGAAGGTAAATGGATGGTTACAAAATTAAATATTCTGCATCATATGCTAGAGCCTGTTTTTCCATGGATACTGTTGGTTTCTTTCATCAAACATTCATCTGTAAGAGCCTTTTCAATGGCTGTACGTCTGAAGTAGTTCTCCAGTGCTTTTGTCCATCAGTCAGTTAAGAATTGTTTCTTTTCAAACTATAATGGTGTCGGATGTTTTGATAGGATCTGGAGAATCCAAGGAGAAAAAAGCCCGAGGACCTCACAAACTTTTCAGGAAGGACAGGAATTACCCATCCCAGCCGACGAGAAAGAGAGAAAAAGATCCATTCCTGTGCAAAGTTGTGTGTGATATCCCAGAGATATGACAAAGTATTGGAGAAAAACTTTGCTTGGGGCTTTTGGGGAGGACTTTTTGACCTTCAGCTGAGTGTAGGTAGGTGGAGATAGACATTCAAGCCAGAAAAAAATAAGAAATTCTGAGGATAGAGTCTTTTTTTCTCTCCTCTGCTACTTCTCCCTCTTTCTGGCAACCCTAAACAGTCCCATACCTCCATACTTCCGAACCTTTACTAATTCTGTGCCCCCAAATTGAAATGCTCACCACCCCTATCTATAGTTGTCAAAATCCTGCTTCTCCCACCCCTGCACCAAGATGAGATATCTCTGACCCTTTTCCTGTAGCACCCAATCACGATTCAAAATAACTCACATAATTTCCATTCTGAAGAAACAGGCCAATCCAAACAGAACCACACGAGGGAAAGTTTGTAGAGTGCACTAAAAATAACATATTAAGAAAACCAGTGAAGCCCCAGAGAGTGAATATAGAAATTTAAAGAACAACAAGCTTGAATACTTCCAGTCAAGATAAAAACTCTTTTATCATAACTCCAAGGGTTAATGCGAGGAACCACTAGCAGAAACGCCTCTGAGCCTACAATGTTGCTTCTCGAAAAAAAGTTTCACCAACATAACTAAAGACTTATGACCCATTTATTCTCCTTATTTTCCCACAGGAAAGCAGCTTGGAAGAAAGAAGAAGAAGTAACACTTGAAAAACTTCCCAGGATTTTCCAGTATGGCCCCTGCCATCCCATATAGAGAACTACAACTCCGTATCACAGGTATAACAAGGTGTAAAAGCAAGATTAGTAATCCAGTAAGTCGGAGCCAAGATCTTCTAATAGCTTCAGGGCTACAGAGGCACTTTCCTGCTACGTACTCATCAGCCAAAAGGAAGCTCAGAATGTTTTGCTACCAAATGAGCTAGAAGGGAAACAGCCCAAATGTCCATTATCAGATGAAAGAACAAACACAATGCAGCCATGCAAACAATACTAGTAGGTCATAAAAAAGGAAAGAAATTCTGACACAGGCTACAGCATGGATGAACCTTGAAAACATTATGCTGAGTGAAATAAGCTAACACAAAAGAACAAATATTTGGGCTTCCCTGGTGGCACAATGGTTGAGACTCTGCCTGCCCATGCAGGGGACACGGGTTCGTGCCCCAGTCCGGGAAGATCCCACATGCCGCGGAGTGGCTGGGCCCGTGAGCCATGGCCGCTGAGCCTGCGCATCCGGAGCCTGTGCTCCGCAACGGGAGAGGCCACAACAGTGAGAGGCCCGCATACCGCAAAAAAAAAAAAAAAAGATCAATAAAATTGGGAGGAAGGAAGCAAGGAAGGAAGGAAGGAAGGGAAAGAGGAAGAAAGAGATGTTGTGGACTGAATGCTTGTGTTCCCCTAAAATTCATATGTTGAAGCCTTAACTCCCAGTGTAGCTGTATTTGGAGATAGGGCCTCTAATAAAGTAAATAAGTTAAATGTGGTCATAAGGTTGAGGCCCCAACCCGATAGGATTAATATCCTTATGAAAAGAGACACCAAAGACCTCTCTCTCTCTCTCTTTTGGACATTGAAGAAGCGCCATGTGAGCACACATAAGGAGGCCCTCTGCAACCCAAGGGAAAAGCTCTCACTAGACACCCACCCTGCTGACACCTTGCTCTTAGACTTCCAGCCTCCAGAACTGTGAGAAATAACTTTTTGTTAAGTCACCCAGTCTGTGGTGCTTTGTTATAGCAGCCTGAGTAGACTAACACAGAAGATACACAGATTGGAAAGGAAGAAATAAAACTGTACCTACTCACAGGCAATATGATTTTCTACATAGACTACCCAAAGGATTACACACACACACACACACACACACACACACACACACACACACACCCCAAAACTCCAAAAACAAGTAAGTGAAGTCAGAAAATTCTCAAAATACAAGGTCAATGCACATACACACACACAAAAATCAACTGTATTTCTACATGAAATACAATTGGAAATCAAATCATGAAAAATTGGAGATCAAAATTAAATGTGAAAAACATTTACAATAGCTCCTTTCAAAATAAAATACTTATGTATAAATCTAACAAAACATATACTGAATCTACACATGAATCTGTACAGAATCTAAAAATTACAAAATGCTGATGGAATAATGCAAAGAATACCTAAATAAACAGAGAGACATAACATGTAATGAATTGGAAGAGTCATCACAGAGATGTCAATTCTCTCCAAAATGATCTCTAAATTTAATATAATTCCAAATCTTGACTGAATCTTTTTTGTAAGACATAAACAAGCTAATTCTAAAATGTCAGTGGAAAGGCAAAGAAACTGCAATAGAAAAAATAATTTTGAAAAAGAAAAAAAATCAGAGGAAACACACGACCCAATTTTAAGATTTACTATAAAACTATAGTAATCAAGACAGTGTGGTATTGATAAGAGATAAGAAAAATAGATCAATGGAACAATATTAAACCCAAAATAGACCCACACAAATATGGCCAAATTATTTTTGACAAAGGTAGAAAGACAAATTATATTCATAGGCAAAGCAAAACAAAACAAAAAAGAACATTGACCTAAATCTCACAACTTATACCATCAATCATTCAAAATGGAACACAGATCTAAAAGTAAAACATAAAACTGAAACTTGTTGAAAAAAACATGAGAAAATTTGGGGGTGAGGTAAAGACTTCTTAAGACATGACACCAATAGCTCAATCCATAAATGAAAAAAAAAAACCTGACAAATTGGACTTCATCAAAATTTAAAATGTTTGCTCTGTGCATGACACTTTTAAGGGAATGAAAAGAAAGTACTGACTGGGGGAAAATATTTATAAATCACATATCCAACAATGACTTGGATCCAGGATACATACAAATTCCCAAGACTTGAGAGTAAAAAAATACAATCCAGGGCTTCCCTGGTGGCGCAGTGGTTGAGAGTCTGCCTGCTAATGCAGGGGACACGGGTTCGAGCCCTGGTCTGGGAGGATCCCACATGCCACGGAGCAACTAGGCCCGTGAGCCACAGCTACTGAGCCTGCACGTCTGGAGCCTGTGCTCCGCAACAAGAGAGGCCGCGATAGTGAAAGGCCCGCGCACCGTGATGAAGAGTGGCCCCCGCTTGCCACAACTAGAGAAAGCCCTCGCACAGAAACGAAGACCCAACACAGCAAAAATAAATAAATAAATTACTAAAAAAAAAAAAAAAAAAAAAAAATACAATCCAGTTAGAAAATGGGCAAAGGCTTGAACAGATACTTTACTAAAGACCATATGTAGGGCTTCCCTGGTGGCGTAGTGGTTGGGAGTCTGCCTGCCGATGCGGGGGACACGGGTTCGTGCCCTGGTCCAGGAGGATCCCGCGTGCCGCGGAGCGGCTGGGCCCGTGAGCCATGGCTGCTGAGCCTGCGCGTCCGGAGCCTGTGCTCTGCAACGGGAGAGGTCACAGCAGTGAGAGGCCCGTGTAACGCAAAAAAAAAAAAAAAAAAAAAAAAAAAGACCATATGTAAATGACAATAAACACTATACCCCTATTAGAATGGCAAAAATAAAATTTAAATAAAGTAAAAATTCCTAATACTACTGAGCAGCTGGACATCTCCTCCATTGCTGCTGGGAATGAGAAATGGTACAACCATGCTGGAAAACAGTTTGAAAGTTTCTTATAAACTCACACATACACTTAATATCCACTCCTAAATATTTTCTCCTGAGAAATGAAAATTTATATTCATACAAAAATCTGTATGTGGGGACTTCCCTGGTGGTGCACTGGTTAAGAATCCGCCTGCCAATGCAGGGGACATGGGTTCGAGCCCTGGTCCGGGAAGATCCTACATGCCGCGGAGCAACTAAGCCCGTGCGCCACAACTACTGAGCCAGTGCTCTAGAGCCCGCGAGCCACAACTACTGAGCCCACGTGCCATAACTACTGAGCCCACGCCTAGAGCCCCGTGTTCCACAACAAGAGAAGCCACCTCAATGAGAAGGCCGCGCACTGCAACGAAGACCCAACGCAGCCAAAACTAATTAATTTTAAAAATCTGTATGTGAATGTCTATAGCAGTTCTATTCATAACCACCAAAACGAGAAACAACACCAAAGTCCTTCAACTAATGAATGAATAACAAACCATGCAATATTCACAATCAATTACTAACCAAACATAAAAAAGAAAAAATTACTAGTGTACACAACATTCTGGATGACTCTTAAAGGCACTTTGCTGAGTGAAAGAAGTCGATCTCGGAAAGTTACTTATTGCTTGACTCCATTCATTTGCCTTTTAGAGAAAGACAAAACTGTAGGGATGGAGAACAGATCCATGGCTTTCCAGGGTTAAGAGAGGAAGAGGGTGAGACTTTTCTGGAAGAGCAGGAAGCAGCTTTGGGGGGTAATGGAACTGTTCTGAATCCTGATTGTGGTGGTGGTTGCAGGAATCTATACAATGTGTTAAAATTCATAGACGTACACACTCAAAAAATCGATTTTATTGTATGCTAATTTGGAAAAAAAAGTTTTTTTAATTGAAGCATAACAAGGATTTCTTTCTACAAAATGAATGATCGACTCAGCCGTTGAAACCACCTCTAGTTCAACTGCCTCCTGGCTCAAGCCATTCTTTCTTTTCACTCTCATTTTCCACGTCCTTGGATATTTATTAGAATTCTAATATTACTTTATGTTAGTCCCCACAGCTATCCATGGCCAACACCATTACCATTTAATAGCCGAGGTAGAACAGTAATCTCACTTAATATCTTCTGTCAAAATCTGCACACTGACCAGCCTTCTAAATTAACTGTTTTTATAGTTTACCCAAATGAAAATGTTTGCATTTACTTATCCCACTACAGACAGGATATCTACCTGGGGCCGCTGAGGGTATAAATGGACCTCACATATCTGGCTGTTCAAATTCCCGACGTGCACTGTTCTGGATACTTGGTTTCAAAATCTAACGTGTTATATAATTGAAGCCTTGCTGCATGTAGTGACTTTTAAGCCCAGACATAATTCTCAGAACTTTATAAAACACGTGTAATAAATATCCTTTCTTATGAAACCATTACTATCAAATAGTATATTTTAAAGACCTTTCTTACATCCATAATTCAAAAAGTCAGTGGACTAACAGATGCTTGGATAATGATACTCAGAGTACCTGTTTATCCATACACTAGATACTAACTAGCCTTTAACAAAGAGCGAGAACCCTAGTAGGTGCCTGCAATGGAGTGACAGTTGTGAAACTCCTGCTAAAACTTCCATTAACAGCCACATCTTTTATTCCTTCTTTAAAACTTCAGTACAGACGTAACCCAAGAGGCCATTTTTTCTAATTTCACTGTCTGTTGGCAGCCTCCTCCGTGAGCACTCCGCACAAGTGTGCATTGTACATTCAAGGGCAATTAAGTTGCTAATAGTCAGCTATTTCCAAAGTCGCCTGCTGCAGACGATGATCTATTATAGAGCATCCGATGCCACAAATGTAACTGGAAAAAGAAAGCCATATTCCTCCTTAACTCTTGTTAATAAAAGATCCCAGCGCACCTGAAATGAAAAGCCCAAGTTCTGTATCGAGGGCTTCACGTTGAACTTTACTGTACAGAAAGGCATTGCCATGTGAACTCGCTTATTATGCACAAGGGAAAAGAGAAGAGGCCAACGTTTGTTTCTTTTTCCACTTAGTCGTACCAAATATTCTGCCTCTTGCCTTGCAAATTCCTTCTAAAACACTTAAGCAAGATAAGATGCTCTCCCTATCCCAGATAGAAATGTTTTAGCTCATTAAGCCCTTTCTTCCAGAATACTAATTTTGGGCTTGACTGGTGCTTTATTACAGATAAGAGAATAATTCAAAATTAAAAGACGCAAAATGGAGCTCTTCTAAGCAATCACTTAGACCATTTGAGGGAAAAAATAGTCTTATCAAACACAATTTTAAATAATAAAATGGACACAAACATTTGCTCAAAGTTCTGATAGCCTGATTTTACCTCATTTCTGAACAGCGTTGAATATATAATGTAAATAGCTGTGCAGATTCCTAAAGCTGCCTTTTTTTCAGCAGAAATATTTTTCCTGAGTTCATAGTCTGTTCTGTGCTGAAAGCTGCCCGCCTATCTGGCTCTCCTCCTGACTCTGGGGCTCCCCCTGCTGGCCAGCGAGTACATTGCCTGGCCATCTGACCTGAGACTCGGTGGTGAGTCCTGGGCAGGTAGGTTCCTGTGGGACTTAACTCAGATGCTTGAAGTCAATACTGTTCAAGTGGAACTTTCCATTCCTTTTGGTTTTGAAATTTGGTCCTTAAGATTAATCTTCTGTGAACATTTACCCTTAGAAGCTTATACGGCACTCCAATGAGGATAGCTAGATAGACCAACAGAAGCAGCAAATGTCACCCATGGCTTGTGAGGATGTGAAAGGAGGCAACTTGCCTCCAGTGCCCCCCTGCATCCCCACTGCCTCTCCCCCTCAAGCTCCTTCCCTAAAGCCCCTGACATTGCATTCCATTTATACTGCAGGCACAACACAGGTGAAAGGGGTCCACTTTCAGAGAGTCTGGCATTTTAACCCAGCAATTGAAATGTGGGACAAAAGCTTTTTTCCTACAAAAACATTTCCGGAAACTTCTCACTTATGGAGCAGCCCTCCCCCAAACCCTACCCCCAGAAGCTGAACTGCACTGACAGGAGGGAGCCCTCTGTCTCCCCCAAGGCCAGCCCCGAGTATGGGGCAGGTCCCAAGGGGGCAGCCCTTGGCCTGCAGCAGAAATGCAGGCTGTGGAGCAGATTTCTTTTGTCCTCCAATATTATGCAAATAAGCAAATCAAATTAAGTACCTGAGATTTTTTTTTAATTAAGGGTGTTGATTAGACGCAGATCTGTTGTCGGCAGAAGAAGAAATTTTATTCCAAAACCCCAGATACCCCGCTCTTCTGCAAGTCTTCAATCAGAGCAGATCTCCCAGAATTGCAGGGAGCTCATCTTTTGATTTTCAGGTGGGTGGGCTCCTGGGACAAGAGGGAGAACTGAGCCTGGGGATGGCAGAGGGAGAAAGAGAAGCAGCATAACTTATTTAAAAGTCAAACTCGGCTGCTCAGCCACTCTCGAATTTTAGTGTGCAGCCCCGAAGAAAACAGCAAGCCATAGTCCCGATTTCTCCAGAAGAGATTTGCTGAGTCTCTTGAACGAGAACTTGAACTTGGAAGCCCCTATCACCCCAACTTAGACCAGAGACCAGATTTCATAGGACTGAAGAATGCTGTAGCTGGAGGGTCTTGGAGACCACTGTGTGTGGCCCCTTCCTCAGGACCCCACGGGAAGGGGTTCATTTCTGCAGGAGAAGGCAGATAGAGGCAGCCCGCCCTCAAGGAGACTCGCAGAGATATCACTGTATTCCCCCATGAGGTAGCCAAGGTCATTCTTCTCAAAAACAAAAGCTGGCTTTCATCCTGCATGTGCCGGGCGCCTCCCCTCATCATGGCATTTGATTTTCACAAAACTCTATGAGGTGCACACGGTGCTCTTAACTTCACTCCCACTCTAGAGATGAAGAGACTGAGGTCTAAGGGTAAGTATCTTGAACAGGATCAGGAAGTAAGAAGCTTGGATTCAAACCCAGTGCTACAACATGGCCTGGCACAGATGCAGTAAGTATTTGTTGAGTGAGTGAGCGAATGAGTGCAACATGGGAAAGACTGAGGTTAAGAACACAGACTTTGAGGTAACGATTAGGCAGTGAAAATGGCAGTTCCAAGGTGCGATACCATAACCTAAGCGAAAGAGAGTGAAAACCTGGGTTCTAGGCATGGGTTTTGTCACACCAGACACATGATCTTAGACAAGTCACTGTTGCCCAGTTCTCTTTTCTTGCAGTAACTGGAGCTGTGCTTTGGGCAATCTTAGCTGGAACCTGGCATCCTAGATTTTGGCCAAGCAGCCCCATGAATCTACTCTCAGATGGCCAGATGGAGCTAAGCAAATATTACTAAAAATGGCATCTCCAGAAAGTACCAAATCAGAGCCAAGAAGACAATCCAGGGTCAAATCGTCGTTTGGAAGAAGGCTTGGCTGATCTGATGCAGAGCTCAGCTAAGCTCCCGACAAGCTCCAGAGTGGGTTCATCATCTTGTCTTCCGCACCCCCGCCCACAGTAGTGGGATCTTGGATGTAAAAGTGTCATTCAGAAGGGACATCCACTGACACCATGTCATTCTTCACCTGGTTGAAAAATACAAATTCAGGGGGCTTCCCTGGTGGTGCGGTGATTGGGAGCCTGCCTGACAACGCAGGGGACACGGGTTTGAGCCCTGGTCCGGGGAGATCCCACATGTCACGGAACAACTAAGCCCATGTGCTGCAACTACTGAGCCTGCGCTCTAGAGCCCGTGAGCCACAACTACTGAGCCGGCGTGCCACAACTACTGAAGCCCATGTGCCTAGAGCCCATGCTCTGCAACAAGAGAAGCCACCATGATGAGAAGCCTGCACACTGCAACGAAGAGTAGACCGTGCTCGTCACAACTAGAGAAAGCCCACGCAGCTATGAAGACCCAACGCAGCTATGAAGACCCAATGCAGCCAAAAATAGATAAATTAAAAAAAAAAATTCAGGGACTTCCCTGGTGGTCGAGTGGTTAAGGCTCAGTACTCCAAATGCAGGGGTCCTTGGTCAGGGCACTAGATCCCGCATGCTGCAACTAAAGATCCCGCATGCCACAAAGAAGATCCCACACACGGCAATGAAGATCACCCGTGCCGTGACTAAGAGCTGGCACAGCCAAATAAATAAATAAATATTTAAAAAAAAAAAGAAAAATACAAATTCAAAAGGTAAAGAAATATTCATGGATAATACAAAAAGATGTTCAACCTAATAAATAACTAAAGATAAAATAATGAGATACCATTTTTAACCACCAACCTGACAAAGATCAAAAAGACCAATAGGGCTTCCCTGGTGGCACAGTGGTTGAGAGTCCGCCTGCCGATGCAGGGAACACGGGTTCGTGCCCTGGTCCGGGAAGATCCCACATGCCGCGGAGCAGCTGGGCCCGTGAGCCATGGCCGCTGAGCCTGCACGTCTGGAGCCTGTGCTCCGCAACAGGAGAGGCCACAACAGTGAGAGGCCAGCGTACCGCCAAAAAAAAAAAAAAAGAAAGAAAAGACCAATAAAGCTCATGTTGATTAGGGTGTAGGGCAAATGAGACGCTTTTATATTGCTGGTGGAAATACAAAATAGCACAGTCTCTTGAGATGGTAATTTGGCAACATAGGAAAGAAGCCATTCCAATATGAACATCTTTGACCAAACAACTGAAAACACACAGTAAAGAAATAATGGAACCAGGATGTCCATTGCAGTATTGTTTATAACAGTAAAAGGTGGAAAAAAACCCAATATTCAACAATAGGAGTACAGATAAATTAATACAATAGAATATTATGTCATTCTTAAGGATGGAGATGTAGTTTAACTTATGTGCGTGGAAAGACATCCTGGATATTTATTACAGAAACAAAACACACTACCGAACAACGTGAATGGAGAGTTACTTAGACATCCTGTCTATAAATTATACCACAAACTGCTAATAGTAGTCCTCTCCAGGTGATATGATGATGGGTGACTTTCAATTCTTCACATTTTCAGACAGTTTCTGATAATTTTAATAGTCATGTATCATTTTCATAACCACCAAATAATCAAACCAGTGATGCTATTTTAAATTTTTTAAAAATAGAGTGAGCGTAGCTGCTATCTGCCTAGAAGATGAATATGTACAGCTTCTAAATTACCAGAATTCTTTTTTTAAAATTAACAAAAAATTTCTTGATTGTTATGGCAGAAAACAAAAACAGGAAGAGAAAAAATAAGACAAAATATATATTAAAATGAAACAACAAAGCACAATACAAAGAGACATAGGTGTAAGCTATTCATAAATTGGAAATGTAAAATAAGACAATAGGAACAGCACATCTGATGCCCCCAACCTTGACCCTGGCCTTTCATATATTGGAGGATCTCATCAAGTGACCAGGTTAAGGCTATGTGTCCTGGTGCAGGAAAGACAGAGCAATGGATCACAGTACAGACACTAGAGACACAGATCCAGGAACTTATGGAAATTCAGAAAAGGGAAAGGAATAATTAATTTAGACCCTTAGCACCAAAATAAATTCCACAGGAGTCAAAGATTTAAATATAAAAAATAAATCCTTCAGTTATTAAAATAAAACATGGATCAATCTTGGAGTGGAAAATGTCTTTTTAAATTATAATGCCAATATATAAACCATTAAAAAAAGATGGACAGATTTTACCATAAAAAATTAAGAAATTAAAAAAAAAAACTTTGGGGCTTCCCTGGTGGCACAGTTGTTGGGAGTCTGCCTGCCGATGCAGGGGACACGGGTTCGTGCCCCGGTCCGGGAGGATCCCACATGCCGTGGAGTGGCTAAGCCCGTGAGCCATGGCCGCTGAGCCTGCGCGTCCGGAGCCTGTGCTCCGCAACGGGAGAGGCCACAACAGTGGAGGCCCGCGTACCGCAAAAAAAAAAAAAAAAAAAAAAAACTTTGATATAAGAAAATATACTTTAAACAAAGATAAACAACAAAAATATTAAAAATATATTATGAGTATATAAATATATTATGAGTATATTACGAGTATATAAAAATATATACTCATAATTTGCCTGACAGACAATGGTTTTATGCTGAAAATATGAAAAGCTCCTACAAATCAATAGGAATGGGTATGAGTAGAAAATTAACCAAATGGCCAATAAACATGAAAAGATAACATTGAAGAAATGCAAATTTGAATGATGAGATGACATTTTTAGCCACTCAGACTAGTAGCAGGAAACACAGCCTAAAGTCTATTTGATAATCGTTTTCAGAAAAACACACCTGGGCCCCAGATGCAGCTTTGCCTCTTGTTAGTTGTGCTGCAAATTACAAAGAATCTTATTGTTTTCATTTAGGCCCCTTACTTAACTGCAGTAAGCAAACCTCAGTTTGCTCTATAAAATGGGGATCAGAGCAGAATTTTCACCAGGGCATCATGTGCGACAGTATTAGTTTCCTACTGCTGCTGTAACAAGTTACCACAAACTTAGTGGCTTACAGCAACACCGACTTGTTATCTTGCAGTTCTGGAGGTCCGAAGTCCCAGAGAGTCTCGCTGGGTTCAAATCAAGGCGTCAGCAGGGCTGCGTTCCTTCCAGAGCCTCTAGGGGAGGATCTGTTTCCTTGTCTTTTCCAGCCTCCAGAGGGTCCTGCATTCCTTGGCACTCCCTCCATCTTCAAAGCCAGCAGTGGAGCATCTTCCAATCTCTCTCCAACTCTGACTTTCTGCTTCCCTCTTCCACCTTTTAAGGGCCCTTGTGATTACACTGGGCTCAGGATAATCTTTCTGTCTCAGAATCATGAACATAAGCACATCTGCAAAGTCCCGTTTGTTTTTTTTTAAGATTCTTTTTTGATGTGGACCATTTTTAAAGTCTTTATTGAATTTGTTACAATATTGCTTGTGTTTCATGGTTTTTGGTTTTTTGGCTGCGAGGTATGTGGGATCTTAGCTCCCTGACCAGGGATCGAACATGCAGCCCCTGCACTGGCAGGGGAAGTCTTAACCACTGGACCGCCAGGGAAGTCCCTGCAAACTTTTATGATGAAAGGTAACATATTCACAGGTTTCGAGGGTTAGGATATGGACATGCTGGGAGGGCATTATTCTGCCACCCACAGGGAACCAGTCAATGCATGAAAAGCATCAAACTCAGAGCTTGGCAAACAACACTGAGCGCATTCAAAAGCCGTACTATTACGAGTTATTAATAATCAAAGAATGTGTGATATCTGGAACTGATAAGGATGGGGACGGAGCATCCTTACACCCAACTAGAGGAGGAGGATACACTAGAGGATTAATTAATGTGGACGCAGCTCTGAGCAGGCTCTGAGTCCGTGCACTGAGCCTACGGGAATCGCTGGACACATCAGCCCACCTTAACATATATGGCTATTCGTTGCAACCTTGTTTATAATAGCAAAAATTATGTATAAATACATCCCAGGATATCCATGTCCTGGAATACAGTACACCCATCTGAAATTATTATGATCTATTATTAGATGTCTAATTATTGACATAGACATTGTTCACGTATACTAATGAAAAGATAGGCTTCAAAAGAATAGCCATCTCCTTGGATTCTATTTTTATAAAACACACATATGTGTTACCATGTGTGTCTGTAGAAAACGTGCAGAAGACTGCACACAGAACATTACCAATGGGTGCTAGGATTCCCAATGGGTTTGACTCCAGTCTACTTCTGAGTGTTCTGAATGGTTTTGCGCAGTACGCAGGTATCCCCAGTTTTGCAGAAGATGGTTTTCCCTCCTTGGGCACCGTCGGTAGTACCACAGAGGGAGAAACGCCAGGGGTCTAAGAGCCCAAGCCCCACTGGCTTTGTGCTCCTTCAACTTTTCTGCAGCTCATTCTCTACACACATAGACTATTTTCCCTCCCAACACTCATGGGCTTGTCATTGGGAAAAATGAGAGAATCAGAAGATAATATGAAAATTAAAAGATCAAGACACATCCCAGAGATTCTTCCTCTAGGAATCTGACCACAGTTGACCTCTGGCTTCACGAGAGCAGGGGTCTCAGTACCCCCTCACCTGGCACAGTGTCAAGCCAGGTGTGTGGTCAGACCCCCCCGGCTTCTTTCCACCTACTCAGGGTCCTCCCACACTCACATGCACACCCCTGGCACCCTCCTGGGCTAGATCCCACTTCTTCTGCCAGCACTCAGTTTAAATGTTGCTTCCCCGATCCAACAGGCTAATCACAAGCTGTCACATGTCTGTCTGTTTTCAAGCCAGTGACCAGTGTAGGGGATGACAGATTAATCCCATGGAGGAAACTCTAAGAAATGGTGTAAAACAGAAGCATTTCCCCACTCAGGGGGCAAGGGAGCTGGGGTATGTATACACCTGCTCCTAAAGTCCTTGGGTGAGACCGAATGAGGTACCGATTCCTCAGCACTTCAGGTGTGCACACCTGTTTCAGCCCACAGGGCTTCCCACAGGTGGGGGAGGAGGCATGGAGGGAAGAGCCAGCAGACAGACAGACTGACACTGGTAGCTGGAAGGTGCAAGGGGTACAGGTGAGGCACTGCTACAATAACAGTGACACACTCATCATGACATGGGTATCTGTGCAGGTATTGCTAAATGTCAGTCGGCATCCCTAGGCTGTAAACTCCAGGACAGAGGGGCTCTGCCTAAGCTTCTTACAGCTGCGTCTCCAAGGGCCTCACATGGTGTCTGATACACAAGGAGACATTCGACTCTTTTGTCAATGAATGAGTACATAAATCACTGAATGAATGAATATCCACATAAGCTCTTGTCTAAACAGTGCATCATACCAAGCAGACAAAATGCCAGAATTCACTACCACATATAAACTAGATAGCCAACAAGGACCCCCTGTATAGCACAGGAAACTATACTCAATATCTTGTAATAGGGCTCCCCTGGTGGCGCAGTGGTTGAGAGTCCGCCTGCCGATGCAGGGGACACGGGTTCGTGACCCGGTCCGGGAAGATCCCACATGCCGCGGAGCGGCTGGGCCCGTGAGCCATGGCCGCTGAGCCTGAGCGTCTGGAGCCTGTGCTCCGCAATGGAAGAGGCCACAGCAGTGAGAGGCCCACATACCGCAAAAAACACCAAAAACCAAAAACAAATATCTTGTAATAATGGAAAAAATCTAAAGAAGAATATATGTATCTGTATATATATCTATAGATATATCTGAATCACTTTGCTGTACACCTGAGACTACACACACTGTAAATCAATATATTTCAATAAAAAAATTTTTTTTAATGCCAGAATTCAAAAGACTTGAATTATTATTCAACTTAAATTATCCCCTGGGACCCACCAAGACTTCTCAGTTCTTACCTTCTCATTAAGGCTGTGGTTTTGTTCAACTAACACAGAAAGTTCCATTTCTAGAGTTTAAAATACATGAAACTGATCAAGGAGATTTGCCAATGAAGATTCTAAGATAGTCTCACACAGCCAGTGCTGGCAGACTACAGTCTGCAGGCCTGATCTGGGCCACGAGCTAAGGATAGATTTTACATTTTAAAATGATGGAAAAAGAAGAAGAAGAAGCTATTTCATCACATGTAAAAACTGTATGCAATTCCAACTTTAGTGCCTGTGAATACAGTTTGATTGGAACACAGCCATGCGGTTTGTGTATGAACTGTGTATGGCTGCTCTGGAGCTACCTCAGCAGAGCTGAGCAGTTGGGATGGAAGTTAGTCCTGGAAAAACTGAAACTATTTGCTCTCTGGACCTTTACAGAAGTTTGCCAGGCAGCCAGGGCACCCGATAGGACAGACGATGCACCTCTGAGGTGCCGGGTACACACCAGCTGGAGAAACACCCCCCTAATGTGAGCACAGGCGCCCACAGACCCTTCTTGGGCACAATCCAACCCACTCACCAATTAGCCCAGCCAAGATCTTCAGCAGGACCCCCCGCCAAATTCCAGCACGAGAGCCCTCTCTCATAGGCCACAAGAGTATCAAAGCTGTATGGTCCTTTCCTCCGACTCCTCCCTGCATCGTTCCTGAGTCTCTGAATACTTCTCTGACCAGGAAGACATACCTTGCTTTCTGACCAGCGCAGTTCATCAAATTCTCTTTTAGTTTAGTGCATTTCCTCCTACCAAAAAACATAATGTAGAAATACCACCAAACAGGCAGGACTACGCACAGAGTTCTTAGGAGATACATTTCCCATGAATATTGCTTAATCTAATAATTTTCCCTGTCTCAATACCATCAATTTCCCTCCTGATTAGTGCTACCCATCAGGAAGTATCTTCAGGTAATTAACATTTTTACATTTTTAATTATGAAATCTTTCCTGAGCTGGCGGGGTGTCAGAGATTAGACGCGTCAGGCATCGGTAGTGCTGGGATCTGAGGGTTCCTTCAATCCTGGAAAACCAACGTGGGCCTGAATTTTGGCGGTGGGCTGTGCCAATACGTCCCTCTAAAACGGGACTGGACATCAGCCCTGAAAGTGGAGCGAGCTCAGTAGAGGACCTAGTGCTTGGTGGCCAGCCTTGCTCTAAAACGTTCATCCAAAAGCAAACGTGGCCTCTGTCAGCTGGCACCGGCGTTGGGACTTTGAGGCGACTGAGCGAACCAGCGCCTTCCAGCTCCCCTCCGGCAGGGCCGGACGTGGGCAGACTCCCTTCTGGCTGCCTGGTCAAGGTTACCATCCAGACCCCGACCCGGCCGTTGAAGTCACACTTCCAACGTGTTCCCCCCTTAGTTCTCCTTTTTCTTCCCATCACGGCCCTCTTTGTCCTGCATTTGATTTAAAACTTCTATTTAATAACAACCCTTGCATGTATCAAAAAGTTCTGACTGGGGCTTCCCTGGTGGCGCAGTGGTTGAGAGTCCGCCTGCCGATGCAGGGGACACGGGTTCGTGCCCTGGTCCGGGAGGATCCCACATGCCGCGGAGCGGCTGGGCCCGTGAGCCATGGCTGCTGAACCTGCACGTCCGGAGCCCGTGCTCCGCAACAGGAGAGGCCGCAACAGCGAGAGGTCCACGTACCGCAAAGAAAAAAAAAAAATGGGGCTTCCCTGGTGGCGCAGTGGTTGAGAGTCCACCTGCCGATGCAGGGGACACGGGTTTGTGCCCCGGTCTGGGAAGATCCCACCTGCCACGGAGCAGCTGGGCCCGTGAGCCATGGCCGCTGACCCTGCACGTCCGGAGCCTGTGCTCCGCAACGGGAGACGCCACAACAGTGAGAGGCCCGCGTACCGCAAAAAAAAAAAAAAAAAAAAAAAAAAAAAACTTCTGGTTGGTCTCTAGTTCATATACTTCTACAGAAGACGCGGGCACACGTCGAAACATCAAAGACGGCCAGGAAATTAGGAGCCCAGTGGAAAGAAAAGCAGGAGGACAATCTGCACACACAGCCGCGTCTCCCGGACCCCCGTGTTTCCAGGACAACGCGCCTGGACCTCAGTGTATCTCAGACCCCCTTGGCTTAGGCCAGTGTGGTTTTCTAAGCGATTTCCTCTACATCCTTAGGCTGGACATAACCACTCTGCGGAGAAGGGAAGAGGGGGACGCTCTGAGGCCACACAGGTTTGTCCAAGACCAGATCCTATGGAGGCGGGGCCAGGGTCACCCCACACACACTGCTGCCGTCTCTCCCTCCATCCCCCCAACAGGAAGCCTTCAGTCAGCGTTTCCTCCGTCAGTTTTTTCTGCCACCAGCCAAATTACTCTGTCCAAGACACATACATACCTTCCAATTGTCTCCTCCTTTGCGTCCACTGTCCCGTTGATGCCTCCAGGAGTGGTGGAGATGTCCACTCTCTCTGCCCTCACTTTCCAGGGATGAGGAGGCTGCTAAGGGCAGCCATAGGGACCAGTCCATAAAAATGCCTGTTTAAGAGCCGTGGACAATGAAACGAGACATACAGGCCTGTCAAAGGGAAAAAAGCTTTTTCTTAAGTTCTGTTGAAACGGGATGTTTCCCCCTAGTTTCGAAGATATTCAGATTGATCTGCTCGTGATATAAACCTGTTATATAAAGCTAACAGGTAGGTAAGCTGACTTGATAATCTAAAGAGAAAAAATTTTAACTTGACATTGTCCTGCCCTAAATAATCTCATCTGCTGAAGAGTGGAACTTGCCATTCCGGGCTTCATACAACTACCAGACGAGAATTTCGTTGTGTAGCCACTTATTGAATCCACAGCACAGAGAGTTTCAGGATCTCCGTGAAATAAAAGCACAGCGCTGGGTGTCCAATAGGTTCTACATAAATACACTGACTGGATGAAAGGAATATAAGACGATCCATCATAAATACTTTATAAAAATGTTCTCCTAGGATTTCCTTGGTGGCACAGTGGTTAAGAATCTGCCTGCCAATGCAGGGGACACAGCTTTGAGCCCTGGTCTGGGAAGATCCCACATGCCACGGAGCAACTAAGCCTGTGTGCCACAACTACTGAGCCTGCACTCTAGAGCCCATGAGCCGCAACTACTGAGCCCACGTGCCACAACTACTGAGCCCACATGCCACAACTACTGAAGCCCGCGTGCCTAGAGCCCGTGCTCTGCAAGAAGAGAAGCCACCGCAGTGAGAAGCCCCACAATGATGAGTAGCCCCCGCTCACCGGAACTAGAGAAAGCCCGTGCGCAGCAACAAAGACCCAACGCAGCCAAAAATTAATTAAGTAATTAACTAACTTTTTAAAAAATGTTCTCCTAAGGTCCTCATTTTTATGTCAATGGTTGAGTTTCTTGGTTTCGGTATCAAGAAATACAACTGGTCCCCAAAATGTAGGACTCTCCAGAAACCGATTCACCAGTAAGAGCTGAATGTCTCT
>NC_138176.1:7749934-7926099 GCF_964165515.1 Mesoplodon bidens
GAACCAAATTTTAAAATGAAATTAAGAAAAAAATCTTGCAATTGAGGATACTAGCTATCTAAATCCAAAGCAGTAAAGCAGTCATACCACTTACCTTGAGAAGTCACATGGTACAAAAGGGAGGCCGCGTGGGCTGTGAGAAAGCACTAAATGAGAAGCCAGGGGATCTGAGTCCTAGTCTTGGCCCTTCTTGCTATTGTCTCAACCTTGAGCAAGCCACTTTTTTTCCTGGACTTCAGTTCTTTCCTAAAGATTTTGACTAGGTGATTTCTGTTGGTTTCTTCTAGCTCAAAACTCTGTATGTATAAAAGGAAGATGATTTTTTTTACATTTTCAGTAGGACATATATCCCTTTTCTTAGGTGAGCATATGGTTTTTGAAGAGTGTTTTGCATATGGTTTGAAAAGAGCATTTTGTCCATGGAACTGAGTTTTGGTACAGGTTCTACTACTAGCTAAACCATCACTGTTAATGCCTGTAGTGTATCATTGCTCTGCCGAGTGCTGTGGAGGAGGTGTAAGACTTAGGCTTCATCCTAGATGGTTTTACTGTTTCAGTTTGTAAGGTTATATACGTAACAGTGAAACTTGCTAAGTGACTACCACCTGTCAAGCCTTGTGGTAGGCACTGGCAGCATGAAAATTTAGACCTTGTGCTTGAGTTGTTCACAGTACAATAGAGGATAGACTGACATAGACATAAATAGCTAATGCTGTAGCTTGATGTATGCAATAATAGATATACTGAGTATAGGAAAGGGAGTGATTTGGGGAAGAGGGATAAGAAGGGTCTTGGAGGAGCTAATATCCAAGTTGGGTGGAAATTGTGTTGAGTGTGGGTAGAGTGTAAAGAGGGAGAGAATTCAAGAAGTGGAAACATTATCTAAAGGCATGAAGGTTCTGGCCCTATAAATAATTTGGTAAATTAGAATATAAAGTGTATGTGTGAGATAGAGGTGACGTTTAGATTAAAGGTAGGAACCATATCATATGCCATGCCTAAGAGCTTAGATTTTACTCTTAGTCTATGGGGAGCCCTTAAAATGTCTGAAGCAGTGAAATGTGATTAGAAAAAATTGTGAGAAATTTTTTTGAAACGAGGTGCAGCATAAGTACATTAAAGTGCGCAAACCAAAAGAGTATGGCTCAATGAATTATTACATCTGTGAACACACCTATCACCCTAATCAAGAAACAGAATATTACAGACTCTAGCAGCCCCCCTTAAACTCCCTGCTAATTCTCTCTAAATTGCTCCTCCTTCCTCTCTAAAGGCAACTACAAGGAGTTTTAACATCATTGATGAATTTGTCTGTCTTGGATATAAATGGAAGCCTTCAGTGTGTTCTCTCTGGTGTCTTTCAGTCAACATTCTGTGAGATTCACTCAACTTGTACATAGCAGTTCATTCGTTTTTGTTGCTGTATATGAATTCTTTGTACAGTTATACCACAATTTTATTTATTCACTCTGTTGTTTACCTGGAGATACTTTCGGATTCTAATAGCTCACTTGTAGAGGTTAATGATTTATCCTTTGAGACTAATAGTTTAACTATAGATTCTTTTATATTTTCTACATATATAATTAGGCAAACTATAAATAATGATAGTTTTATTTCTTCCTTTCCAATCCTTTGTAACTTTTCCCCCCTTATTACACTGTTTGGGACCTTTGGGAGAATGTTGAAAAGAAGTGGTGACAGAAGGCATCCTTGTCTTTTTCGCCCTTTTCAGAGAATACGTTCAGTGTTTCACTGTTAGGTATGATGTTATCTTGTACGTTAGTTTTGTAGATAACTCTGTTATCAGACTTCAGAAGTTTCCTCCTGTTTCTCCTTTGCTAACGGCGTGTGTTGTTGTTGATTAAATGTTTTTCCTGTATCTGTTGAGGTAACCATATGAATTTTTTCCTTTATTCTATTCATGTAGGTGAATTACATTGATCATTTTCAAATGTTAAATGCATTTCTGGAATAAACCCAACTTATATATATATTACTGGATTCAGTTTGTTAATATTTTGTTTAGGGTTTTTGCAACTTTGTCCATGAGGGAGATTGTCCTGTAATTTTCCTTTCTTGTAGTGTCCTTGTCAGGGTTTGGTATCAAGTTATGCTGACATCATTAAACGAGAATCTATTTTTTGAAAGAGTTTGTTGACAATTGTTTTTTCTTCCTTAAATGTTTGGTAGAATTCACTGGTGAAGCTACCTAGGTGTGGAGTTGCTTTGGGGAAGTTTTTTTCTTTTTTAATGTGAACTTATTGAATAAAGTATAACATCCGTGTAGAAAAGTGAATAGGTCATAAGTGTACAGCTTTTACAAAATGAATAATTGTGTGTAACTCACCAACCTGATCAACAAATAAAACATTATTAACACCATAGAAGAAGCCCTCTTGTGTCCCCTCCCACTCATTCCCTCCTAAAGGTAATGATTATTTTGACTTCTGTCATCATAAGTTAGGCTATTTTTCACGTCAGCTATACTGGTTTCTCACTGTGGTTTTAAGTAGCATTTTCCTAATGACTAATGATTTTGATTACCTTTCATGTGCTCATTTGCCATCTGTCTATCTTTGGTGAAATGTGTGTTCAAATCTTTGGCCTATTTTTATTTATTTATTTATTTATTTATTTATTTATTTATTTATTTATTTAGGCCTATTTTTAAATTGGGTTGCCTGTTTACTTATTAAGATTTGAGGATTCTTTAGGTATTGTGGATATAAGTTCCTTGTCAGCTATGTGATATGCAAATGTTTTCTCTCATTTGTTCGCTTGTTTTTCATTCTCTTTAACAATATCTTCTGAAGAGCAGAAGTTCATTTTTATGAAGTCAAATTTATTAATTTTTTCTTATATGGATCGTGCTTTTGTTGTCATATTAAAGAACTCTTTGCCTAACTTAAGCTCACATAGGTCTTCTACGTTTTCTTCTAAAAGTTTTAAAGTTTTACATTTTACATTTAGATCTATTATTTGTTTTGAATTAACTTTTGTAGAAGGTTTGAGATACTGGTTGGGGTTAATTTTTTTTTGGCATGTGAATGTTGAATTGTTCCATGTGTCATTTGTTGAAAAGATTATCCTTTTTCCATTTCATTGAGTTTTGCCTCTTTTTGACTTGATGTGAATAGTATCTTTGGGTATGCACTTCTTTGATGTGGTTTCTTTTGCTGAGCATGGATTTGTTAGGTTTATCCATGGTCTTTCATATTGTGTGTAGCACTAGAGTGCTTCATTTCATTGTGGTTAGTACTGTACTGTATGAAAATACCACAATTTATTTATTGATTTATTCATTCATTCTCCTGTTGATGGTTATTTGACTCATTTCCAGCACTGTGTTATTATAAATACTGCCAAACAGTTTTCTAAATTGGTTGCACTAGTTTGCACTCCTACTGGCAGTGTGTGAGAATTCTAGTAGCTCCACATCCTTGCCAACACCTGCTCTTGTCAGCTTATCCAATTTCAGTGATTCTGGTAGGTGTGTAGTGGTATCTTGTGGTTTTATTCTCGTTTCCCTGATGACTAAGGATATTGAGCATATTTTCATATGCTGTCTATTTGGCTATTCTTTTTTGTGAAATGCTTATTCAAGCTTTTGCTTATTTAAAAATTGGGTTGCCTTTTATTGATTTGTAGGAGTTTTTTAATATATTCTGTGTATATAACCTTTGTATCTGGTGTGTCGCTTGTCTCTTCACTTTTGTAATAGTATCTTTTTTTTTTTTTTTTGTGGTATGCGGGCCTTTCACTGCTGTGGCCTCTCCCATTGCGGAGCACGGGCTCTGGATGCACAGGCTCAGCGGCCAT
Source organism: Mesoplodon bidens (assembly GCF_964165515.1). Lineage (NCBI taxonomy): Eukaryota > Metazoa > Chordata > Mammalia > Artiodactyla > Ziphiidae > Mesoplodon > Mesoplodon bidens. Next base: position 7,753,757 of record NC_138176.1, read on the forward strand.
GGCTCATGGGCCCAGCCACTCCGCGGCATGTGGGATCTTCCCGGACCGGGGCACGAACCCGTGTCCCCTGCATCGGCAGGCGGACTCTCAACCACTGTGCCACCAGGGAAGCCCTATAATAGTATCTTAAAAAATTTTTTTATTTATTTATTTGGCTGCGCCAGGTCTTAGTTGTAGCACTCAGGATCTTTCTTGCCGCGTTTCCTTGCGGCACGTGGGATCTTTTTAGTTGGGGCATGCGGGATCTAGTTCCCTGACCAGGAATCGAACCCCGGCCCCCTGCATTGGGAGCTTGGAATCTTAACCGCTGGACCACCAGGGAAGTCCCTGTAATAGTGTCTTTTGATGAACAGAAGTTCTTTAATTTTACTAAAGTTTAATATATCATTTAAAAATGGTTAGTGCTGGGCTTCCCTGGTGGCGCAGTGGTTGAGAGTCCGCCTTCCGATGCAGGGGACACGGGTTCGTGCCCCGGTCTGGGAAGATCCCACATGCCGCGGATTGGCTGGGCCCGTGAGCCATGGCTGCTGAGCCTGCGCATCCAAAGCCTGTGCTCCGCAACGGGAGAGGCCAAAACAGTGAGAGGCCCGCATACCGCAAAAGAGAAAATAAAGAAATAAAAATGGTTAGTGCTTTTGAATATTGTGTAGTAAATCTGCCTACCCAGAGTCAAAAAGATATTTTCCTATATGTTTTTCTAGAAACTTTGTTGTTTTCCTTTTCACATTTAGGTCCCAATTAGTTGCTGTGTATGTTGTGAGGTAGAGTCAAGGTTTATTATTTTTTTTAACCTATGAATATTCAGATAACCCAGCACCACTTATTGAAATGTCTGCTCTTTCCCCCACTGCACTGTAGGGGTGTCTCTGTCATAAGTCCAGTAATGGTATGTGTTTGGGTCTGTTTCTGGATCCTCTGTTCTATTCCTTTGGGTCTGTTTGTTTATCCTTATGCCAGTGCCAAATTGTCCTAATTACTGCAGCTCTGTAAGTCTCCCCATTTGGTTAATGTAAGTTCTCCAACTTTGATAGCTTTTCCATTGTTGTCTTGTATGTTGTTAGTTAGCTCTTTGCATATTTATTTAAATTTTAGAATCATCACTTTTCAGGACAAAAAAAAACCCACCCTGGGATTTTGATTAGGATTGTATTGAATTTATGGATCAGTTTCAGGAGGATTTACATGTTTATAGTATTGAGTGAATCCATGAACATGATGTATTCCTCCATTTATTTAGTTCTTAATTTTCTCTCAGTAGTATTTTGTCTGTATAGAGATTTTCTGTACAGAGATCTTATATATTGGGTTGGCCAAAAAGTTTGCTCGGTTAATGAATACACTGTTCAATAAAGTTCTTGGTGAAAATGAAAAATGTGTCTTATTTTTACTTAAAACCGAACAGGGACTTCCCTGGTGGCGCAGTGGTTAAGAATCTGCCTGCCAATGCAGGTGACACGGGTTCGAGCCCTGGAAGATCCCACATGCCACGGAGCAACTAAGCCTGTGTGCCACAACTGCTGAGCCTGCGCCCCACAACTACTGAAGCCCGCATGCCTAGAGCCTGTGCTCCGCAACAAGAGAAGCCACCTCAATGAGAAGCCCGCGCACCACAACAAAGAGTAGCCCCTGCTCACCGCAACTAGAGAAAGCCCGCGCACAGCAACGAAGACCCAACGCAGCCAAAAATAAATAAGTAAACATATTTTAAAAAACCCCAAATAACCAGAACAAGTTTTTGGCCAACCCAGTATTTTTCCTTGGTTGATTCCTAGATTTTTTTTTGTGTGTGATAATTATTGTTATGCTTTTAAATTTTATTTTCTAATAGTTTATTGCTGCTATGTATAAGTACAACAAATTTTTATATTTATCTTGTATCCAGTAAGTCACACATTAATTCTAATTATTTATTTATAGATTCTTTTGGATTTTTCTGTAAAGACTGTAATGTCATGTGTAAATAGTAGTTGTATTTCTTCTATTTCATTCTTAATATTTTGTTTATTAAAATGCTGTGCAGTCTGTAGGTCAACATTGAATAGAAATTGTGAAGGCAGATAGCCTTCTAACACTGCCTATTAGAAGAGGAATTCTAATATTTCACTGTTAAATATGATGTTAGCTCTAGGTTTTTATGGGTAGTCATCCAGATTGAGGCTGTTCCTTTATATTCTAGTTTGTTAAGAGTTTTTAATCATAATGGTTGTTGAACTTGATCAGTTTCTTTCTTTAATATTCATTGATAGGATCAGATGATTCTTCTTCTTGAGTCTGTTAGAGTTGAATTGATTGATTTTAGTGGGGGTCCTCAATTTAAAAAAAATAAATTTATTTATTTTATTTGTGTATTTTTGGCTGCATTGGGTCTTCGTTGCTGTGTGTGGGCTTTCTCTAGTTGCGGTGAGCGGGGGCTACTCTTTGTTGCAGTGTGCGGGCTTCTCATTGAGGTGGCTTGTCTTGTTGCAGAGCACGGGCTCTAGGTGTGTGTGCTTCAGTAGTTGTGGCATGCAGGCTCAGTAGTTGCAGCTTACGGGCTCTAGAGCGCAGGCTCAGTAGTTGTGGCACACGGGCTTAGTTGCTCTGCGGCATGTAGGATCTTCCCGGACCAGGGCTCGAACCCGTGTCCCCTGCATTGGCAGGTGGATTCTTAACCACTGCACCACCAGGAAAGCCCCTCAGTTTTTTTTTTAATTGACATTTTTATTGAGATAACTGTAGTGATTGACTGTTCAATGTTATAACAAATTTCCATTCCTGAAGTAAACCAAATTTGATTGTGATGTATTATCCTTTTCATATATTGTTGGATTTGATTTGGTAGTATTCTACTTAGGAATTATATAGCTTCATGAGAGAGATTAGCCAGTAATTTTCCTTACTTGCAATTTTATTTTTAAAAATATTTATTTATTTATTTTTGGCTGCGTCGGGTCTTAGTTGCGGCATGCGGGATCTTTCCTTGCGGCATGCGGGCTGTCTAGTTGTGCTTACTTGCAATTTTAATGTAAAGTTTTTGTATCAAGGTTATGCTGGTCTAATAAAATGAGATGAGACTTGTCTCTGTTTTTATTTTTTTCAGAGGATTGTTGTAAGATTGGCTTTGTTTCTTTCTTAAATGTTTGGAAGAATTCATGGTGACATCCTCTGGATGCTATCTTGATTAGTGTAGCTTTTTAGTAAATCTTAAAGTTGGGTAGTGTGATTCTCTCAACTTTATTCTTTTTCAAATATTGTATTGGCCATTCTAGTTCCTTTACCTTTCCAAATAAATTTAAGAATTAGTTTGTAAATATCTACAAAAGAATCCATGCTGAAAATTTCATTGAAATTGAGCTAAATCTATGATTTGAGGAGAATCGACATCTTTACTATCTTGATCTTCCAATTCATGAACATGGTGTGTCTCTTCATTTATTTAGGTCTTCCTGGATTTCTTTCCTCAGCATTTTTTGGTTTTCATTCAGCATGCAGATCCTGTGCATATTTTTTAGACTTATACCTATGTATTTGTCTTTGGAGTATTTATTTATTTATTTATTTATTTTATTTATTTTTTTTGCGTTACTTGGGCCTCTCACTGTTTTGGCCTCTCCCTTTGCGGAGCACAGGCTCCGGATGCGCAGGCTCAGCGGCCATGACTCATGGACCCAGCCGCTCCGCAGCATGTGGGATCCTCCCGGACCGGGGCACGAACCCGTGTCCCCTGCATCGGCAGGCGGACTCTCAATCACTGTGCCACCAGGGAAGCCCCTGTTTTTGGAGTATTTAAAATGCTATTGCTTTTTGAAATTCAGTTGCCAATTGTTTATTGCTAGAAATATCGTTAATTTTTGTGTTGCCTTTGTATCCTGTAATCTTGCATATTATTAGCTCTAGGAGGTTTAAGTGGATTTTCTGGGATTTTCTATGTAGACAGTCATGCCATTTGTGAATAGGGACAGTTTTATTTCATTCTTTCCAATATGCATGCCTTTTTATTTTCTTGCCTGATTACACTACCTAGGTCTTCCAATACAATATTGACTAGGACTGGTGATGGCAAATTCCTGCCTTGTTCCCATCTTGGGGGGAAAGTCTTCAGTTTTTCACCATTAAGGATGATGTTAGCTGCAGGATTTTATTAGATGCCCTTTATCAGGTTGAAGAAGTTCCCTTGTATTTCTAGGATGTATTTCTTGAATTTCGTTAAAAAAATAATAAAATAAAATAAAATTTTTTTGCATCAGTGAATATAATCATGAGGGTTTTTTTCGTTAGACTGTTAATATGGTGGATTATATTAATTGATTTTCAGATATTGAACCAGTATTGCACTTGTGGAGTAAGCCCCATTTCGTCATAATGTATAATTCTGTTTCTGTATTGCTAGATTCAGTTTGTTACTATTTTGTTGAGAACTTTTAAATCTGTATTCTTTTTTTTTAAGCTTTTTTTGGGGGACTTCCCTGGTGGCGCAGTGGATAAGACTCTGCACTCCCAGTGCAAGGGGACCCGGGTTGGATCCCTGGTCAGGGAACTAGATCCCACATGCATGCCACAACTAAGAGTTCACATGCCACAACTAAGGAGCCCGCCTGCCACAACTAAGACCTGGCACAACCAAATAAATAAATTAATTAATTAAAAAAAAAGATTTTTTTGATGTGGACCATTTTTAAAGTCTTTATTGAATTTGTTACAATGTTGCTTCTGTTTTATGTTTTGGTTTTTTGGCCGCTAGGCATGTGGGATCTTAGCTCGACCAGGGATTGAACCCACACCCCCTTCATTGGAAGGTGAAGTCTTAACCACTGGACTGCCAGGGAATTCCCTACATCTGTATTCTTTAGGGATATTGGTCTGCAGTTTCCCTGCAGTCCTGTATTATCTTTATTTGGTTTTGGCCTCAGGGCATTGATGGCCCTATAAAATGAGTGGGGAAGAATTCCCTCCTTTTTAAATTTTTTAAAGATATTGTGTAGCACTAGTGTTATTTCTTCCTGAGTGTTTGGTAGAATTTGCAATTAAACCATTTAACGTGGAGATTTCTTTTCTGAAGGTTTACAGTATGAATTAAGTTTCTTTAATAGTCACAATCCTATTTAGGTTATTTATTTCATTTGAGTGAGTTTGCGTGGTTTGTGGTTTTTGAGGAATTAGTCCATTGTGAATTTGTGTGTATAGAGTTCTGCACAGTATTCTCTTATTATCCTTTTAAAGTCTGTTGGGTCTGTATTGAAATCCCATTGTTCATTCCTAATGTTGGTAACTTGTGTCTTCTCTCTTTTTCTTTGACAGTGATGCTAGAGATTCATTTTTTCTATCTTTTATAAAAATTTGCTTTTGTTTTCATTGACTTTCTCTATTGCTTTTATGTTTCAATTTCAATGAGTTCTGCTCTTAATTTTATTATTTTTTCATTCTTTTTGCTTTTAATTTATTCTTGCTCTTTTTTTCTAGCTTCGTAAGGTAGAAGCTTAGATTATTGATTTGGGACTTTCCTTCTCTTCTCATGTGAACATTTAATGATATAAATGCTATAAATTTTCCTGTAGGTGCTCCTGTACCGTACAAATTTTGATATGCTGTATTTTTATTTTCTTCTTCTTTTTTTTTTTTTTTTGGCTGTGCCGTGAGTCTTGCGGGATCTTAGTTCCCCAACCAGGGATTGAACCCGAGCCCCTGGCTGTGAAGAGTGTGGAGTCCTAACCACTGGACCACCAGGGAATTCTCTAATTTTCTTCTTTGATCCAGATTATTTAGAATTCTGTTGTTTAATTTCCACATGTTGTGGATTTTTCTCTTTCTGCTTTTGACTTCTAGTCTAATTCGATTATGTCAGAGAGCATACTTTGTATGATTTAAATTCTTTTAAATGTGTTACTTTGTTTTATGATCCAGGATATATCCATCTTGGTGAATGTTTCATGTGCACTTGAAAAAAATGTGTATTCTGCTGTTACTGGATAGAGTATTCTGTATATGTTAACTAGACTTACGGTGTTTGATGGTGTTGTTCATTTCTATACCTTTACTGATTTTCTGTCTATTAGTTCTATTAATTATGGAAATAGTAATGTTGAAATGTCTGACCATATTGGTAGATTTGTCTATTTTAACTTTTATTTCTGTCAGTTTTTGCTACATGTATTTTCAAACTCTGTTGTTCAGAGGATACACATTTAGATTGTATGTGTTTGTGTATTGATGAATTGACCCGTTTATTGTATAATGTTCCTCTTTAACATTAGTAGTTTTCTTTACTTTGATTTTACTTTGATGCTAATAATAAAGCCACTCCAACTTTTTTAAAAAATTGAGATATAATCCACATACCATAAAATCTACCCTTTGAAAGTGGTTTTTAGTATATTCACAAATTTGTACAACCATCGCCACTATTTTAATTCCTGAAGATTTTCATCACCCCAAGAAGAAACCCTATATTCATTATCATTCACTCCTTATTCCCCATTCCCTTCAACCCCTGGCAACCACTAATCTACATTCTGTGTCTGTGGATTTGTCTATTCTGGGCATTTCATATAAATGGAATCATCAATATGTAGTCTTTGTGTCTGGCTTCTTTCATTTAACATAATGTTCTCAAAGTTCATCCATATTGTAGCATGTATCAATACTCTTTTCCTCTTCTTGTCCAATTAATATTCTGTTGGATGGGTTTACCACATTTTGTTTATCCACTCGCCAGTTGTTGGACATTTAAGTTGTTTCTGCTTTTTGGCTATTATGAAAAATGCTGCTGTTAAAATTCATGTATAAGTTTTTGTGTGGACATATGTTTTCATTTCTCTTGGGTATATACCCAGGTTCATATGTTTACTCTATATTTAACCTTTTGAGAAATTGCTAGACTGTTTTCACAGTGGCTACACCATTATACACTTCCATGCGCACTGTATGTGAGTTCCAATTTTTCCATATTCTCACCAATGCTTTTTATTATCTTTTTGATTGTAGCCATCCTTGTGGGTGTGAAGTTCAACTTTTTAAAATTAGTTTTGCATGGTATATCCTTTTCTATTCTTTCTCTTTGAACCAGCCTATATCATTATATTTGAAGTGAGTTTCTTGTAGCCAGCATATAGTTGGGTCATGTTTTTTTATCCTTTCTAATAATCTCTATCCTTTAATTGGTATCTTTAGAATATTTGGATTTAGGTCTACCATTTTATTATTTCTTTGTTACCTCTGTTTTTTCATTCTTCCCTTTCTCCTTTCCTGCTTATTTTGGTTTATTTGGACATTTTTTAGTATTCCATTTTAATTAGATATATCTATTTGTATAAATGTCTGTATAGTTTCTTTAGTGGTTGCTGTAATGACTATATATTTTTGGCTTTTTTAGTGGTTGCTGTATGATTATAATATACATACTTTATTTACACAATCTACTTAGAATCAGTGTTTAACCATTCCATGTGGTATGTGGAAAACCTTAACCACCTGAGAGTTTTTTAATCTTCCCTTCTTTATATTGCAGTTGTCTAAAATATTACCTTTACATTGAAAATCCTGTAGGATAATGCTATATTTCCTTTCAAAGGAGAATAGTAGTTAATTATGTTAACACAGATATTTACTTTCGCAGCTTTTTTCTTCATTCCTGATCTTCCAAGTTTGTTTGTTTGTTTGTTTTGGTATTATTTACCTTCTGTCTAAAGAACTTCCTTCAGGAATGATTTTAGAGCAGCTTTCCTGGCAAGAAATTTTCTTAGCATTTCTTCACCTGAGAATGTCTTTATCTCACCTTCATTCCTGAGGGATGTTTTTACTGAATATAGAATTCTGAATTAACTGTTCTTTCAGTACTTTAAAAATGTTGTATGGCCTCCATAGTTTTTAATGAGAAATCTGCAGTCATCTGAATTGTTGTGTTCCTGTAAGTATGCATCAGTTTTCTAGATGCTTTCAAGATTTTTTCCATTGTCTTTTAGTTTTTACCAGTTTAATTATGATGTACTGCTGCTTGGATTTCTTTCTCCTTATCCTGTTTGGGGTTCACTGAGCTTTTTGAATCTGAGAACTTAAGTCTTTTGCCAAATTTGGGATGTTTTCAATTTTTTTTTTTCCCCCTGAATCACATTCTCCTTTCCTTTTGAGAGTCGGTAAATATCAACGTTAAGCCTCTTTGTATTGTCCCACAGGTCCCTGAAGCTTTGGGACCTGTTCGCTTTTTTCCAGTTATTTTTCTCTGTTGATTAGATTTGATAACTAGTACTGATGTGTCTTCAAGTTCACTGACTTTTCTTCTGTCATTTCCATTCTGTTATTGAGTCCACATATTGCAGTTGGCTGATAGTCTCCTAAGTCTCTTTTAAGTTCTCCCTACACTTTTTCTTTATGTAACTTGGTGATTTATTTGTTGTAGAAGGTAGTTTATTAGTCCCAAATGATTTACCACAGTGTGGACTTTCTAATTGCATCTCTGTAGTATTATTTAACATGTTTTCTGTCCCCTGTGTTTTCTGTAGGTTGGAAGTTAAATCTAGAATAAGGGTCAGCAAACTATAGTTTATGAGTCAAATCTAGGCTTCCCCTGTTTTTATAAATATTTCTTGGAATACAGCTTTGTCTGTAGCTGCTTATGTGCTACAGTAGTAGAGTTGAGTAGTTGTGACAGGGATTGTATGACTGGGAAAACGTAAAATATTTACGCTCTGTTCCTTTAAAGAAAAAGTTTGTTTACCTCTGATCCATAGATTTTTATCAAATTCAGTTTTTTTTAAAACAAGTGAATTTAATAGGTGGTCATGTTATTTGCCTATGTGACACATAATGTTTAGTTTTCTGTATTTTTGTCATGCTAACAATCATTGCTTATATTTGGTGCTTTTTCAGTGACCACCTACATTTTTGATGGATACACACACACACACACACACATACACATACACATACATACTTTTTTTGTTTTTTTTTGCTGGGTATGTAATTTTAGATTGGCATTTTCCTTTTGTTGTTTTCTGGCTTCCATTCTTTATAACTTATTGCCAGCTGTCAGTCTTACTGTTTGTATTTTGCAGGTAATCTGTCGCATTGTATCCCCCACCCCACTCCCTGAATGCTTTTGAGATTTTTCTGATTTTGGTTTTCATCAGATATATTATACTATTTGTGTATAATATAAATTATATGTTTTATCAGATATATATTATACTATACTATCTTTGTTTTTATCATGCCTTGAGTTTATAGTGCTTCTTGAATCTGTGGCTTGGGATCCTTTTTCAAAATTAGAAAGTTCTCAGTCATATGTCATTTTCTCTTCTGCCCTATTCTTATTTCCTCTTTTTCTAAGACTCCTATTATATATATTTAGATCTTATACTCTGTGCCATATTATGTCTTTTATATTTTTTCCTGTTTTTAATTTTCCATCCTTCTGTCATTCTGTGCTTAAAGTGGTATTCTGACTTTTCTTCCACTTCACTATTTGGTGTGTGTGTGTCCAATTTGCTATCAAGCCCATCCTTGAGTATCTTAATTTAATCATTGCATTTTAAAATTCTCTTATTTGTATGTTTGTTTGTTATAGTTTTCAGTTCTCTGTCACAATTCTCCAAATTGTCATTTATTTCATTTTTTTAAATATGTTTCTGATCATTCCTTTATTTGAGTCTCCTGTGGCTCTTTTTCTAATGTAAGTTTTTTCCCTTTGGTTTTTGGTCATTTATTATTTCCTTGAATGTCTGCTTATTTCTCACTGAGTGCCAGAAATTGAATGTGAAAAATGTTGGCAGTGGTTTGAGGATGATTGTTCTAGAAACTTAAAACATCTACATATGATTTTTATAAATTCTAAGGGAAGAATAAACAGGCTTGGAGAAGAAGGAACTGGTAAGAGTCAATTAATAGAATCATCCTGCATTCTAGGTCTGATAAATGAGGGAAACTGGGAGAAAATGAAGATCTTGAAGAATATGGATTGAGATCACTAAAAGAATAGGAGGTTGAAAAAAAAAAAAGAATAGGAGGTTGGCATCAAAGAAGGGATATTAGACCTTAAGACTAAAAATAAAAATGATCAAAGGGAGCAAAATGCTCTGTGTTAATTGAGTTTAGATTAGGAATCAGTCACTTAAGGTTGAAAAGTCTAAATAAGTCTTAAATGGATGGTGTTGGAGTAGGTTAAGTAGTTTTGAAGGAAGTAACCATTTAGTAGATGGTGAAGAGCTGGAAGAGAATTTCAGGCTACACTTTACTTTGCAACTTCTGTTCTTCAAATTGCGTTTGAAATTTTCTTTAGTCTGATTGGTCTTACAATGTTCAGCATAGTTAGAGGTGAAGACCAGAGGCCGTCATGCTTCTGCCTCAGGCTCCACACACCCTTAGATGGGTTAATATGGTTAGTCAACAGCTGGACTGCAGGTTTAGTCTCAAACCTCTTAAGTCCAGTGAGCTTTCTTTAACTCTTTGGGGGTATTAATACCTGCCCAATTTATCTCACAGGTTTTTTGTAAAGGTCTATTGGAATGTATGAAATATTTCAAAAACGAAAAATATTATACAAATGTAAGGTGGTTAATGATCACATGCTTGGTGGAGAATTGCATGATTTATAAGTACACTGAAGGAAAATTTTTAAAAGCAAGAACTTATTACATACGCATTTAATTTATTCATGTTACTTAATTGTGTTAAGTAAAATCTATGACAGATTTTTGTGTGAATTAAAGCATATCAGCATTAGAAGTTAATACTACATTTTTCTGCTTTAGGGCCAAAATACACATATATTCTCATCTTTAAGAAAATGAATTTCCTTTTGAAAAAGAAATCAAATATTATAAGAGAATAAATTGTCACATTATAAAAATTTAAACTTTTACTTTCTATTTAGATTCTACAATAAAATTTAAACATTTTAGATTATTGGATAGTATATGTCATTTGATATATTAAAAAAATAAAACAGCCCCAGTCCTGAAGGAATAATATAATTCATAGGTAAAACAGTATTTAAAACTTCTGAAAACTAAAGTATAACATTATTTCTCTGTCCTTAGGCAAAATTTGGTTTCTCTAATATTACTGGAATTGATTACTCTCCTTCTGCAATACAGCTTTCTGGAAATATTATAGAGAAAGAAGGTTTATCTAACATTAAGTTGAAGGTAACTATTATTTATATTACTGTAACTGTTATTTTTATTTATAGTAAGTTATAAAGTTTAAATGTTTCTGAAGTATATTAATTTGCTGACATCTTTGAGCTTATAAATTAAGGGTTGGGCTTCCCTGGTGGCGCAGTGGTTGGGAGTCCGCCTGCCGATGCAGAGGACACGGGTTCGTGCCCCGGTCCGGGAAGATCCCACATGCCGCGGAGCGGCTAAGCCCGTGAGCCATGGCCGCTGAGCCTGCGCGTCTGGAGCCTGTGCTCCGCAATGGGAGAGGCCACGGGAGTGAGAGGCCCGCGTAGAGCAAAAAAAAAAAAAAAAAATTAAGGGTCAATCATAAATAATCCAAAATGATACTTTTTGAGTGACAGTATTAAAATTTTCAGTCTAGTCAGTTTGGGAAAGTTATTTTCTCCTCTTCCTTGTGTGCAAGTATGTTTATTCTTTCTCTCACTCTTTTTTTTTGCAAGTACACACAAATAATAGCTAACTTCGGATTAACTAGATCAAAAAGTTGTAAATGCCTAAATAATGCCACCAAAGATTACTCAATTTATGTTTTGCCTTCTGATATGTGAGGAGATGATGACTCTTTTTTTTTTTTTTTTTTTTGTGAGGTACACGGGCCTCTCACTGTTGTGGCCTCTCCCGTTGTGGAGCACAGGCTCCGGACGCTCAGGCTCAGTGGCCATGGCTCACGGGCCTAGCCGCTCTGTGGCATGTGAGATCTTCCCGGACCGGGGCACGAACCCGTGTCCCCTGCATCGGCAGGCGGACTCTAAACCACTGTGCCACCAGGGAAGCCCGAGATGATGACTCTTGCATTTATATTTTTATCCCAGGCTTCTCCTTTGAGCTCTAGAATTACATAAACACTGCTTATTCTGTAGTTCCACTTGGATAGCTAAAAGTCTCTTAATTGGTCCGAAATGAAACTCTTGGTTTCTTCCTTAAACTTCTCACTCACCTCCCATCCCCTACCCCACTCTTTCCTTTAAATCCTATAACAGGGAATTCCCTGGCCGTCCAGTGGTTAGGACTTGGCGCTTTTACTGCTGTGGTCTGGGTTCACTCCCTGGTCAGAGAACTAGGATCCTGAAAGCCTCAAGGCGCCAACAACAACAAGAAATCCTATAGCCAATTTTGTTGGTTTTATCTTCAGAGTATATCAGGAATGTGATCATTTCTTGATATTTCCACTGCTACCTCCCAGATCCAAGCCACCATCATTTCTCACTTAGATGACTGTAGTAGCCTCTTACTTAGCCTTCCCGTTTCCACTCTTGCCACCCTGCTGTCCATTACCACAGGGTACCCAGAGTTAGTTTTTAAAATATAAATCAGCTTGTGTCACTTCCTTGCTCACAAGCCTCCAAGGGCTTCCCCGTTGCATTCAGAATGGGATCTGAACGCCCACCCAGCCTTACAAAGCCCCTCGTTTCTTACCTCTTTCCTTCTTTATCAGCAGTACTCCAGTCACACTGGCTTTCTTTCTGCTCCTGATACATGTCAGCCCTGTTTTCCTCCAGTCTTTATACCTGCTGCTCTCTGCCTAGAATGCTCTTGCCCCAGATCTTAGCTTGTTTGGCTCATTCTCATCATTCTGATCTCTGCTCAAATATCGCCTTCTTAAAGAGGTCTTGCCTGACTACCTTTTCCAAAACATTTCTCTTCCCAGTCACTCACTGTCTTCATTATTCTTTTTTTTCTTCATAGCACTTTATCTGAAATAATTTGGTTAGCTTATTTATTGTTTGCCTCTCCTTTTAGAGAATATGAGATATATTCTCATACAGGGGCCTTTTTTGCTTTGTTTGCAGTTACAGTCCCAGGGCCTGAAAAGTTCCTGCATATAATAGGTGTCTATGAAATATCTGTTGAATAAATGAATACTTTTTTTATAAATTTATTTTTATTTATTTATTTTTTTTTCTTTTTGCGGTATGCGGGCCTCTCACTGTTGTGGCCTCTCCCGTTGCGGAGCACAGGCTCCGGATGCGCAGGCCCAGCGGCCATGGCTCACGGGCCCAGCCGCTCCGCGGCATATGGGATCCTCCCAGACCGGGGCACGAACCCGTATCCCCTGCATCGGCAGGCGGACTCTCAACCACTGCGCCACCAGGGAGGCCCTATAAATTTATTTTTTAATTTATTCATTTATTTATTTTTGGCTGGGTTGGGTCTTCGTTGCTGCGCGCGGGCTTTCTCTAGTTGCAGTGAGCAGGGGCTACTCTTCGTTGCAGTGTGCGGGCTTCTCACTGTGGTGGCGTCTCGTTGCGGAGCACGGGCTCTAGGCGTGCGGGCTTCAGTAGCTGTGGCTCGTGCGGGCTCTAGAGCGCGGGCTCAGTAGTTGTGGCGCATGGGCTTAGTTGCTCCACAGCATGTGGGATCCTCCTGGACCAAGTCTCGAACCCAGGTCCCCTGCATTGGCAGGCAGATTCTTAACCATTGCGCCACCAGGGAAGTCCCACTAAATGAATACTTTTATATAGGCATTTAGGATAGGCACTTCTCCAAACTTCACTCTTAAGAGTGGTAGTCATTGTTTTGCTTCAGGTGTTAATGAATACTTTGATGTGAGGCAGGGGCAGGAGACCTATGTTCAAATGTATGTAAACATGCAATACACATTTTCAAGTCAAACAATCAGAGTTTTAGATAATACACTATTTATGATTATTTTAAGTTTATATGAATAATCACGAGCTAACTGCTTTTTCAAAGCAGCTTTTCAGAATTGAGTTTGTTGGCAAATTATTTTGAATATTTTATGAAATGGAGGCAGGTCACTATTTCTAATGCTTCTAAAGTATCAGTAAGTTATTGAAGTTATTGAAAATGAATGAGATGCTGATACGCGACTTTCAAAATCTGAAGTGCATGATATTTATAAAGTTAAGTAATTACAGCTTAAACGGTCCTTTAATTTCTTAAGCTTTGTACCATTCATTGTATCCATTAGTTGCTTTGTAAGCTGCTGAGTCAAGGCAAAAGAGCTTTTGATTTACCATGTTTACCTCAGGTCATACAGCTAGTAATGTCAGCTAAAAATCATCTTATTTCAAGTGCCTTGTTTGAGTTCCAGATATTTTTTTGTCATTTAAAAAATATTTCAAATATTCTTTTTTCGACAGAAATAACTTTTTCATAAACCAGGCTTGTGAGCCCCATTTATGTGCTGGTATTATTAGGCAATACACCTGGCTTTGATTTGTTTCCAAATTTGTAGAGATTTGGAATGTCCAGGAAGCACTGTCAGTCTTGCTTACTAATCTTAGCTTTAATGATCTTGGAATGAAGCACATAAAAGTTAGCTATAAAGTTGAAAATGTTTATTATATGTAAAATGCCATCATAAGTAATTGCTCTTTTTATCTATAACTTTTTACAGATTGTTACTTAAATTCAGTAAATATTGTGTGTGCATTGTTCTCACATAGACATTGATTTTTAATATAGGTAGAAGACTTTTTGAATCCTTCCACAAAACTGTCTGGATTTCATATTTGTATTGACAAAGGGACTTTTGATGCCATAAGCCTTAATCCTGACAATGCAATTGAAAAGAGGAAGCAATATGTGAAATCTCTCTCCAGGGTGTTGAAAGTGAAAGGCTTTTTTCTAATAACCTCATGTAATTGGACCAAGGAAGAGTTGCTAAATGAATTCAGTGAAGGTAAATGGCTGTTACGTTGTTTAAATGTGTTCTTACCTCAGGTTTAATGCACTTAAATAGTTTTTTTTTTTTTCCCATGGTGTTATAGTATTTCACTTTTCTGTTTGTGGGAGTCGCCTGCTTTTCTTCTTTGTTAATAACCACGGTAGTACTTTTAACTATATATGCAATGAGCAAAGAAATAATATTGGTTGAGATCCAGAGTCCTTTGTAAAATTTTCCAAGAAATCCTGGCAGTTAAGTACTAAAGGTTATGAGCCTGTAAAAATTAAGTTCTTTGTTTAAGCTGTATAATCTGTTATTTAGGGAATCAAACAAAGAAAGTACATATATTGTGTTTCTGACTTCAGTGTACTGATATACTGGTAATTAGTAATAACAGTAATAATGCAGATGGTAGTAGTGTTTTTTAAAGTCTTGTATGAGAGTTTTCATTTTATAGATACTTTGTCTTGCTTAGTGGTCATTTAGGTATTTAGGATTTTTCTTCTTGTTTTCAGTGTATATTCTTTTTTAGCATTGCACAGAAACAAAATGTAGGAACTTAGAAGAATTACTACCTATTAATTCTTGAGGAAATCTCTACTTTTTGCAAGATTTTGGTGCCAAGACAGGATCCTTTTTTGCCCCATTAGCAAAGTATAATTAGTGCTGTGTCTACTGAATGGGGATCTTGTAAGAATCGAGAATCTTTAGTTCATACACCAATATTTTGAGCTCTTTGGAAGACTGTTTCTTGCATGATTTAAGGATTATTTCACCTGTCACTTTACTCATGCAGTGCATAGGACTTTCTGGGAAAGTACCTTGAGAATTTATAACTATATATTTGCTTGTTTTTTCCTTAGACTCCATTTCAGATTAGTATTTTTTTTTAAAGGAGTGGGAAGAATTTGCAGGATGGAATATTAATAAGTGATATGGTACTAAGTTTGTGGTTAAATTTAATTTTGAACCTCGGTTGTCACAAGCTAATGGGAGATGAATTTATAACTGTATTGCATGCGCTTTATCTCAGAGTTTGTTTTCTTTTTGGTAGTAAGGGAATAGGCAGTAGGAGGGAGAACACTTAACACATGTCCTTTTGTGTGCATTCGATGGCTTTGGCAGGTTATATAATGTAAAACTTGAAGTGTTTGAGGCTTGAAATGTGAGCTTCATTACTGTTGCCTCTGGAAAACAAGAATTATGTGATTTATTGTCTTTTATTTCATGTCATTAATTTTATTATCTTCTATGTTAAATTTGTTTCCTTTAGAACTATTGAGGCCCCGTATCAATAGTCTTTCTTCTTGAAGCTTGACAGTTTTAATAAATGCTCAAAGTTACACTGTGTAGGGCAAGTTCCTTTCCTGGTTTTTAAATACAGGTGTTCTCTTTTATCCCTGGAACCACCAGACAAAAACATATTTGTCTGTCTTTCATAATGAGGAACAGACTTTAGCCTTGTAAAGAGTGATTAAAAATGTGTCTGTGTCTGAGAACTACTGAATAAATTCTTTAACTTCTGTTCAGTTTTAGAGCTTAATGCAGAATTTAAATAAGCGAAATGTTACAACAGGAAATGTTAAAGAAATAATTATATACAATTGAAGATATTTTTCTAGGCATGCTTCTCTTAGAAAATGGTTTTTGGAGTTAGATAGATACAGGACACTAACAGAACACACTGCCATGCATCACTGCCAAGGGGCTTGTCACTAGCTTTTAAGATTGACTTCCATGGTCCCTTTTGCATAGAATAAAGATTGCTTCATTAATTTTTTTAAGGTTCTTTGCTTCTTTCCTAATTTGAAATGTAAATGTTCATAAATCTGTTGAAATGAATTTTTCATTTTTCTTTTGTAGCCCTATTTATATAAATATTTTGTGTTGCCGTTTGTTGTGGTGAGGATTACTTAATCATTTGGCAGACACTAGGATATTCTAATTTGATGTCCAAGGAACTTGACTTTCTTACAACGAGTGAATTAAAAAAGAACCCCAAATCTATCTTACTGCAAAAGTAATCAGATTCATTATGAAAAAAAATTTAAAATATCAGTAACCCCAACATATAAGTATATAGATTAAAATAATTAAAATTTGTTATCTATGTTTGTTATCTATCTATCAGCCACTTTGTATTGTTGATAATACATCAACATTTTGATGTATTATCTACTGAAATATAAAACTTAAATTCTGTAGGGTTTGTCCAGGGAGTTAAAAGATTAGTCCTAGAAAATTCACCCAGACAGCTCCATTTTCTCTTGAGAATTTTGATTACGAAATATTTTAAGCATATGTAAAATTTCAGAAAACAAATATGGGTGTGTACGCATCACCGTGGCTCCATTTTTTTAGCATTAAAATGTATCATATTGGGCTTCCCTGGTGGCGCAGTGGTTGAGAGTCTGCCTGCCGATGCAGGGGACATGGGTTCGTGCCCCGGTCCGGGAAGATCCCACATGCCGTGGAGCGGCTAGGCCCGTGAGCCATGGCCGCTGAGCCTGCACGTCTGTAGCCTGTGCTCTGCAACGGGAGAGGCCACAACAGTGAGAGGCCCGCGTACCGCATAAAAAAAAAAAAAAAAAAAAAAAAAAATGTATCATATTATTTAAAAGGCCTGGCCTTCTTTGGAAAAGTTTTCTTATCAGTTTTTAATGAGTATGTTAATATTTAGTTATTTGTTAAGATTTGGTGAAGCTTGATTAAGAATATGAATTATGAAGTAAAGTATAAAAAAACCAGTTGATCCATTTAAGCATTTTTTTCTGTTTACAAGAGTTATTTGAGCTTTAGCTCAAGACATGGAAACTTAGAAAATGCAGACACCTTCTCCCCCAAAAGAAAAAGAACTCTCCCAAACTGATAGTCGCATCACTGAGAGAAAACCATGGTTAACTAAGAGTTAACCAACCTTCCACCCTTATTCGTCTTATTTTTTGAAAACAGAATAATAAAACATTAAACTTCCATTTTGTTTTATAGGTTAGGAGAACACCACATATTCTTATTTTAATCTTCACAAAATCACTGTAAGTTAGATAGGGGCAGTGATACCTGTAACCTCCTTGCATAGAAATTGAGGATTCTGGTTAAGGTAAATTGACCTTAATCTAGTAACCTTTCACCTAGTAAGTGGTAGAGCTGGGACTTGAACCCAGGACTTTTGAATACATGTTAAGTTAAAAAAAAAAAAAAATCACCCTGTGCTGCTTTGAAAGTTACTACTTCCTTACCTTCCCAAGTTCAGTTCAGTTTGGGTCTTGATCTTTGGTTACAAACTCTTTTTTTATTGTGGTAAAATATATATAACATAAAATTTACTATTTAGCCATTTTTAAGTTTATAGTTCTGTGGCATTAAGTACATTCTTATTGTTGTGCAACCATTGCCACCATCCGTCTCCAGGACTTTTTCATTTTTATTTCCATGTTATTTGTCTTCTCTGTATTAAGTGCTTTTGTATATCTGATTTGGATTAATTGACTTCCTACATATAAAGCACTCAAAACAGTGCCGGATACATGGTAAGACCTCAACACATGGTAATCTGCTTCCTACAACTAGATGGTAAAAGAGGCCACTGGAGATGCAGAGTTGAAGGGATGATAAACAGGGATGATAAACAGGATGGATGGAAAGCCTCTTTTTTCCAGTTTGATTTTGTCTGTTACTTGTTCATTTCAAAGTGTTTTTGGGTGTATACACATATACACATATAGTATATAGGATAGAAGATCATAAAGTGAAATTTAGTCACAATTTAGAGTTTGGAATCACGTAATTTTGTAAAATGTTCAAAAGTACATTGTTAATACAAATATCCCTTAACTGTGGGATTCAGTCCCTAATAAAAGTATTTTACTTTTGTCTGGCAGGATTTGAACTTTTTGAAGAGCTGCGGACACCCAGGTTCAGCTTTGGAGGCAGATCTGGAAACAGTGTAGCAGCATTGGTTTTCCAAAAAACGTGAGACTTTTCATTGGACAGATTCAGTTAGCTTTTTTAAAGAAGCTCTACATCAAAGTAAACCTGATACAGAAAATGCAAGTGCAAATAAATGTTTAGTAAGTACACAGGATGCACATGTTGAATAGATAAAATGGGTTGGTAAAAAAAAATCATGAGCATGGAAGTAGTTCGGTTTTAGAGATCAACCAAGAATAATTTAAATTTTTCTTTTGTATTTGAGATGTAAATATTTTTCTTTCTGATTTAAAAAAATTTCCTGTAACTGCTGAACAGTTAAAAACTTTAAAGCAGTAAATGAATTTACAGATAGTATGTATTCTTGATTTTTGTGCTTTGGTAAAGGTGAATTGAATATAGCTATTTATGAAGATATGACCAGGCTATTCCAGGGCCAGAATAATAAGCCAAACGACTTTCTTAATGTTTTATTAGACTATTATAAAATATAGTAAGTATGATATTTTGAGTTGAATAGTGTTTTTTTAAAAAAAAATATTTAATACCTGAGAAAATCCCCCAGCCCTTATGTGTATAATTAAACAAAATCAGATAAATGTATCAGTTGATCAAGAAATATTTATTGAGCTTGTATTTTGTGGCTGATGATCTTCTACACACTGTGAGGGATAAATAGTAGAAGGAAAGACAACTAAGAGATACTGTTATATGCTGGCACTAGGTTAAGTTGTATTATCTTCCTAAGTCATTGAATTCCCTCAATATCTTCTCGAGGCATGTATTACTTATTCTTGTCTCTACATATCAGATAGCTAGTACAGGATAGAGCCAGGATTCTTCTCTGGGTCTGACTCTAAAACCTGTTCTCTTCCTCTAGCGTATTTGCCTCCCAGGTCTAAGTCTCTGCCTTTACGGCATTTACAGTTCAGTTGGGGAACTAGGACTCGTACGTTGAAAATTCTGTTAGAGAAGTCGGGCAGTTATTTTTAGGAGCTCTGCAGCTCCCTGTTAGTGACTGTTGATCCGTGGACTGTGAGAATAGTGAGTCATCCTTCATTACTTTTCACCATTTCCCTACTTGTCTTAAAGGACTTACGTCATCAAGAACTGAACTGTGTCATTCCTCTGTGAGAGGTGGTATAAGTTTTATATATATACACCCTCGGGGATACAGGGACAAAGATGTTCTAGTCAGGGGCTGATTAGCAAGAGGAACCGTTTATTTAGGAACGTTTTTGAAGAGATAAGTTTTATTAATCCTTAGTGCCGTTTTGTATCTGGGCTAATAGTCTAATGTTGGAGTCACAATATGAGTTTGTAAAAAGTGATAATAATTTTTATGATTTTCAGCTTTGGGGGCTTGTTGGGTTACAAAACAAACAGAATTTTTGTTTGTTTGGCAAATGTTATCCTAGTACTGAGCAAGTCTAGCATTACACCCTTTTTCTTTTCATTTTTGTTACGGGGAGGGGTGGGGGGACGGGGGAGGAGAAGGGTGGTTTGATTTAGATCAACATTAATCAACCATTAAGATGACTGTCTGCCTTGCACAAGATAACTGAAGACATTTACATAAACTTTCAACACAAGTAACATTTTTGGAAAAGCTTTAATTTTTAACATGTAAAAAGTGAGAAATTACTTTAAAATATCTGTGATTTAAACGTGTAAAATTGTGTTGATTTTATAAACTAGACATGGGATCTTAAACCATAGAATCAGTGTTTTATAATTTATTGAGATCTTGTCTTTGTTGTTTTTCACATTAATATTTCTTGATTTTAAATATGTAATAGTATATAAGTACTTTTTTAGAATTCTGAGTTGTTACGTATATGCTATTTTAAAGCATCGATGGAACAAAATAGGCCTTCTGTGCAACCAGATTGAGACATGGGGTTGGATTCACTGATAGCTTGGAGGGGGCCTTTGTTGAAAAGCTCCTTGAGTCACTATTGTGGGGGGTATGTGTGTTCCACTTGCAAAAATGTAGGACGTTTGGGGGGGAATCATGGAGCTGTTGATACGGTTAGGAAAAGGGAGTTGTCATCTCTTCTTATCAGTTTAATCCTGCTGGAAATCAGCCTCTCAGAGATTGAAATCAGAACAAATGGAAGGTCCAAAAATGCTAACAATAAATTATTAGTATTTTCAAGTAATACCACACTTTAAAACCCAGGCCAGTTAATGTTCCCAAGTTACTGAAACAAGTCATAAATACATTATTATTAAACTTAGTTTTGTTAGGTCATATGAAATGTGGGTAACTGAAAGAAATTTTGCAGTTATAAAAGGGAGCAGTAAGTTATGTAGTGAATGCCGTTTTATTTGGATAAGAAGTTGGAATTGTAATTTTATTACATCAAAAGGCACCCTTATTTTGAGGAAACTTGTTTGAAATGCAAACGAGACTTCTCTGTGGAGCCTGCACAGAATTGTTGCTTTTCATGATGATGTTATTGCTGCATAACAGGCCACTTCTGTGTGTATAGGAAGTGTGTGTGCAAGTCCAAAGGGATTGGAGGCCTGAATGGGTGCGTTACACCAATTGACAAATAGAAAGTTTTCGGAACATTTTGTTTCAAGCCAGGTGCACAAGTTCGAGTTGCTTTTTGGGACTGGCATTTATGTATTTGAGAATCAAACCTGACACTACTCTTGGCAGCTTGACTAAAGCCATTTTACAATAAGTACAAACTGTCCTTGAATGATTTTTTCCCTTTGTAGTAGCAACGAGTTTGCCTTTCTTCATCTGTGATTATGTGTGCAATTTTCTGGCTATTTTGGGGGAGGAAGGGAGGTAAACATATATGAAAGATTTTTATTTTTGGTATGAATAATGTGTTTCAATTCACTTATTATTTATTTTTAAATTTCCATGATACTGTAATGCATTACTATATGTTGACCTTCATTCACATTCATCCAGAGTATAATAGAAACCTTAAAGAACCTATATGAGTAATTAAGTTTTATATGGCTTTGAAATAATTTTTCTTAAATTGGTATGCAAAGAAATAGAGTATCCCTGCCTATGTGAATAGATTTTCATTTATGTTGTCTTAAATAATTTTATTTTATATATTTGTGTGTGTGTGTGTGTGTGTGTGTGTCTGGTAGCCTGCAATGAAAATATATGTAAATGTGAAAAATTAGTTGCTTTCCAGATCAGCATTCTACCACTGTGGGGAGACCTGGGTTTGATTTCCTATTTTTTGCACTGTGAGCTAGAATGTATGTGCTCCAGAGACAGCCTTCTGCTTTGAGAGCAAGAGACCAAATGTCTTGTGTTCGCTGTAGTAACCTCTTTAGTTCATTGTGTGTGTGTGTGTGTCGGGGGGGGGTGGGTGTTGATGGGGTCTGAAAGGAGTCTTGTCTAGTACACTTCACTGGAAGGAGGCTGCCTATGACCTAGAGTTTGACTGTGGGAGATGAGGAGCGTGGTAGGTTGAAGGACAATTGCATAGTGGGAAAAAAATTAGGAAACCCTGTCATTTCTCTTAGCTAGGCAGAAAACAGAGATGTCCTTAAAGAAGGGGGAGCACATGAGCATGTTTTATTAACAGTTAATGGAAGAAAATTAATGCTAATTTATTCTTCATACATACCATGCAATTTGTTAGAAAAGTAAAAGAATAGTTTGAAATTCTTTGGTCAATTGATGGATTCCTATGTTAGTGGCATAGAAATGAAACTCAACATTAAGCAGACAAATACCCAAGCCCACGGGCTACATAAATGCTGAATAAAACCAGCTCTACAATGGAACTCTGAAAAGCAAGGGGTAAGAAGCCTAATGAATGATTGAATATGACCTTAGCAAAATCCCTGGAGTGTTGTTGAAAGATCATTCATTTCCAGCTTAGATGTCAAGATGGGCTCCAGTAACCAGAAGAAAAAAGAGAGCTTGAGTCGGTACTTACTGAGTTTTAAAAATCTTTACAACACAGTGCATTAGACTAATCATTAAAAGGGCTTCTCTAACAGCTCAGCATTTTGAGCTGTCACTGTACGGACCTGTGGTTTAGGCCCAGGGAAACCAAATTAAAAAGATAGGAATAATTCTCAAGACATGAATGTATCAGTATCCTGCTTTTATGGAGCAGAACTTCAAAAACTGGGATGTAGAGGCTGGCAGAATGCACTTTTGTCATGCTGATACCATTGTAAGAAAGACTTACAACCAAGAGATAATTGTGCCTTAAAGTATTTGCAAATTACTTGCCTAGTTTATTGGAGGAAGATATAAAAAAGCAAATCTACTTTTTTCATTTTTAAGTGACCCTTCCTGAAGAAATGATAAATTCTTCTATATTATATTTTTAAACATGTATTGTTACTTCTGCATCAGGAAATGGTGTGTTAGTGAGTGAGCTTTATTGTGCATGCTATCCAGAAGCTTTTTAAGAAAAGCGAATCTAACGTACTTGTTTTCCCAAACACCTAAAAATTTACACATGAGCCAGCAATGAGCATATTCTGGATATTATCTGAGGAGCTTAGAAAGAAATAATAAAATACTCTGAATAAGGGGACCATGAAGTGTATTTATCACTCTTCATTAACATAGTTACAGATGAAGCAGTTTATCATTATGTGATCACAGCAGAATAGAAGTGCTATTG
Organism: Mesoplodon bidens; assembly: GCF_964165515.1. Taxonomy (NCBI): domain Eukaryota; kingdom Metazoa; phylum Chordata; class Mammalia; order Artiodactyla; family Ziphiidae; genus Mesoplodon; species Mesoplodon bidens. The sequence continues at coordinate 7,777,096 of NC_138176.1, forward strand.
GAATCGTTGTAGTTCCCTTGCTATTGCCTTCCTTGCTGCTTCAAAGATGAGGGAGTAGTCAGGATGAAGAGGCTAAATGCAGAAGAGAGTGGGTGCTGCCAGTTTGCATATTTCTCCTAACCCCTCCTCTAATATGAAAATGTCAGTCCTTTGTTCCCATCTAATTTTAGTACATCCTGGCTAAAAAAATGTTCGGATGATTTCCAGCCTTGGAACGTGGAGGGGTGGGGTGGGAGAGGGGAAGAGGAGAGGAAAGAGCAGTTTACATTCCATATCCTCCGGCCTTTCTGTGACAGCATGTAGCCCCTATTCTGTTGACTTTCGTGGTGAAGTAAATTTAGATGCACTGGAGCAGCACTAATTAGGTTCTCCTTCCATGTCCTTAACAAGAAGTCTAGTTGGAGTCTGAATGGGGAAAATCATAATATGGTATTTAATAAAACATACTGGGCTGAATTAAAGAGCTGTTTGCAAGTTTTGGAAGAAAGGCCTGAAATTGTGAGTGAAAACTACATGTTGTGTGGTTTATAAATAGAAACTTGGTGATTCAGTGAAACTGCTTTTATGCTATGTCTTGAATGAGAATAATATTTGTTGATTTTTGAGACTCAGTCATAAGCAAGTCAGAGCTATTTATTCCCTCTGGAATATACTCCATAATATATTCCACATATTGAACCTCACTATGACATAAGCCTCACCTTTCCAAAAGTTTGTTCATTTTAGTGAGCTAAGGTTTCCTTGTGGAATCTTTATATGATAAAAACATTACATAGCCAGAATTGAGAGATCATTTTGTTAAGTCCAGTTGATTAGTGACTTACTTTGCAACAAGTACAGTATCAGATTATTTTCTGAACTTGAAATTTATTTTGGTTCATTTCATTTCATTGGTTCATTTCATAGTACCAGATAATTTGTCTTTAAAATCTGTTAATAGAATAAATATCAGAGAGAAGTGATTGTTTTTTTAAATATTAAATTTTGGAGAAAAAAATGATTGGAACCTCGGCAAGTCACTTTCCTTTTCTGGGCTTCAGTTTTTCTCTCTGTGAAACAAGGGTGTTCAGTAGGTGATATTTAAAGTTCTTTTCTACTCCCGTATTAGTCAGCTTGGGCTGCCATTGGCTTGGTGGCTCAAACAGAAATTTATTTTTCATAGTCTGAAGACTGGGAATTCCAAGTTCAAGGTGCTGATGAGGTAGGTTTCATTCTGAGGTCTCTTCTCTTGGCTTGTAGGCAGATGGATGCCATCTCCCTATATGTTCACATGTTCTCTTTGTGCGTGCTTGTGGGGAGAGAGTGAGCAAACTCCTTGGTGTCTCTTGTAAGGCTCTTGAGTGTCTCTTATAAGGGCACTTATCCCATCATGAGGGCCCCACCCTCATGACTTCATCTAACCCTAATTACTTCCCAAAGGCCCTATCTCTAAATACTATTTCTTTGGGTGCTAGGGCTTCAACATAAATTTCTAGGGGGCACATTCAGTCCATAATAACTGCTGAAATTAATCTGAGGTTTAGAGAAAGCTCACAAAATAGATTTCCACTATACATGGGGTGTTTAAATACTCCATCACTTTCTGATTCTTTTAAACCAAACTATCTATTCATGTATATGAAAAAATATGTGTACACATAATAAAACATTTGAAGCAATCACATGGTTGTTTTTCAGTCTAAAAATGTCTTTGTGCATTCATTGGTAAACTTTAGGTTTGAGTATTGGTTGCCTCTGATATATGTTTGATAATTCAGTTTGTATTCATTTGACCACAGAGTTGTTTTATCTGAGAAACTCAGAAATTTACATCTAATTTTTTAGTCCCACCTTAATTTTATATAAAATTATGATAACCTGAAGAATCTCCCTAATTTGATTCTTCCCTACCCCAGACACACACACTACCACTACGCACTCACAGATGACCTTATTTACCACTTGAAAGGCCCATGGCTTTGAGATTTCTACCTTCTCATGCTATACAGAGTGTAGTCCATGGGTCTTTCCTTCTTATGCCTTCTACCTCTTTGGGCTACTGTCAGTCTGTCCTAAAACTGCTTACCCCCTCAATGAAGTTGAAGTATCAATATTTTAAATGCGCTGGCAAAGTGCCTAATGTATAGTAGATACTTATTTCAAGTTGGTTTCCCTTTAGTACATTTCTTTGAAGCAGTTTGATATAGTGGAGAGAGAAGCAGTTGTGTAGACTCTACATAATAGGGTTGTGAATATTAAATGAGAGAAATAAATGTAAATCATCTTAGCATGATTCTTAGCACACACCAGTGCCAAATAAATATTCTTTTCTCCAAGGAAGTCTTCCCATCAGAGCCAATATATTGAATTGTTCAGGATTTTAACCCTCAGTGCCACTGAGTTAATGTATTCAGTCCCATTGTAAGGCATTTGTATTTCAGGAGTGATTAGGTGAGTGAAGAGAGGCGAATGAGTGGTAGATAAGTAAGAGGGAAGGTTTGGAATAGGTGGGCCTTTCAGAATGTCTTAAGAAATCATACTGTATAGCTGCTGCTTCTTTCGTCTCTAGATAGGGCTGCTGCTGAAAGCACCTTTTTATTTAGTTAAGGAATGAAGGCTAGATATCCTAATTCTGGATTTTCACGAAATGTCCTTTATGATGTGTTTCAGCAGACTCTAAGAATACCCCTCAGGTTTAAGATCATTATCTGTTTTAGAGGTAGTTATTTAGTAATTAAACGTAGGTATGATGGGGAAAATGTTAATGTGGATGCATTTGAATTGAAAACAAATGGTCAAGGATAGGGTGCACCTTCCTTCGTTAGGTCTGAACACCAAGGCATTGTTTCCAGCGACAACTAACAAGGGACCTGAGAACAGATCCCGCAAATGACCATGCCTCAGGTTTACTGAGTTGTTGAGTTGGGTTTGGGTTTTTTTACTATGCCTTTAGGAAGCTGCGGGCTAAGACTTTATCATTGATTTCCACCTTGCATCATCTAGATTTGATTTCTTTGATCAGTGAGTCATGTTTGTTTCCCTTGCTGTAAGTTGAGTTAACAGTACCATTCTCAGTGGCATTTTAAAGTTTGATGTTGGGCAGCACTTTAAGTGGTTTCTCTGATTTGACCTTGGTTTATGTTGGAACTAACAGTATAGTATGGAAAGTAACAGTGACTCAGTTGTTTCTGCTAGTGTAGAAAACACGTGGTTTTCATACTTGTTTATTTATTTAACCTTCTTCTTGGTGGTTAAATGAATATCTCAATGCTTAGAGTGCTTACTATTACTATAGAAATGCTGGCCAGAGCAGTGTCACTTTCTCTAGTGACTCAGTTGTTTCTGCTCGTGTAGAAAACACGGGGTTTTCATACTTGTTTATTTATTTAACCTTCTTCTTGGTGGTTAAATGAATATCTCAATGCTTAGAGTGCTTACTATTACTATAGAAATGCTGGCCAGAGCAGTGTCACTTTCTCTAGTGACTCAGTTGTTTCTGCTCGTGTAGAAAACACGGGGTTTTCATACTTGTTTATTTATTTAACCTTCTTCTTGGTGGTTAAATGAATATCTCAATGCTTAGAGTGCTTACTATTACTATAGAAATGCTGGCCAGAGCAGTGTCACTTTCTCTAGTGAATCAGTTGTTTCTGCTAGTGTAGAAAACACTTGGTTTTCATATTTGTTTATTTATTTAACCTTCTTCTTGGTGGTTAAATGAATATCTCAATGCTTAGAGTGCTTACTATTACTATAGAAGTGCTGGCCAGAGCAGTGTCACTTTCTCTAGTGACTCAGTTGTTTCTGCTAGTGTAGAAAACACGTGGTTTTCACATTTGTTTATTTATTTAACCTTCTTCTTGGTGGTTAAATGAATATCTCAATGCTTAGAGTGCTTACTATTACTATAGAAGTGCTGGCCAGAGCAGTGTCACTTTCTCTAGTGACTCAGTTGTTTCTGCTAGTGTAGAAAACACTTGGTTTTCATATTTGTTTATTTATTTAACCTTCTTCTTGGTGGTTAAATGAATATCTCAATGCTTAGAGTGCTTACTATTACTATAGAAATGCTGGCCAGAGCTGTGTCACTTTCTCTAGTGACTCAGTTGTTTCTGCTCGTGTAGAAAACACGGGGTTTTCATACTTGTTTATTTATTTAACCTTCTTCTTGGTGGTTAAATGAATATCTCAATGCTTAGAGTGCTTACTATTACTATAGAAATGCTGGCCAGAGCAGTGTCACTTTCTCTAGTGAATCAGTTGTTTCTGCTAGTGTAGAAAACACTTGGTTTTCATATTTGTTTATTTATTTAACCTTCTTCTTGGTGGTTAAATGAATATCTCAATGCTTAGAGTGCTTACTATTACTATAGAAGTGCTGGCCAGAGCAGTGTCACTTTCTCTAGTGACTCAGTTGTTTCTGCTAGTGTAGAAAACACGTGGTTTTCACATTTGTTTATTTATTTAACCTTCTTCTTGGTGGTTAAATGAATATCTCAATGCTTAGAGTGCTTACTATTACTATAGAAATGCTGGCCAGAGCAGTGTCACTTTCTCTAGTGACTCAGTTGTTTCTGCTAGTGTAGAAAACACTTGGTTTTCATATTTGTTTATTTATTTAACCTTCTTCTTGGTGGTTAAATGAATATCTCAATGCTTAGAGTGCTTACTATTACTATAGAAATGCTGGCCAGAGCAGTGTCACTTTCTCTAGTGACTCAGTTGTTTCTGCTCGTGTAGAAAACACGGGGTTTTCATACTTGTTTATTTATTTAACCTTCTTCTTGGTGGTTAAATGAATATCTCAATGCTTAGAGTGCTTACTATTACTATAGAAGTGCTGGCCAGAGCAGTGTCACTTTCTCTAGTGACTCAGTTGTTTCTGCTAGTGTAGAAAACACGTGGTTTTCACATTTGTTTATTTATTTAACCTTCTTCTTGGTGGTTAAATGAATATCTCAATGCTTAGAGTGCTTACTATTACTATAGAAATGCTGGCCAGAGCAGTGTCACTTTCTCTAGTGACTCAGTTGTTTCTGCTAGTGTAGAAAACACTTGGTTTTCACATTTGTTTATTTATTTAACCTTCTTCTTGGTGGTTAAATGAATATCTCAATGCTTAGAGTGCTTACTATTACTATAGAAATGCTGGCCAGAGCAGTGTCACTTTCTCTAGTGAATCAGTTGTTTCTGCTAGTGTAGAAAACACGTGGTTTTCACATTTGTTTATTTATTTAACCTTCTTCTTGGTGGTTAAATGAATATCTCAATGCTTAGAGTGCTTACTATTACTATAGAAGTGCTGGCCAGAGCAGTGTCACTTTCTCTAGTGACTCAGTTGTTTCTGCTCGTGTAGAAAACACGGGGTTTTCATACTTGTTTATTTATTTAACCTTCTTCTTGGTGGTTAAATGAATATCTCAATGCTTAGAGTGCTTACTATTACTATAGAAGTGCTGGCCAGAGCAGTGTCACTTTCTCTAGTGACTCAGTTGTTTCTGCTAGTGTAGAAAACACGTGGTTTTCACATTTGTTTATTTATTTAACCTTCTTCTTGGTGGTTAAATGAATATCTCAATGCTTAGAGTGCTTACTATTACTATAGAAATGCTGGCCAGAGCAGTGTCACTTTCTCTAGTGACTCAGTTGTTTCTGCTAGTGTAGAAAACACTTGGTTTTCATATTTGTTTATTTATTTAACCTTCTTCTTGGTGGTTAAATGAATATCTCAATGCTTAGAGTGCTTACTATTACTATAGAAATGCTGGCCAGAGCAGTGTCACTTTCTCTAGTGAATCAGTTGTTTCTGCTCGTGTAGAAAACACGGGGTTTTCATACTTGTTTATTTATTTAACCTTCTTCTTGGTGGTTAAATGAATATCTCAATGCTTAGAGTGCTTACTATTACTATAGAAGTGCTGGCCAGAGCAGTGTCACTTTCTCTAGTGAATCAGTTGTTTCTGCTAGTGTAGAAAACACTTGGTTTTCATATTTGTTTATTTATTTAACCTTCTTCTTGGTGGTTAAATGAGTATCTCAATGCTTAGAGTGCTTACTATTACTATAGAAATGCTGGCCAGAGCAGTGTCACTTTCTCTAGTGAATCAGTTGTTTCTGCTAGTGTAGAAAACACTTGGTTTTCATACTTGTTTATTTATTTAACCTTCTTCTTGGTGGTTAAATGAATATCTCAATGCTTAGAGTGCTTACTATTACTATAGAAGTGCTGGCCAGAGCAGTGTCACTTTCTCTAGTGAATCAGTTGTTTATGCTAGTGTAGAAAACACTTGGTTTTCATATTTGTTTATTTATTTAACCTTCTTCTCGGTGGTTAAATGAATATCTCAATGCTTAGAGTGCTTACTATTACTATAGAAATGCTGGCCAGAGCAGTGTCACTTTCTCTTGTGACTCAGTTGTTTCTGCTAGTGTAGAAAACACTTGGTTTTCAGATTTGTTTATTTATTTAACCTTCTTCTTGGTGGTTAAATGAATATCTCAATGCTTAGAGTGCTTACTATTACTATAGAAATGCTGGCCAGAGCCTTGTCACTTTCTCTAGTGACTCAGTTGTTTCTGCTAGTGTAGAAAACACTTGGTTTTCACATTTGTTTATTTATTTAACCTTCTTCTTGGTGGTTACATGAATATCTCAATGCTTAGAGTGCTTACTATTACTATAGAAATGCTGGCCAGAGCAGTGTCACTTTCTCTAGTGACTCAGTTGTTTCTGCTAGTGTAGAAAACACTTGGTTTTCACATTTGTTTATTTATTTAACCTTCTTCTTGGTGGTTAAATGAGTATCTCAATGCTTAGAGTGCTTACTATTACTATAGAAATGCTGGCCAGAGCAGTGTCACTTTCTCTAGTGAATCAGTTGTTTCTGCTAGTGTAGAAAACACTTGGTTTTCATATTTGTTTATTTATTTAACCTTCTTCTTGGTGGTTAAATGAATATCTCAATGCTTAGAGTGCTTACTATTACTATAGAAATGCTGGCCAGAGCAGTGTCACTTTCTCTAGTGAATCAGTTGTTTCTGCTAGTGTAGAAAACACTTGGTTTTCATACTTGTTTATTTATTTAACCTTCTTCTTGGTGGTTAAATGAATATCTCAATGCTTAGAGTGCTTACTATTACTATAGAAATGCTGGCCAGAGCAGTGTCACTTTCTCTAGTGAATCAGTTGTTTCTGCTAGTGTAGAAAACACTTGGTTTTCATACTTGTTTATTTATTTAACCTTCTTCTTGGTGGTTAAATGAATATCTCAATGCTTAGAGTGCTTACTATTACTATAGAAATGCTGGCCAGAGCAGTGTCACTTTCTCTAGTGAATCAGTTGTTTCTGCTAGTGTAGAAAACACTTGGTTTTCATATTTGTTTATTTATTTAACCTTCTTCTTGGTGGTTAAATGAATATCTCAATGCTTAGAGTGCTTACTATTACTATAGAAATGCTGGCCAGAGCAGTGTCACTTTCTCTAGTGACTCAGTTGTTTCTGCTAGTGTAGAAAACACTTGGTTTTCATATTTGTTTATTTATTTAACCTTCTTCTTGGTGGTTAAATGAATATCTCAATGCTTAGAGTGCTTACTATTACTATAGAAATGCTGGCCAGAGCAGTGTCACTTTCTCTAGTGAATCAGTTGTTTCTGCTAGTGTAGAAAACACTTGGTTTTCATATTTGTTTATTTATTTAACCTTCTTCTTGGTGGTTAAATGAATATCTCAATGCTTAGAGTGCTTACTATTACTATAGAAGTGCTGGCCAGAGCAGTGTCACTTTCTCTAGTGAATCAGTTGTTTCTGCTAGTGTAGAAAACACTTGGTTTTCATATTTGTTTATTTATTTAACCTTCTTCTCGGTGGTTAAATGAATATCTCAATGCTTAGAGTGCTTACTATTACTATAGAAATGCTGGCCAGAGCAGTGTCACTTTCTCTAGTGACTCAGTTGTTTCTGCTAGTGTAGAAAACACTTGGTTTTCAGATTTGTTTATTTATTTAACCTTCTTCTTGGTGGTTAAATGAATATCTCAATGCTTAGAGTGCTTACTATTACTATAGAAATGCTGGCCAGAGCCTTGTCACTTTCTCTAGTGACTCAGTTGTTTCTGCTAGTGTAGAAAACACTTGGTTTTCACATTTGTTTATTTATTTAACCTTCTTCTTGGTGGTTACATGAATATCTCAATGCTTAGAGTGCTTACTATTACTATAGAAATGCTGGCCAGAGCAGTGTCACTTTCTCTAGTGACTCAGTTGTTTCTGCTAGTGTAGAAAACACTTGGTTTTCACATTTGTTTATTTATTTAACCTTCTTCTTGGTGGTTAAATGAGTATCTCAATGCTTAGAGTGCTTACTATTACTATAGAAATGCTGGCCAGAGCAGTGTCACTTTCTCTAGTGAATCAGTTGTTTCTGCTAGTGTAGAAAACACTTGGTTTTCATATTTGTTTATTTATTTAACCTTCTTCTTGGTGGTTAAATGAATATCTCAATGCTTAGAGTGCTTACTATTACTATAGAAATGCTGGCCAGAGCAGTGTCACTTTCTCTAGTGAATCAGTTGTTTCTGCTAGTGTAGAAAACACTTGGTTTTCATACTTGTTTATTTATTTAACCTTCTTCTTGGTGGTTAAATGAATATCTCAATGCTTAGAGTGCTTACTATTACTATAGAAATGCTGGCCAGAGCAGTGTCACTTTCTCTAGTGAATCAGTTGTTTCTGCTAGTGTAGAAAACACTTGGTTTTCATACTTGTTTATTTATTTAACCTTCTTCTTGGTGGTTAAATGAATATCTCAATGCTTAGAGTGCTTACTATTACTATAGAAATGCTGGCCAGAGCAGTGTCACTTTCTCTAGTGAATCAGTTGTTTCTGCTAGTGTAGAAAACACTTGGTTTTCATATTTGTTTATTTATTTAACCTTCTTCTTGGTGGTTAAATGAATATCTCAATGCTTAGAGTGCTTACTATTACTATAGAAATGCTGGCCAGAGCAGTGTCACTTTCTCTAGTGACTCAGTTGTTTCTGCTAGTGTAGAAAACACTTGGTTTTCATATTTGTTTATTTATTTAACCTTCTTCTTGGTGGTTAAATGAATATCTCAATGCTTAGAGTGCTTACTATTACTATAGAAATGCTGGCCAGAGCAGTGTCACTTTCTCTAGTGAATCAGTTGTTTCTGCTAGTGTAGAAAACACTTGGTTTTCATACTTGTTTATTTATTTAACCTTCTTCTTGGTGGTTAAATGAATATCTCAATGCTTAGAGTGCTTACTATTACTATAGAAGTGCTGGCCAGAGCAGTGTCACTTTCTCTAGTGAATCAGTTGTTTCTGCTAGTGTAGAAAACACTTGGTTTTCATATTTGTTTATTTATTTAACCTTCTTCTCGGTGGTTAAATGAATATCTCAATGCTTAGAGTGCTTACTATTACTATAGAAATGCTGGCCAGAGCAGTGTCACTTTCTCTAGTGACTCAGTTGTTTCTGCTAGTGTAGAAAACACTTGGTTTTCATACTTGTTTATTTATTTAACCTTCTTCTTGGTGGTTAAATGAATATCTCAATGCTTAGAGTGCTTACTATTACTATAGAAATGCTGGCCAGAGCAGTGTCACTTTCTCTAGTGACTCAGTTGTTTCTGCTAGTGTAGAAAACACTTGGTTTTCATATTTGTTTATTTATTTAACCTTCTTCTTGGTGGTTAAATGAATATCTCAATGCTTAGAGTGCTTACTATTACTATAGAAATGCTGGCCAGAGCAGTGTCACTTTCTCTAGTGACTCAGTTGTTTCTGCTAGTGTAGAAAACACTTGGTTTTCACATTTGTTTATTTATTTAACCTTCTTCTTGGTGGTTAAATGAGTATCTCAATGCTTAGAGTGCTTACTATTACTATAGAAATGCTGGCCAGAGCAGTGTCACTTTCTCTAGTGAATCAGTTGTTTCTGCTAGTGTAGAAAACACTTGGTTTTCATATTTGTTTATTTATTTAACCTTCTTCTTGGTGGTTAAATGAATATCTCAATGCTTAGAGTGCTTACTATTACTATAGAAATGCTGGCCAGAGCAGTGTCACTTTCTCTAGTGAATCAGTTGTTTCTGCTAGTGTAGAAAACACTTGGTTTTCATACTTGTTTATTTATTTAACCTTCTTCTTGGTGGTTAAATGAATATCTCAATGCTTAGAGTGCTTACTATTACTATAGAAATGCTGGCCAGAGCAGTGTCACTTTCTCTAGTGAATCAGTTGTTTCTGCTAGTGTAGAAAACACTTGGTTTTCATACTTGTTTATTTATTTAACCTTCTTCTTGGTGGTTAAATGAATATCTCAATGCTTAGAGTGCTTACTATTACTATAGAAATGCTGGCCAGAGCAGTGTCACTTTCTCTAGTGAATCAGTTGTTTCTGCTAGTGTAGAAAACACTTGGTTTTCATATTTGTTTATTTATTTAACCTTCTTCTTGGTGGTTAAATGAATATCTCAATGCTTAGAGTGCTTACTATTACTATAGAAATGCTGGCCAGAGCAGTGTCACTTTCTCTAGTGAATCAGTTGTTTCTGCTAGTGTAGAAAACACTTGGTTTTCATATTTGTTTATTTATTTAACCTTCTTCTTGGTGGTTAAATGAATATCTCAATGCTTAGAGTGCTTACTATTACTATAGAAATGCTGGCCAGAGCAGTGTCACTTTCTCTAGTGAATCAGTTGTTTCTGCTAGTGTAGAAAACACTTGGTTTTCATACTTGTTTATTTATTTAACCTTCTTCTTGGTGGTTAAATGAATATCTCAATGCTTAGAGTGCTTACTATTACTATAGAAGTGCTGGCCAGAGCAGTGTCACTTTCTCTAGTGAATCAGTTGTTTCTGCTAGTGTAGAAAACACTTGGTTTTCATATTTGTTTATTTATTTAACCTTCTTCTCGGTGGTTAAATGAATATCTCAATGCTTAGAGTGCTTACTATTACTATAGAAATGCTGGCCAGAGCAGTGTCACTTTCTCTAGTGACTCAGTTGTTTCTGCTAGTGTAGAAAACACTTGGTTTTCACATTTGTTTATTTATTTAACCTTCTTCTTGGTGGTTAAATGAATATCTCAATGCTTAGAGTGCTTACTATTACTATAGAAATGCTGGCCAGAGCAGTGTCACTTTCTCTAGTGACTCAGTTGTTTCTGCTAGTGTAGAAAACACTTGGTTTTCATATTTGTTTATTTATTTAACCTTCTTCTTGGTGGTTAAATGAATATCTCAATGCTTAGAGTGCTTACTATTACTATAGAAATGCTGGCCAGAGCAGTGTCACTTTCTCTAGTGAATCAGTTGTTTCTGCTAGTGTAGAAAACACTTGGTTTTCAGATTTGTTTATTTATTTAACCTTCTTCTTGGTGGTTAAATGAATATCTCAATGCTTAGAGTGCTTACTATTACTATAGAAATGCTGGCCAGAGCAGTGTCACTTTCTCTAGAGAATCAGTTGTTTCTGCTAGTGTAGAAAACACTTGGTTTTCACATTTGTTTATTTATTTAACCTTCTTCTTGGTGGTTAAATGAATATCTCAATGCTTAGAGTGCTTACTATTACTATAGAAATGCTGGCCAGAGCAGTGTCACTTTCTCTAGTGACTCAGTTGTTTCTGCTAGTGTAGAAAACACTTGGTTTTCACATTTGTTTATTTATTTAACCTTCTTCTTGGTGGTTAAATGAATATCTCAATGCTTAGAGTGCTTACTATTACTATAGAAATGCTGGCCAGAGCAGTGTCACTTTCTCTAGTGAATCAGTTGTTTCTGCTAGTGTAGAAAACACTTGGTTTTCATATTTGTTTATTTATTTAACCTTCTTCTTGGTGGTTAAATGAATATCTCAATGCTTAGAGTGCTTACTATTACTATAGAAATGCTGGCCAGAGCAGTGTCACTTTCTCTAGTGACTCAGTTGTTTCTGCTAGTGTAGAAAACACTTGGTTTTCATATTTGTTTATTTATTTAACCTTCTTCTTGGTGGTTAAATGAATATCTCAATGCTTAGAGTGCTTACTATTACTATAGAAATGCTGGCCAGAGCAGTGTCACTTTCTCTAGTGACTCAGTTGTTTCTGCTAGTGTAGAAAACACTTGGTTTTCATACTTGTTTATTTATTTAACCTTCTTCTTGGTGGTTAAATGAATATCTCAATGCTTAGAGTGCTTACTATTACTATAGAAGTGCTGGCCAGAGCAGTGTCACTTTCTCTAGTGAATCAGTTGTTTCTGCTAGTGTAGAAAACACTTGGTTTTCATATTTGTTTATTTATTTAACCTTCTTCTTGGTGGTTAAATGAATATCTCAATGCTTAGAGTGCTTACTATTACTATAGAAATGCTGGCCAGAGCAGTGTCACTTTCTCTAGTGAATCAGTTGTTTCTGCTAGTGTAGAAAACACGTGGTTTTCACATTTGTTTATTTATTTAACCTTCTTCTTGGTGGTTAAATGAATATCTCAATGCTTAGAGTGCTTACTATTACTATAGAAGTGCTGGCCAGAGCAGTGTCACTTTCTCTAGTGACTCAGTTGTTTCTGCTAGTGTAGAAAACACGTGGTTTTCACATTTGTTTATTTATTTAACCTTCTTCTTGGTGGTTAAATGAATATCTCAATGCTTAGAGTGCTTACTATTACTATAGAAATGCTGGCCAGAGCAGTGTCACTTTCTCTAGTGACTCAGTTGTTTCTGCTAGTGTAGAAAACACTTGGTTTTCATATTTGTTTATTTATTTAACCTTCTTCTTGGTGGTTAAATGAATATCTCAATGCTTAGAGTGCTTACTATTACTATAGAAATGCTGGCCAGAGCAGTGTCACTTTCTCTAGTGAATCAGTTGTTTCTGCTCGTGTAGAAAACACTTGGTTTTCATACTTGTTTATTTATTTAACCTTCTTCTTGGTGGTTAAATGAATATCTCAATGCTTAGAGTGCTTACTATTACTATAGAAGTGCTGGCCAGAGCAGTGTCACTTTCTCTAGTGAATCAGTTGTTTCTGCTAGTGTAGAAAACACTTGGTTTTCATATTTGTTTATTTATTTAACCTTCTTGGTGGTTAAATGAATATCTCAATGCTTAGAGTGCTTACTATTACTATAGAAATGCTGGCCAGAGCAGTGTCACTTTCTCTAGTGAATCAGTTGTTTCTGCTAGTGTAGAAAACACTTGGTTTTCATACTTGTTTATTTATTTAACCTTCTTCTTGGTGGTTAAATGAATATCTCAATGCTTAGAGTGCTTACTATTACTATAGAAGTGCTGGCCAGAGCAGTGTCACTTTCTCTAGTGAATCAGTTGTTTATGCTAGTGTAGAAAACACTTGGTTTTCATATTTGTTTATTTATTTAACCTTCTTCTCGGTGGTTAAATGAATATCTCAATGCTTAGAGTGCTTACTATTACTATAGAAATGCTGGCCAGAGCAGTGTCACTTTCTCTTGTGACTCAGTTGTTTCTGCTAGTGTAGAAAACACTTGGTTTTCAGATTTGTTTATTTATTTAACCTTCTTCTTGGTGGTTAAATGAATATCTCAATGCTTAGAGTGCTTACTATTACTATAGAAATGCTGGCCAGAGCCTTGTCACTTTCTCTAGTGACTCAGTTGTTTCTGCTAGTGTAGAAAACACTTGGTTTTCACATTTGTTTATTTATTTAACCTTCTTCTTGGTGGTTACATGAATATCTCAATGCTTAGAGTGCTTACTATTACTATAGAAATGCTGGCCAGAGCAGTGTCACTTTCTCTAGTGACTCAGTTGTTTCTGCTAGTGTAGAAAACACTTGGTTTTCACATTTGTTTATTTATTTAACCTTCTTCTTGGTGGTTAAATGAGTATCTCAATGCTTAGAGTGCTTACTATTACTATAGAAATGCTGGCCAGAGCAGTGTCACTTTCTCTAGTGAATCAGTTGTTTCTGCTAGTGTAGAAAACACTTGGTTTTCATATTTGTTTATTTATTTAACCTTCTTCTTGGTGGTTAAATGAATATCTCAATGCTTAGAGTGCTTACTATTACTATAGAAATGCTGGCCAGAGCAGTGTCACTTTCTCTAGTGAATCAGTTGTTTCTGCTAGTGTAGAAAACACTTGGTTTTCATACTTGTTTATTTATTTAACCTTCTTCTTGGTGGTTAAATGAATATCTCAATGCTTAGAGTGCTTACTATTACTATAGAAATGCTGGCCAGAGCAGTGTCACTTTCTCTAGTGAATCAGTTGTTTCTGCTAGTGTAGAAAACACTTGGTTTTCATACTTGTTTATTTATTTAACCTTCTTCTTGGTGGTTAAATGAATATCTCAATGCTTAGAGTGCTTACTATTACTATAGAAATGCTGGCCAGAGCAGTGTCACTTTCTCTAGTGAATCAGTTGTTTCTGCTAGTGTAGAAAACACTTGGTTTTCATATTTGTTTATTTATTTAACCTTCTTCTTGGTGGTTAAATGAATATCTCAATGCTTAGAGTGCTTACTATTACTATAGAAATGCTGGCCAGAGCAGTGTCACTTTCTCTAGTGAATCAGTTGTTTCTGCTAGTGTAGAAAACACTTGGTTTTCATATTTGTTTATTTATTTAACCTTCTTCTTGGTGGTTAAATGAATATCTCAATGCTTAGAGTGCTTACTATTACTATAGAAATGCTGGCCAGAGCAGTGTCACTTTCTCTAGTGAATCAGTTGTTTCTGCTAGTGTAGAAAACACTTGGTTTTCATACTTGTTTATTTATTTAACCTTCTTCTTGGTGGTTAAATGAATATCTCAATGCTTAGAGTGCTTACTATTACTATAGAAGTGCTGGCCAGAGCAGTGTCACTTTCTCTAGTGAATCAGTTGTTTCTGCTAGTGTAGAAAACACTTGGTTTTCATATTTGTTTATTTATTTAACCTTCTTCTCGGTGGTTAAATGAATATCTCAATGCTTAGAGTGCTTACTATTACTATAGAAATGCTGGCCAGAGCAGTGTCACTTTCTCTAGTGACTCAGTTGTTTCTGCTAGTGTAGAAAACACTTGGTTTTCATACTTGTTTATTTATTTAACCTTCTTCTTGGTGGTTAAATGAATATCTCAATGCTTAGAGTGCTTACTATTACTATAGAAATGCTGGCCAGAGCAGTGTCACTTTCTCTAGTGACTCAGTTGTTTCTGCTAGTGTAGAAAACACTTGGTTTTCATATTTGTTTATTTATTTAACCTTCTTCTTGGTGGTTAAATGAATATCTCAATGCTTAGAGTGCTTACTATTACTATAGAAATGCTGGCCAGAGCAGTGTCACTTTCTCTAGTGACTCAGTTGTTTCTGCTAGTGTAGAAAACACTTGGTTTTCACATTTGTTTATTTATTTAACCTTCTTCTTGGTGGTTAAATGAGTATCTCAATGCTTAGAGTGCTTACTATTACTATAGAAATGCTGGCCAGAGCAGTGTCACTTTCTCTAGTGAATCAGTTGTTTCTGCTAGTGTAGAAAACACTTGGTTTTCATATTTGTTTATTTATTTAACCTTCTTCTTGGTGGTTAAATGAATATCTCAATGCTTAGAGTGCTTACTATTACTATAGAAATGCTGGCCAGAGCAGTGTCACTTTCTCTAGTGAATCAGTTGTTTCTGCTAGTGTAGAAAACACTTGGTTTTCATACTTGTTTATTTATTTAACCTTCTTCTTGGTGGTTAAATGAATATCTCAATGCTTAGAGTGCTTACTATTACTATAGAAATGCTGGCCAGAGCAGTGTCACTTTCTCTAGTGAATCAGTTGTTTCTGCTAGTGTAGAAAACACTTGGTTTTCATACTTGTTTATTTATTTAACCTTCTTCTTGGTGGTTAAATGAATATCTCAATGCTTAGAGTGCTTACTATTACTATAGAAATGCTGGCCAGAGCAGTGTCACTTTCTCTAGTGAATCAGTTGTTTCTGCTAGTGTAGAAAACACTTGGTTTTCATATTTGTTTATTTATTTAACCTTCTTCTTGGTGGTTAAATGAATATCTCAATGCTTAGAGTGCTTACTATTACTATAGAAATGCTGGCCAGAGCAGTGTCACTTTCTCTAGTGAATCAGTTGTTTCTGCTAGTGTAGAAAACACTTGGTTTTCATATTTGTTTATTTATTTAACCTTCTTCTTGGTGGTTAAATGAATATCTCAATGCTTAGAGTGCTTACTATTACTATAGAAATGCTGGCCAGAGCAGTGTCACTTTCTCTAGTGAATCAGTTGTTTCTGCTAGTGTAGAAAACACTTGGTTTTCATACTTGTTTATTTATTTAACCTTCTTCTTGGTGGTTAAATGAATATCTCAATGCTTAGAGTGCTTACTATTACTATAGAAATGCTGGCCAGAGCAGTGTCACTTTCTCTAGTGAATCAGTTGTTTCTGCTAGTGTAGAAAACACTTGGTTTTCATACTTGTTTATTTATTTAACCTTCTTCTTGGTGGTTAAATGAATATCTCAATGCTTAGAGTGCTTACTATTACTATAGAAATGCTGGCCAGAGCAGTGTCACTTTCTCTAGTGAATCAGTTGTTTCTGCTAGTGTAGAAAACACTTGGTTTTCATATTTGTTTATTTATTTAACCTTCTTCTTGGTGGTTAAATGAATATCTCAATGCTTAGAGTGCTTACTATTACTATAGAAATGCTGGCCAGAGCAGTGTCACTTTCTCTAGTGAATCAGTTGTTTCTGCTAGTGTAGAAAACACTTGGTTTTCATATTTGTTTATTTATTTAACCTTCTTCTTGGTGGTTAAATGAATATCTCAATGCTTAGAGTGCTTACTATTACTATAGAAATGCTGGCCAGAGCAGTGTCACTTTCTCTAGTGACTCAGTTGTTTCTGCTAGTGTAGAAAACACTTGGTTTTCATACTTGTTTATTTATTTAACCTTCTTCTTGGTGGTTAAATGAATATCTCAATGCTTAGAGTGCTTACTATTACTATAGAAGTGCTGGCCAGAGCAGTGTCACTTTCTCTAGTGAATCAGTTGTTTCTGCTAGTGTAGAAAACACTTGGTTTTCATATTTGTTTATTTATTTAACCTTCTTCTCGGTGGTTAAATGAATATCTCAATGCTTAGAGTGCTTACTATTACTATAGAAATGCTGGCCAGAGCAGTGTCACTTTCTCTAGTGACTCAGTTGTTTCTGCTAGTGTAGAAAACACTTGGTTTTCATACTTGTTTATTTATTTAACCTTCTTCTTGGTGGTTAAATGAATATCTCAATGCTTAGAGTGCTTACTATTACTATAGAAATGCTGGCCAGAGCAGTGTCACTTTCTCTAGTGACTCAGTTGTTTCTGCTAGTGTAGAAAACACTTGGTTTTCATATTTGTTTATTTATTTAACCTTCTTCTTGGTGGTTAAATGAATATCTCAATGCTTAGAGTGCTTACTATTACTATAGAAATGCTGGCCAGAGCAGTGTCACTTTCTCTAGTGAATCAGTTGTTTCTGCTAGTGTAGAAAACACTTGGTTTTCAGATTTGTTTATTTATTTAACCTTCTTCTTGGTGGTTAAATGAATATCTCAATGCTTAGAGTGCTTACTATTACTATAGAAATGCTGGCCAGAGCAGTGTCACTTTCTCTAGAGAATCAGTTGTTTCTGCTAGTGTAGAAAACACTTGGTTTTCACATTTGTTTATTTATTTAACCTTCTTCTTGGTGGTTAAATGAATATCTCAATGCTTAGAGTGCTTACTATTACTATAGAAATGCTGGCCAGAGCAGTGTCACTTTCTCTAGTGACTCAGTTGTTTCTGCTAGTGTAGAAAACACTTGGTTTTCACATTTGTTTATTTATTTAACCTTCTTCTTGGTGGTTAAATGAATATCTCAATGCTTAGAGTGCTTACTATTACTATAGAAATGCTGGCCAGAGCAGTGTCACTTTCTCTAGTGAATCAGTTGTTTCTGCTAGTGTAGAAAACACTTGGTTTTCATATTTGTTTATTTATTTAACCTTCTTCTTGGTGGTTAAATGAATATCTCAATGCTTAGAGTGCTTACTATTACTATAGAAATGCTGGCCAGAGCAGTGTCACTTTCTCTAGTGAATCAGTTGTTTCTGCTAGTGTAGAAAACACTTGGTTTTCATATTTGTTTATTTATTTAACCTTCTTCTTGGTGGTTAAATGAATATCTCAATGCTTAGAGTGCTTACTATTACTATAGAAATGCTGGCCAGAGCAGTGTCACTTTCTCTAGTGACTCAGTTGTTTCTGCTAGTGTAGAAAACACTTGGTTTTCATACTTGTTTATTTATTTAACCTTCTTCTTGGTGGTTAAATGAATATCTCAATGCTTAGAGTGCTTACTATTACTATAGAAGTGCTGGCCAGAGCAGTGTCACTTTCTCTAGTGACTCAGTTGTTTCTGCTAGTGTAGAAAACACTTGGTTTTCATATTTGTTTATTTATTTAACCTTCTTCTTGGTGGTTAAATGAATATCTCAATGCTTAGAGTGCTTACTATTACTATAGAAATGCTGGCCAGAGCAGTGTCACTTTCTCTAGTGAATCAGTTGTTTCTGCTAGTGTAGAAAACAGTTGGTTTTCATACTTGTTTATTTATTTAACCTTCTTCTTGGTGGTTAAATGAATATCTCAATGCTTAGAGTGCTTACTATTACTATAGAAATGCTGGCCAGAGCAGTGTCACTTTCTCTAGTGAATCAGTTGTTTCTGCTAGTGTAGAAAACACTTGGTTTTCAGATTTGTTTATTTATTTAACCTTCTTCTTGGTGGTTAAATGAATATCTCAATGCTTAGAGTGCTTACTATTACTATAGAAATGCTGGCCAGAGCAGTGTCACTTTCTCTAGTGAATCAGTTGTTTCTGCTAGTGTAGAAAACACTTGGTTTTCATATTTGTTTATTTATTTAACCTTCTTCTTGGTGGTTAAATGAATATCTCAATGCTTAGAGTGCTTACTATTACTATAGAAATGCTGGCCAGAGCAGTGTCACTTTCTCTAGTGAATCAGTTGTTTCTGCTAGTGTAGAAAACACTTGGTTTTCATATTTGTTTATTTATTTAACCTTCTTCTTGGTGGTTAAATGAATATCTCAATGCTTAGAGTGCTTACTATTACTATAGAAATGCTGGCCAGAGCAGTGTCACTTTCTCTAGTGAATCAGTTGTTTCTGCTAGTGTAGAAAACACTTGGTTTTCATACTTGTTTATTTATTTAACCTTCTTCTTGGTGGTTAAATGAATATCTCAATGCTTAGAGTGCTTACTATTACTATAGAAATGCTGGCCAGAGCAGTGTCACTTTCTCTAGTGAATCAGTTGTTTCTGCTAGTGTAGAAAACACTTGGTTTTCATACTTGTTTATTTATTTAACCTTCTTCTTGGTGGTTAAATGAATATCTCAATGCTTAGAGTGCTTACTATTACTATAGAAATGCTGGCCAGAGCAGTGTCACTTTCTCTAGTGACTCAGTTGTTTCTGCTAGTGTAGAAAACACTTGGTTTTCATACTTGTTTATTTATTTAACCTTCTTCTTGGTGGTTAAATGAATATCTCAATGCTTAGAGTGCTTACTATTACTATAGAAATGCTGGCCAGAGCAGTGTCACTTTCTCTAGTGAATCAGTTGTTTCTGCTAGTGTAGAAAACACTTGGTTTTCATATTTGTTTATTTATTTAACCTTCTTCTTGGTGGTTAAATGAATATCTCAATGCTTAGAGTGCTTACTATTACTATAGAAATGCTGGCCAGAGCAGTGTCACTTTCTCTAGTGACTCAGTTGTTTCTGCTAGTGTAGAAAACACTTGGTTTTCATACTTGTTTATTTATTTAACCTTCTTCTTGGTGGTTAAATGAATATCTCAATGCTTAGAGTGCTTACTATTACTATAGAAATGCTGGCCAGAGCAGTGTCACTTTCTCTAGTGACTCAGTTGTTTCTGCTAGTGTAGAAAACACTTGGTTTTCATATTTGTTTATTTATTTAACCTTCTTCTTGGTGGTTAAATGAATATCTCAATGCTTAGAGTGCTTATATTACTATAGAAATGCTGGCCAGAGCAGTGTCACTTTCTCTAGTTAACCTCAAAGAGTTTAAATCTTTGAACCATTTTAAAAAAGTTCTACAGAGATAAGGTCAATACGATATGATGTACGTCATCAGGATGGAACATAATCAGAGCTTCGCTACTTTATTATTATTTTTTAAATAAATTTATTTATTTATTTTTGGCTGCATTGGGTCTTTGTTGCTGTGCGCAGGCTTTCTCTGGTTGCGGTGAGTGGGGGCTACTCTCTCTGTTGCGGTGCGCGGGCTTCTTATTGCAGTGGCTTCTCTCGTTGCAGAGCACGGGCTCTAGGCACGCAGGCTTCGGTAGTTGTGGCATGTGGGCTCAGTAGTTGTGGCTCACAGGCTCTGGAGCTCAGGCTCAGTAGTTGTGGCGCAGAGGCTTAGTTTCTTCGCGCCATGTGGGATCTTCCCAGACCAGGGATCAAACCCGTGTCCCCTACATTGGCAGGCAGATTCTTAACCACTGTGCCACCAGGAAAGTCCAAGAATAACTTGGTTTTGATCAAGGTGTTTCTTGTTTTGTTTCTATGTGAAAATTAAAAGATGTAAAGTAGTATTTAAAATAGCATGCCAGCTTCTCATTCATATCAATTCTTTTCTGTTTCAGGTCAGCTGCAGGTTATGCTAGGACAAAATAGGCAAGGCTGGTCCCTCTTACAAACAGTAATGGGTATGATAAAACAAAATATCTTTGCTTTCGGTTAATATAGAAGATTGACAAAGTGACAAGAAGAGTGAAGAAATTCAGAGGCTAATGTAATATGTGGGGCAAATGCTGCTCCCAGGGATATTCTACCATCGGAGCCAGAGACTAATTTTTTTTCTTGATATTTTAAATCCAAAGGATTCAGTCTTCAGATTGGGTATTTAAACTCTATGAAACCACAAGCTGTATCTTTCAGTTTCCTCTTACCTACTGAAAATGAAATTCACTCATTTTCATTTTTCTGGGTAATAGGCAGGATAGCGGTAGCTTTGAGCATATCACTAGGGATGAGTTAAAAATAGATTTTTCTTGAGGGAGTGACTTATATGGCAGATAGTTGATAGAAAAATTAAGTTAAATTTCGGGGTTAATATCTCAAATACTAAATCTGAATTCCACTAAAGAATATATGAGAAGGGACTTCGCTGGTGGCGCAGTGGTTAAGAATCCGCCTGCCAGTGCAGGGGACACGGGTTTGATCCCTGGTCCAGGAAGATCCCACATATTGCAGAGCAACTGAGCCCGGGCGCCACAGCTACTGAGCCTGCGTTCTAGATCCCGCGAGCCACAACTACTGAGCCCACGTGCCACAACTACTGAAGCCCGCGCGCCTAGAGCCCGTGCTCCGCAACAAGAGAAGCCACTGCGATAAGAAGCCTGTGCACCGCAATGAAGAGTAACTCCCGCTCGCCGCAACTAGAGAAAGCCCGCACGCAGCAACAAAGACCCAACGCAGCCAAAAAAAAAAAAGAATATATGAGAAAAAAAATCATTTGAAGATGATAACATAAACATTTAGTCTGAGTGTGCTGTTGAAATATTTTCTATATTAAATTCAATGTATAGCAGTATGAAAATGCTGTAACTTGTTTTTAGCTGTGTTTTTGGTGGAGTAACTGAGGCAAACTAAGTTATAGGTGACTAACCATGCTATAGTGATACTAGTTAGATAGTAGTTAGATCAGCTAAGATCATAAATAGATCAGGGAAAGGCCAGGAATTGATTATGCTTTTGAATCTTAGTATTAAAATAGTAAAAATAGGTTTGGGAAGTTTTACATATGTCAGTAACTTTGAATATAGATTTACTTTGTTCTATTTATTTTTGCTTATTTCCCATGCATAAACTTTTCAGTGTCTCTTTTGTCATGCTTGAGTTTTCTTTTAGCACATAACACTAATAGCTACTATTAACTTTGCAAAGAAAAAATAATATCAAATTGAAATAAGTTTTAACTGTTGCTCTGTCCTTTTTAGCTTACTTTACTCAGAGCTCTTCCATCCAGTGAGTTGCAAGCGTGACATTTGCTGTGTTTTCAGCACCTGCCAACTTGGAAACCAGGGTTTGTGCTCAGGACTTAGGCTTACAAGCCACACTTTGTGGTGCACAATGCCGTCCCAGCTGGCATGCTTCTTCCCTCAGTGGTGCTAGACGTTCGGTTACAAAGCTGTGCGGATTCACATGCGCTGGTTTCAATAGGCATTCCCCTTCAAGCTGCTTTCAAGTCTGATTTTGTGTCAAAGGAGTTAGACTGGTATCATTAAATTCACTGCTGTGCTTATTTTTCAATGAAAATAAATTCATTTTATTTACCTCTTGAATCAAAAAATAACTGTCTTCAAGAACCAAAGTACCTCTTTAAAAAGGTGTGTATCTATAGATATAGGAGATAGATTTATAGATCTATATCTATATATCTATATCTATATGAGAGTCCAGCCAGGGCTGTAACTCATTTTCATTAGTGGAAAGGTTTCAGAACAAAAGACAAAAAGAATAGAAAGGAAAGAACAGAAGGATTAGTGCGTCATAACATGCTTATGTAGGTAGGGCTGTTAGTTGTATGCTGGATCATAGGTGTGGGAACAATTATAGAACTTATTTTTCTGAATAAGCTGCATAAGAAAATTGCCCCCATAGTAGGTTCAGATTTTTGGCTTCCATCAATAACCAAAAAGTTTACATAGTTTTAAAGGAAGTGTATTTCGCTAACTTGTTTACAGCAGCCAATCCCTTTGAAAATGTTTCAGGTGGACTTCGTGATGTCTATCTTCCCATCATCTATTATAAGCAATTTTAAAAGGTTCTCCTTTAAAAAAGATCTTTTCAAATGTAGAAAGGACAGTGTGAAATGTGAATGACTGGCTTTTAATACAGCAGTTGTGACAAAGAGGCACTGGCTTTTGGAAGCTGAATAAAGGGGTTAATGCACATGCATCTGCATACTGCTGTTGGGTCCAATGTATAACAGGTTCGATGTCTGTTTCACTCATGTTGTTAGTCTAAAAAGAATGTTATTCTCAGAGACAAACCAGTTTATCATTTTTTAGTGGTGAGCTCTTTTTTTTTTTTTTTTTTTTTTTTTGCTGTACACGGGCCTCTCACTGCTGTGGCCTCTCTCATTGTGGAGCACAGGCTCTGGACGTGCTGGCTCAGCGGCCATGGTTCATGGGTCCAGCCGCTCCGCCGCATGTGGTATCTTCCCAGACCGGGGCACGAACCCGTGTCCCCTGCATCGGCAGGTGGACTCTCAACCACTGCGCCACCAGGGAAGCCCAGTGGTGAGCTCTTTTTACAATCATAGGTACAGATAAATTTGATGGGAGAAACTGAGCAATACTGATTGGTACTTGCTCAAACTTCAAGCTCAGCTCGTTGTTGTTTGAACATCATATTTATCTGGTTCTGAAGGCATAAAAATAAAACACCCACTAACTACAAAGGACATTTCTTAGTGCATGTCAAAACCCAGTCTTTACCCTCCTCTGCACAAATGTGCTTAGGTGAATACTTTTATTAGCTTGCTGATACAAGTTATAGTTGGTTACACCCTTTCTTAATAAAATACACTCATTGTCTCCTGTTGCTTAAGAGCTTTAAACTTGGAATGGGGGAACCGTCTAGCATAGAATGCTATTCAGTTTGTATCTCCCAGGCAGTGTTGAGTGGACATATCACACATACCATACACATAGGCATTCCTTCTTTTGGTAGTTCTGCTTTGCGGGGAGCCAGGAGCCAGAAGAGCCAGTATTGCTGTGCTTTCTCCCTAGGTTCCATATATTGGTCTTGGAGTGAGATTGTATGTAATCCCTAGGTTGTTCTACGGCTTAACCAGGTTAGTGTTGGTTGATGATAATGGAAAAGTTACAGGTGATCATTTTTGGATTATTTATGGATTTATTCCTAAATTGGCCTATGAATTTGCATCTTGGTGTCTGGTTGTGCTCTAAATCTGGTTTTGACCTTTGAGGACTGAACAAAGGTAGACAGCTTAGCCCCCGCTTCCTCCGACTGCAGTTTACATAGTTTTAAGTCCAGAGTTTGACTGAGTTTATATTTACTCTTTTGAATTGAGCAACTCTAATATACAGACTTTTGGGTGGGATTTTTTATAATAAAGAACTATGTAGTATAGCCCTAAAAAGTGGTGTGTTATATCTATAGGACTTTATTACATGATGTGGGAAGGCCTGTAGTATGGAAGGTTAGTGGCACAGGCCTTAATGTATATTTTTAGTCTTTGGACATTCAAACTAAGTATATGAGAAATAGCTATTCATTGGTTAGTAGCAGAACTCTTGAAGCAGATAGTTTAGTTCTCTACCCTTTTAAGAAAGCCTCAAAACCAGAAAAACAGGCTGCTTTAGGTTAGGAAGGAGGCGGTACAGCAAAGGAGCTTGCTATAACCACAGTCCTTGGAGTTTTGTGAGACTAAAATCATCCTGAAAGCAGCAAGAATAATCGTTGCAATAATTGTTTCCAGGCTTGGGACCCCTGAATTTTGTTTTTTAAGTTGACCCGATGAACTAGTAATTGCAGGAATAAACTGAATGCTTACCAGCAGGAGTCACTCTAGGCCTCCTAATAAAAAGTAAATTAAACTATATCCTTAAAGCTCTCGAAGGCTGAGGTGACGCTGTGATAAGATGGCATTAGGGCAGTGTCGCAGCATTCTCAAATTATCCCTTATGCCTTTCTTTGTTCAATCTAGGAAGACTTGGTTCTTGCTCCTTTCAGAATTGGCCCTTGATAAATTTTTTTAAAGCAGTGTTTATGGATAAGGATATCAGTACCTTACTATTCTGCATATTAGCTCATTTTGGCTTTCTTAGGATGAATTGATTATACCCCACATCATCTACTTGAATGAATACTCACATCCTTCTTCTGTTTGTGGTCCATCCTACAGTGGAAATCACTAGAGTTAGCTGTAGTTAGTGTGAAAGGAGATGTTAGCTCGTGGTTTTCTGAAAAAGAATGGGTCCAGTGTGATGAGAAACTGAAATATTTTAGCAATAGCCATGAAATATAATAGTTTCCCAAGTGTACACAAGCTCAAGAAGTTAATTGTTCATTTATGTTTGATACTGGGATTGAAACATTGGATTAAAACCAATTAAATGTTCCTAGAAGCAGCAGAAAAAGTTTCCTGATTTATGAATAGAACCATTCAGATGGTGCAGACACAATCCATGTAAAGTAATGAGGTGTTTTGTTTTTTTGGCAAAGGAGAACACAAAACAGGCATAGGGCGTTCTTTTCAAAAACCTTCTCTTTAAAAAAATCTCTTTTTCGATACAAGGTTAATAAAATAACATACACCAGTAGGAAGGAGTAGTGGGAAATCTAGGGCTTCACTTCACAAGGAAAACAATCCCCTCCCCCAGGTGAGCAGCACAATGAAAATACTCTGCTTATTCTATCAGGGTTACATTCCTGAACTTAAGTCAACATCCTAAGTTACAGAACTAAACATGCTCTGCTTCTGCTTAGCAACCACAAATCCTTCCTTCACCGGTTGCATGTATTTTGGATGTGGCTTCTGAAGTACACATTCCTTTATTTCGATCAGCACCCCGAATTAGGAAAGTAGCGATTTATTTTCCGAAAGTGTGACAACACTAACACGGGCCCCCCTCCCCTACCGCCCAGCACGCCCCTGAAATCGTTTCCTTAAAACCTCAAAAACTCAACAACCCGGAAGCTGGACGTCTTAAGTCCACGCGGCCCGGGGTTTTCATCCCGGCTCGTGCGGGGGGCGGGGGGAGACGGCCCCGGGGTTTCTGGCTCGGGGCCCGGGCAGCCGTGGTGGTGGCGGCGGCGCGGCCGGGGGCCGGGGCCACTTCCCGCGTTCCGGGGCCTTGCAGGCGCGAGCTCGGCGAGCGGCGCGCGGCTCGGCTCGCAGGACGCCCTTTAGCCCCGCCGGCGGCGCGCCGCGACCCCCCCACTCCCCGCCCACCGGCGGCTGCGCGCACTGCACACTCGCCCGCCGCCGCACGCTGCCCGGCTCCTGCACGCCGCCGCGCTGAGCGCCCGGGCCCGCGACGCCGCCCGCAGAGCGCCGGACCCAGCGACACGCAGCGGCGGTCGGGCTGCCCCGCGGCGGCGGCGGGCGCGGGCGGCCTGGCCGGGGCCGGTTAAAGGGACGAGTTGCAAACAGTTCAGGAAGTGACAAGTCGATTTCCTCCTCCCTGGGAGCCGCTCGGTACAAAGCGCTCGGCGCCGGCAGAAGAGCGTGCGCGCGGCGGACGAGCCGCGGGCAGCCTGGACGACTTGGCGAGCGCCGGCGGCAACGGCGCGGGGTCCGCTCTCGGAGCGTCCCGCCGCGCACAGTAAGCGACCCCGGGCCGGGCGGCGGCGTTGGCGAGCGGGGGGCCAGTCCCGATCGGAGGTCCCTGCCGTGTGCGCCCCAGCCGCCGGCTGTAGGGAGCCCGGCTCGCGTGTGTGCTGGCCTTGACCTTTTTTATTTTTATTTTTATGTTGCTGATTTCCTTTTTGTCCGCCTTGTTTCGCGTTGGGTCGAGTGGTTTCTCGGGGGCGCTGAGTGTCGCCGCTGGTGCATGCGTGAGACTTGTCAGAGCGCAGCCAGGGGAACGAGCCAGCCCGGCCCCTGCGGAAAAGTCTGCGCTTCCCGGGGCGGGCGCGGGGACTGCTGCGCCCGGGGGTGTCCTCCTCTCCACGTCTCAACTTGAGCCCTGGCTGCGGCAGCGGCGAAGGCGCCGAGCCCCGGGACCAGGGCGTCCCCGCTCACCCCGGAGTTCCCGCATCGTTTGCAGACAACTCTTTTGTTCGCGGAAGTTTGCGTCCGCCACCCCGGGATGCGGGCACGCAGCGGCGGGCTCCCCGGCGGCTGGACCGGCCGGGGAGGTCACGTAGGGGGTGAAAGGGCGTTCTGTCCCGGGCAGGGGAAGCCCCCGGGGTCGCCGCGGCGGGGACTTGCGGAATGGGGGCTGGGGGGTGCAGGGGGGCCGTGCCGGCGTGGCTTTTGCACATGGCGAGAAGGGCCGTCCGGCACGGGCACACTGGTCGAGTCACATTTTTGCCAGTCCTTGATTTCCAAGCCCGTGGGAGTCGTCTTCGCCGCTCGGGCTTTCTCTTGGTGGGGCGGGGACGAAGAAGGGGAGGACGCCCAGAGTCCCGGAGAGGGCCCTCGGTTTGCATTGCCCCAAATGCCTTCTCCGGCACCCCCCGGTTCCCTACCCCCGCCCGCAGACTTGGGGAACAATGCTCGTGGCTCGGGACAAGGCGGCGGAGCACCAGCGAGTCTCGAGAGCCGGTTTGCTCGCGTCCCTCGCCCCCGGACGCCCCCTGAAGCCAGGCTGCCTCCATCTGACCGCCCGGGTTCATTAACACGTACTGTACTTCGTACGATGGTGAACAAAGAACAGCTCTTTGCGGCATTTGATGAATGGGATTCTGCCTCCTATAGGCCACACTCCGAGTCTTCCATTCGTTACAGCATCCAGACTCGGTGGTGTTGGGCAAGTGGCCCCCGCGGTGGGCTGCATTCCGGGCCCCGGACCTGGGCAGGGCATTTGTGCCGATGCCGCCTCCGCCACGCTCGTCTTGCCGGAGCGGGTGCAGATGGAGCCAGGCTGACGGTTGTTCAACAGGAACAAATGTTTGTTGAATTGTTGCATGGTGGAGACAAGGGACTGTTTTCTATTGACTGCTGCAGGAGTTGGAATGGCATTGTTTATTGGCCTGGGAAGCCAGGCAAGCGTCTTGTGCTGCTTACAACATATTAGCAGACTTCCAAATGACATACTAGCATATGTGTTCCCAGCAGTTCCCACCGGCTAGAAGGGGATCCCTCCTTTCTCCAGATCCTGGACTCTGGGTTAAAATATGCCATCAGGTCCGAAGACTTGGAAAGGAATGGAGTTAGTAGACTGGGTGAAACTCACTGTTTCTGACTTCGCCAGGTTTTGGTTTCATTTTAATTTATCCACTTAACAGTAACTGGTCTCAGTTACAGTTTTGATACTGAATTGCAGATCTGTATTGTGGTTTTTTTTTTTTTTCTTTTCCTCCCTTTTTCCTTAGCTATGGACAACTAGATAAACAGAAAACAGCCTCTTGTCCCAGTCGATAGGCCCATGTTAGTGGGAGAAGGTTTGGGTCTTAAGTTCAGGATTGGTAGCCCTTGACGTTGTGTCTGTACTTGGCAAGGGTCTGGATGCTGCCAGCCATGGTACAGACCTAGGAGCCTGCTGATTCACCTCCCAGGGTGCTGTTCCAGGCCAGAAAATGAAGGAGAGGCCTGCGGCAGGTCTGTTTCTTTCTCCCAAATGCTCCTCCAGAGAACAAGGCGGTTTTAAGACCAGTTCAGATAATTTTGCCCAAGAACAACTTTTCCCCTGAGAAGGTGATTATTGCTGTGCAATCGTTTTAACATCGAAGACAAGTTTTAAATAAAAGCTAGCAGTATAGTTGCTACAGAAGTGGACTTGAATGTTCTAAGGCCGGCAGGACAAAAAGAGCATTCCACTGTTTTGACTGATGATATTTTTAGTCAGTTTCTCCCTTCTGTTTTGAACTTAGGGTATGTTGCATGTAGTAGCATTTTGGAAGTTCATAAAAATTTTTTGAGGAGGAAGAGCTTTAAGATACCTTCTTTTAATCATGGTGGCAACACTTAACTGACATTTTATAGGAAGCCCTGTTGTTAGTTCTTAGGCTCTTTCCCACCACTCCTTTTAGCCTTTATTCCCCTGCTGATTCCTTCACCATTGCCCGGCCTCTCCATCTCCCCGGTTCTGTAGGAGCCTAGTGGGCTGGGTGTCCTTTAAGTGGGTTCAGGGAGCAGGCGCCTGACCCATGATCGAAGCTCAGGAAAGGCCAGCCAGCTCTCCTCCCCTGCAGGAGGCTGGAGAGGCGGGAGCCTTGTGTAAAATCTGGGAGCTGGCAGCAGAGAACGCCCCGGAGCAATTTGGTATAGCTTTGCATTGCTCTTTGAAAAAGCACACCCTTCTGACCCCCTGCTTGATGCAGTAGGCCCTCAAGACTGAGCCCCGGACACACTGTTGGATTGTTCAGTTGATGTTTCACCCAGTCAGTGTGACTTTTTTGGATTGCACACTGTGTGGAAAACTTTGCTCTTGCCCTAAAAAAAAAAAAAAAGACTGAAATAAGCAGATACTCAGATCAGCACAACCGCCATCATTACCACCACTACACACACCTCTCTGATGTGTAATAAAAGAAACCTGCAGGCATAATTTGTTATGTAATATGCTGATAATACAAGTTTCGGTTTTAGGTGGAAACCAGATGTGGAGGGGCTCTCTTTAACTGATCCAGCAAGGGAGACACTTTAATAGATTAACTAGCCCTTGTAAACCCCAAAGGTGATTCTTTTTTTTTTTTTTTTTTTGACTTGAGGGGAGGGAGAATCCCAAACCCAGAGCTTTTTCGAAGTTTTTGCCTCTCAGCTTCTTGCCGCAGCTGTCCTTTTTGTCAGACTCTTCCTCTCTTGAAAGAACCGGTTTGTTGCCAACATGAAGCACATGGCTGGGTCTGGTGGGGCTCAGCACAGCTTAACTCTGCTGGGCTCCACACTCTTTGCCTTGTCCAGCTGCTGTCCTGCCCTCCACCCTACAAAACAGGGCCTGGCTGAGGGACTTGGGTGCTGTAAGGAATGTTGACTGGTTTCCCTCAACTCTTTTCTGAAATGTCTGATCGTCCGTCCAGGGAGAGTTGCTGTTTAAACTTGCCCAATGGATAAACTTTCTGAAATCATTGACTCTCCTTCTCTGATTAATCTCTATGTTTGTTTCCTGCCTAACTTTAGAAGGGTTCTTTCTACAGGACTGAGTCACCTTTATTATGGCCCAAGGTCGGGGACTGCACTGTAATAGCTGACCCCATTAACAACAGTTTCATTGCCTGCCGGGATGTGAACTCTGGAAACAAACCCTAGAGGCTTAGATATGCTGATGTGCCCCGGAGACTTGCTTAGAAAATTTTTGTTTTAGCGCAGTTTACATTAACATGATTAATGACCTTGCCACTGAAAAGTCTATATTCAAAAGCTATTTACCATTCCCTAGGGTTCTTCTTATGGTGAAGTAATTTTCTTTGCCAAACAACTTTGTTTTAAGGTAACTTCTTCTTTGATGTTTAATCCAAACCTCCTGTGCACACAGTTTTGGATCAAGGTTTGGGCTTCGAAAATTGTGGGTTGTGGTTTTGGTGGTGCCGGTCTTAACCCTCCCGAACTCTGGTCAGAGGGCATCTGGATTCTTGTCTTAAGAAAGTCTCCGAGATCCTGAGAAGCAGCAGTTAGTGCTGTGCTGGTTAGGATGGGAGGAAATCTTCCAGAGGAAACTTGGCTTCAGGGTGTCTTGGAGGAGGGATGCGGGGAGGCTGGAGCAGAGGACGAGTTGTTTTTTCCCCCTTTTGCAGTGACTGGAGATACTTGAGCGTTTTCAGAAAACAGAGACGTCTTTGCTGCAGCTGCCTTCTCCTCCTCCTCCTTTTTCCTCATCTTCTTCTTCTTCCTTTTTTTGTTAAGTGTGGGTTGATTGAGAGGGGGAAATGCTGATGGGTGGGTCTGAAAGCAGCCTTAGGAACCCAAGAAAATAAAAACACATTTGAAGGACTCGGGAAGATTTTGCATTTCAAAGGGTCTACCTTGTAGAATTTCACATCACGTCAGGGGTTACGGAGAAGTGTGACAGGCACCCTGCTTCTTTACGGTTCTCCTCTCCTGCTGCGGGGGCTGCATGGGAAGCTGCCTTTTGCAGGGGGGATGGGGGCAGCCTGGCTAGACTGTGCAGGAATATCACGGAAACAACAGCTCCCCTTAGGTATCTGTAGTCCCTGGAGGGACTTTTTCCACTGGGCCCCTCTCAGGAGGTGAAAGCAAGTCATGTCGGTAAACAGCCCATTTGACCCCAGGATGCCGGAGCAGGCCAACTCCTGGTTGTTCTCACTCTCCCTTGAAACAAAGAAACAGATTCTCCTCCTGTAGTGATATAATGTGGTTCCCAAGATCCAGGCCTGTAGAAAGTTGGGTGCAGTGGGATTTAGCTGAAATGGGTGTGGATTATTCAAAGAATAATAGCAGTGCCCACTGGTTGTTGAAGGCTCACCCTTGGCCAGGGTCTTTGTATACACTGTCTCTAATTCTCAAAGAAGCCCTGCAGTTACAGCTGAAGAAACTGAGGCTCAGAGAGGCCAAGTAACTGGCCCAGGGCCACACAGCTGGAAGGCTGAGCATCTGGTAGCTCTATTCCGGTCTGTCTGGCTTCAGAGCCTGCTTGCTCTTCATACACCGTGCTATTGGTTGGTGTGTTCATAAGACAGAGGCACTGGGTTCTGTTTTATCTCGAAGCATAAATTTTGTTTAGTCTTGTTAACACCACAGGGGAACTTAGAAATGTTAACTGCCTTTTTTCCTTGCCCCTCTGTTTCCTACAGCCTTTTTTCTTTTTCTTTGAAGGAGTAATTGGATTCTGTATCTACCATAGGACCAAAGACAGTGCCTCAGTTGGGAAGACTGAAATGTTCTGCTTCATCCTTACAAAAGACAGATTCATAAGAAAATAATATAATTATTCCCAGTGACCTTCTGGGGGAAATGGGAAATAAATCTGACAGCCCACTAGAAGCATCACATTTATGCAGATCCCATTTTCCATTCAAAGAGATTGTTAAAAGGGTTTCCAGCATTTTTTTTTTTTTTTTGCATTTGTAAGTTAGATGTCTCATAGTAAATCATTCTGTGGTCCTGGCCACCCCAGGTTTGTACACTGTCACATTTTGTTTACATGCCTAAAGTCATCAAATAGCTGAACACAACTGTACATCCTCCAGCGTGTGGGCACTTGGTATGCCCCAGCCAGGGCTGGGCAGAGGCCCTGCATTCTGTCTCAGACAGATGGCTCGTGCAGGTTGGTCCTGGTTGGTGTGGGGAGGTGGGGTAGGTATACCCACATCTCCAGCAAGGGCTGCCTGGCTGGGTCTGCTGGCCTTTCTGCTCCCAAAGAGATTGTGGGAGAGGGCTGGGAGCCCCTGTCGCCAAGTTTTTAGACTTTACAGCAGTGTTCCTCAACCTTGGCTGCACACTAGAATCACCTGGGGAAGTTTAAAAAAAAAAAAATCTGGATGCCCAGACAGCATCCAGGACCAATTACATCAGAATCTTGGAGACAAGGGATGGGACTCAGTGTTGGTACTTTTAAAGCTTCTGAGTTGATTCTGTTGTGCCTCTAAGACTGAGGAACGAGGGCTGGAATAGACCCCACGTATACCTCTCTTCCCTTAGCAGGGATTAGGGACCCTCCTGTTCAGGAGTGGAATAAACCTATTGGAATTTTCCGCCGCTGCCATGTCTCAGTGAAGGAGAATCTGAAAGGTACCCACCCCTGGGCCAAGTGCCTGCTGCAGACATCACCCAGGTAGTTCCTGTTTCTGCTGGGCCAGGCGTTGGGTGCGCTTCCCCGCACAGGATTCAGTACAGCCCCTCTGAACCACCTCCTTTCTGGAGCGAAGAGGGCAGGTTTTATTCAGTCTGTTGTCTCAGGGTAGTTCTCATGCAGGCCGTGCATCCCCACCATCCTGCTGCTCTTTTCAGCTTCTTGTTCCTTCTGGAGGTTTGGCACATAGTATCCCTCTGGGGCTCAGGGGTGGGAAGATGCAGGTTGGGTTCAGGGTGTATCTTGGTGATTCTCAGTAAGCCATTGGTCCGTTTCACCTTGGTTTGCAGTGAGTGTCATACTGTCAGCCACCTGGCTGTACCTGACTGCTGGGAACCTGTCCTTCTACATGCTTGGGATTACGTTTCATAGAATTATTTTAGGATGACCCGGGGCTGGGAGAGCAGGAGCTACTGTGGCCTGCTTTTACAGAATGTAAGATTACAGAAGGGAAATCCCACGCCGAGAGATGCGGTGACTTCCCCAAGGTCACGTGGGCCAGTGCACAGAGGGACCAGAACCTGCATCTCCTGGTGCCCTGCTCAAGTGCTGCATTCTCTCCTGCGAGACTTTGGGACACATTCTTTTATTTTATTATTTTTAAAAAATTTATTCATTTTTGGCTGCGTTGGGTCTTGGTTGCTGCGGACAGGCTTTTTCTCTAGTTGTGGCGAGCGGGGGCCACTCTTCATTGAGGTGTGCGGGCTTCTCATTGCGGCGGCCTCTCTAGTTGCGGAGCACGGGCTCTAGGCGCGTGGGCTTCAGTAGTTGTGGCACACGGGCTCCGTAGTTGTGGCTCGTGGGCTCTAGAGCGCAGGCTCAGTAGCTGTGGTGCACGGGCCTAGTTGCTCTGCGGCTTGTGGGATCCTCCCGGACCAGGGCTCGAACCCGTGTCCCCTGCCTTGGCAGGCGGGCTCTTAACCGCTGCGCCACCAGGGAAGTCCTGGGACACATTCTTGCTTGCAGGACAGCACACTGTAGCAGACCCACAGGCCACATGGTCATTGCCCAGAGTTCTGTGGCCTAGTGAAACATGCCCTCCGAAGCTCTTGGTTGACTTTGGCAGCCCATCCCATTTTTCACTTCCTCCCCTGATGCGTGCGCAGCAGGCATCCCTTCAGTTACTGAACGTGTAGGCTCGTGAAACTTGCAGCCGGGGAAACTGAGTCCTGTTGGGAAGTGCTGAAACCTTGAGCTTGATGAAAAGGCCTTTTTGGTTGCCTTGGCAAAGGTTTGTCCATCTGCTCTTCCGCGCGTTGGTGGTGGTGGGTGAATAAGGGCCCTTTCTCCTCCGCTCGGAGTTGGGTTTGGGCCTAATGAGGTGGGGAGGAGGGGGATTGTTCTTCCTGCATTCATTTAGCAGACACTGATTGGGCACCTGCTGGGTGTCCCTCGCCGAGCTGGCCACTTTACTTCATGAGTTCATTGAATCCTCAGCACGAGCCCATGGCTGAGGAACTCGCTCCGTCTCTTGCTGAAAATGCTGCTGCTTAGAGAAATTCCTCGCCTCTGGTGGGCGGGACAGTGGCATTTTAGCTCTTTGTGGTGGGCCTCCGTGTGCTCCCGCTTGGTCCAGCGGCTGCCCCGGGGCAGTGGAGGTACGCTTCCTGCCATGAGCAGGGAGCATCATCCGGGGGGTGGTCCCCGGCGATTACGGACCGGGGACCACGCTGCCACTTCCAGGAGGGGCTGGCGTGGCCACGTGGCAGAGCCTGCTTGGGGGGCCTGAGGGCACCCGGGGAGCAGTGTGTGTCTGGGGCCCCTCTGTGTCCTGGCAGTTGGAGCAGGGCCTTGGGGGAGGAGGTTGCTCACCCCACGGAGGCCACCCTCCTTCCCGGCTGCCCTCTGGCTGAAGTGCCCTGATGGACACAGCCCAGTTGGGAGAGGCCTCTGCCGTGCCTGGAATTCCCCTAGCTCCGGCCTTCATGTTGGCCAGGGGCCTGGGAGTGGAGGGACGCTCCGTGTGCCGCCTGCGAGCAGCCTCTGCGTGCTTGGAGGTGGAAGGACACCGTCCTCGGCAGCCAGCCGCCTCTGCACTCTGGGTGAGGAGAGGGGGCCGGGGGTGTCTGTGGTTCTGAGACTCCAGACGGGGTGTGGAATGCAGGGGCCCCCTCTGTGGCATGGTCCTGGGAGCCCCCCTCCCCTGAAGGCCCCAGGGCAGTCAGACAGTGGGCTTCCCCAGGGGGAAAGCAGAGGGCACAGTACTGCTCACTTGCTGGACCCAGTTTGCTGTGTGACCCTCGCGGCCTCAGGTTTCTCATCTTGCTGGCCTTGCCTCCCAGTGGTTTCAGGAGGATCGGGTGAGAGCCCGTCCGAGAAGCCCCTGGCGAAGGTGCGGTGCCGCTGGTGGGACGTGAGCTGGACTGGGTGGGCATAAGTTCTGCCCGGCGGTCCAGGGCGGGCTGCGTGTCGACAAGAGAAGAACATCCACGGGGGAACTTCGGGCAGAGAGGAGGTGAAACCCCAGTCTGTGCCGTTTACTGCAAGGGCAGCATTCAGCTGTGGCTAGGTTCAGTGCCTAGGTTCGAATCCCAGGTCTGCCCTCTGTTTGCTCTTAGGCCGTTGACTGCCTCTCCCGCCGGGCTTCCCTCCTCTGGACTACGGCCGTGCCGACGGCACCCAGCCCGTGGGTTGCGGGCACTAAGTGAGACCGTGGCTGCGGACACTTGGAGCCCGGTGAATGTTGGTGCGCAGCCCGTGGCAGGCGCGTGCTGTTGGGAGGACAGATAGAGGGCCGGGAGTTCAGGGGGAAGGGCCAGGGCACCTGTCCCCACGGCCCCAGTGGGTGACGGGATGAGGGAAGAGCAGAGGGCACTTACCTCGGAGCTGGGCTTGGCCGGATAAGGCCGGGTAGACCCTTTCTTCACCCGCCTTCTCCGTTCGCAGATGTGATCTTGGGGGAAGAAGGGTTGAGAGCACGTGTTACAGTTCAGTGTGCAGTGTGTCTCTTAACAAGAGTTAAGGTGAGTGAAATCTCTTCAGCTTTCTCTTTAGGAAACAAAATCTCTGTTTACCAAAAGTGATGTAATTTGGCCCTAAACACAGAAGATTGAAACGCAAGTGTCGTGACGCGGCCTGGAATCTTGGCTCCGCTCTCACCAACGTCCGTGAATGGATTCTTCGGAAACCTCAGTGGCTGCACACCTATCTGGACTGAGAGTGGGAGGTCCATTTACTTTAAGATTCTTTTTAGACTCTCCGCAGCTGATGTCTTTCTTTCATCTTGTCCCTTCTTTCAAGCTGGCGAGCTGCCTTTCACAGCTGAGGCCCGCGTCCTCTTGGTGCAGGTTGCGTGGTCGCAGCTGTGGCCCTTGCCCCCAGCCTGGCCACCTTTCACCGACTACTGGGGTCTGATTCCACTGTCTCCAGACCCCCCTGCCACCTGAACGTGGTGGCAGTTTCTCCAGGAGCAAGAGCTCATCTAAGCTCCATGAAAGCTTTTTTTTTTTTGTGGTACGCGGGCCTCTCACCGCTGTGGCCTCTCCCGTTGCGGAGCACAGGCTCCGGACGCGCAGGCTCAGCGGCCATGGCTCTCGGGCCCAGGCGCTCCGCGGCACGAACCCGTGTCCCCTGCATCGGCAGGCGGACTCTCAACCACTGCGCCACCAGGGAAGCCCCTCCATAAAAGCTTTTGAAATGAGTCCTTGACTGGGATGATGGAGGAAAAGGCCATCCCCTCCTTGGTGGGTGTAGATCTCCACTCCCCGTGTCTTCTGAGTGTCACCCCTTGTCAGCCCCAGCCTGGCGTCCTGTGGGGTGAGCAGGGTGGACAGTCCTGGCCTGAGAGATTGCTGCTGTACTTTGGGCAGCTTTGCGGGAGAGCCTTTCGTACAGGGGTGCGAAGACTATTGTTCTCTAGGTTCTGGGCAGGTGCCCTCAGAGGCTGGCACAGCTGGTTGGGAGCTCTTTAGAGAACTCTCCCCAGAGGACCCACCGAGGTGGCTGGCCTTGGGTGGCCTTGACACAGACCCTCTTCCCGGACATCACGAAGCTTGGTGACCGAGGGACTGTGTGAGGGAGGTGACCAAGGTGCCTGGGCTGCCTCTGCTCTTGGTGGACGTGACAGAGCCCATCTTCCTTGCCCTCTCTACCTCTTTGGACGTGTTGCTGTTTCTGTGGTGACCACGGAACACTGACATGCTGATGGTCCCCCAGGCGCGATCCGTTTCACGTGTAGTAAACGCCTACCATATGTGTCAGGCCCTGAAGAATTCGCACATGAGAAAACCAAATCCGTCTTTGAGGAGCTCGTCAGCTTGTGTCGTGAACACTCAGACTGCAGTTGTTTTTATCCACCCCCTACCATGTGCTGTGTGTAGTAAGTGTAGCGGAGGTGTGGGTCCACAGGGTTCTGGTGAGTCCACAGTCCTGTGGGAGTGACGGGAGGGTCATTTAAACATAGCCGAAGGGAGGAGGGCTGAGAAGCCTTCCTGAAGCTTGAAGAATGAGCAGGAATTTAGACGGACGCAGAATTGGGAGGAGGAGGTGTTCCAGACCAGGGAGCAGTGTGCGCAGGGGCACCGGACACTGCCTCGGGTGGTGGAGGATAGCCTAGGCTCGAGGGTGGGAAGCACGCTGCTGGCCTGGCGGCTAAGCTGGTCGAGGTCAGGACGGCAGTGGGCGCCAGACGGAGGAGTCCCGACTTTATCGCCCGAGGGCTGGGAGCTGGGGAGCACGTGCTGATGCTTGCACTTGGGGAGTGGCGCTGCGGACAGGGTTGGAGCAGACACTGGGAGACCACAGAGTGACCCAGGAGAGAGGGGCAAACCAGGGCAGGGCGAGGGCTGAAGGGGGTAGCGGTTTGTTGGTCGGTCACCAGTTGGATGCTGGTGAGGAAGCCGGAGGAGAAGGGAACGGCCTTCTCCAGTGGCCCTCACTCGGGGCCCCCTTCCAGGGAGACTGCTCAGGGGCCCCATCCTTTTGACCTTGGAGTGACCTCCTTGGAGGGCACAAGAGTAGCGCCCTACACACGGAATTTTCATCAAGTGTCATCTGCTTGGCCAGAGGCATGTGGTCTGTGTTTGTTTTAGTTGAAGCTCTTGCTTTCAGTGGAGGCACTTGGGATTCCCAAGAACTTCCAAAATTCCTTGCCTGTGCCTGCACTGGAACTAAAGGAATCAAAACGAACAAAACCTTCTGGCATTGGATGAGTTGGAAAAGTCAGATTCAGTGTAAACCTACTTCTTTCTCCCCACCCCTTAAAGGAAAAGAAAGTGACCATGTTGGTGTGATTGAAAAAGGAGTCTGGGTGCCCTTTGGGCTCTGTCTTAGCGTGTTCTCGCTGGTGATC
Source organism: Mesoplodon bidens (assembly GCF_964165515.1). Taxonomy (NCBI): domain Eukaryota; kingdom Metazoa; phylum Chordata; class Mammalia; order Artiodactyla; family Ziphiidae; genus Mesoplodon; species Mesoplodon bidens. Next base: position 7,814,879 of record NC_138176.1, read on the forward strand.
TCAAAGGGTGGGGGAGTCGCTGACACAAACACGCGAGACCATTCTGCCTGGGTCACCTGACTCCTGGCGCTCCTGGGGACTCCGCACCCTCAGATGCCAGCCAGGATTCCAGGCCCCGGTGGCTGTGGGGCGTGTGACGCGGGCCCGAAGGACAATAGTGAAGGAAAACCGTGAACCCACGGAGACGGGCTGCCCACGTCAGCTTTCGGGGTGTCTTTTCCGAGCCCTGTGGGGGTTTTGCTCATCAGCATTTAGTCTTGAGGAGAGAAGTAGGTAAGTTAGCGGCAGATGGCCTTAAGTTTGGCAGTCAGCCTCCTGTTCATCTGATTCCTAGGGCAGTTAGCAAACACCCTCACCTGTTAGAAAAGTAAGAGGTGAGGCCTGGCCGAGGCAAAGTAGGCCGGAAGGTGAACTGCAGCCTGGAGTGGAAGAGCTGTGCCCGTCAGGTGCCCGGGCTGCTGGCTGAGGCGTGTGGTGGATGCTCTGTCTACAGGTGAAGGGGTTCTAATTTGCTTTTTAAGGAAAAAAATCAGGTTTTTAAACTTTTGTAAGGTTCGGGCACGTCCTTGAGTGCTGCAGAAAAGACCCCAGGACATCTCTGCTCTAGGACGTGGCACAGAGCCCTCCGCTTGGCCACGGAAGAGCAGGGCCAGCTTGGCACCTGCTCTGTGTTGGCCTGAGGAGCTCCTGGCCTGCTAGCATCCTCCTCGGCTTTGAACGTGTGTGAAGATGCCTGGCCAGCCCTTTCCCTGCACTTGTGAGAGAAAGGCTGAGCCGGCCGCTTCTGCACAGTTTCTGGGCGGGTCTGTGGGGAGACCAGGTGAGGTCCCTCATGGAAGGCGGTGAGCGTCACGGCCAGGCTTCCGGTGCTCGAGGGGACGGGGGCCTGATTTTCAGCCCCTTTCCGTGGCAGGAGGAGAGAGCAGGGGCCCAGGGGCTCGCCCCCGTCCAGCTGGCTGCCCGTCTCCGATTTGGCCTCTGTTCGGGGTTTTGGCCCCATGCCCTGGTTGCTGCAGTTAAGCCAGCATGGCGGGCACAGTCGATGGTGCCTTACTTAGGGCCCTTGGGGAAGAAGGTGGTGATCCTGAGCGCCCTCTCCTCTGCTCAGGAATGGTCCTGGCTGACTCTGCTAAGGAGATGGGGGAGGAGACCTCGGCGCCTCGTTCTGCTCGGGAGCGAGCCAAGAGGAAGGTGGAAGCCAGCACCGAGTTCGTATTTGAGCTGGGCCTGCTCACGTCAGATCGTGCAGTTCTCTAAGGAACCGCAGAGAGCGTCTCTGTGTGACCCCATCGCCAGGGTAGGGATAGCGTTTTTCAGCTTTGGAGGACTTGTGGGGAGGCGGGGCTGTGAAGGGCGACGGCTGGATCTTCACGTGGACCTGCAGCACCCGAACCTCATTCCGACCCTGCCCAGTAAAGGGGAGCCACCTTGTGAGGGCGTTCCCATGGTATACTGGTGATGGATGAGGGGTCTCTGGTCACTGGTGGTGACGGGGGCCCCCGAACAGTGGACAGAACAGGAGCCAGTAGAGCACGACATCGTAGAGCCTCAGGAAGTCATTGACTCTGTTTTTGTAACAATTTCCTTTGTAAAGGATTCGAGCCTCTTACAGTACAAGGTGGTTCACGTGAGCCCAGTCAGGCGGAACCTTGGGCAGAGCTCACGTCAGCTGGAAAAGCCTGAGAGGAAGGGAGACCAGGGCAAGGAACCAGGAAACGGGCGCCCTGGGTTCTAGTCCTGCCACTTTATTGTCTTTGACTTTGAACCAGCCACTTCTCTGTAGGCCGGGGATAGTAGTGTCCACTTCACAGGAAAGGGAGGAAGCAGTAGGATATTTTTAAGTCAGAGCTCCCAGTACGTATCCAGTTTCCATTCACCCTCAAGGGCTTTTTGAACGCCCATCTGTGTTGGCCCTGTGCTAAGTGTGTTACCAGCTTCCCATTTAATTCTTATAACCACTGGGAGAAGTGGATCCTATGTTCCCTTTTTCTAGATGAAGAAGTTGAGGTTTCATAAGATAAAGATGCCCAAGATCGTCCAGCTGCTTGGCAGTAGTCCTGGGATTTGAACTTCAGCCCTGTACTCTAGATCAGCGTTGGCACACTTAGCCCACAGGCCAAATCTGGCCCATGGCTTGTTCCTGTAAATAAAGTTTTATTGGCACACAGCCACGCTCATTTGTGTCTGTGTCTGTGGCGTCTGCGGCTGCCTTTGTGCTACCACAGCTGAGCTGGTGACAGACCGTATGGTCTGCAAAGCTGAAGACACTTACTGTCTGGCCTTCTACAGAAAAAAACGTGCTGACCCCTTCCCTATAAGGATGCTCTGTACTCCAGACCTGTGTTGTTCAATGTGGTAGCCGCTAGCCACATGTGACTGCTTAAATGTTTTTCCAGATTTATTGAGGGATAATTGACACAATTGTGATTATTTGAATTTAAAACAGAATGGAAGAGAAAGTTCAGTTCTTCACTTGCATTAGCCACTCACTGGTCACGTGCTCAGTAGCCACGGGCAGCTTTTCACTGTCAGGTTGGACGGCACAGATATAAAACTTAGCCAGGGGCTTCCCTGGTGGCGCAGTGGTTGAGAGTCCGCCTGCCGATGCAGAGGACACAGGTTCGTGTCCCGGTCCGGGAAGATCCCACATGCTGCGGAGCGGCTGGGCCCGTGAGCCATGGCCGCTGAGCCTGCGCGTCCGGAGCCTGTGCTCCACAATGGGAGGGGCCACGGCAGTGAGAGGCCCGCGTACCGCAAAAAAAAAAAAAAAAAAAAACTTAGCCAGCATCACAGAAAGTTCCGGGGGGCAGAGGTGTGCTAGACTGTCTCTCAGTGTGTGGAAAATCCAAGTCTGAGGGAACCAGAAGTGTAGAGGAGGCATTCCAGTGAAAGAAAGGACACCGACTTTCCTGCCCCCGGAGCACAGAATGGATAATGAGTCCGTTGACTCAGAGGTGATGGGAAGTGTGTGACATGACAGAGGGGGCCTGGGCCTGGAGTGAACAAGCTCCCCCACACCTTCCATGTGACCGTGGGCAAGCCAGCCACACCGTGCAGGCCACGGTCCCTAACTGCAGGTGACCAGTTGCTACCTGAGGACCCCCTCAGCCCTACTACCCTCCAGCCTGTGACCCCAGCTCCTGACTCACCTGGGCCCACGGCCGCAACAGCTCTGCTGCGCCCAGCACTCCCCCTTCCCACCCCATGTGTGCGTGCACGCGTGTGTGCGTGCGCGTGCGTGCATGTGTGTGCACGCACGCGCGTGCCGGGCCCTGCGGACAGCCACAGAAATCCAAACTTCCCTGTATTCACATTGTGCTCTGTTCTGGATCATCTGGACCCGACGGGTTGTACCACTGTTGCTGCTGTGCTGGGATGGGAACATTTTTGTTTTGATGATATGGCCATGTTTTCCGTGGGCGACAGATAAGGAACTACTTTATTCATTCAGAATGGTGGCTACTGTGTAGCACGAGGAAGGAAGACAAGTTCCAGGCCCCTCCGCCAGCCAGTGTCACGTGGCTTTCTCCTTAAAATGACGTCAGCTGCAACACTGGGGCAGTCTGTTGACCAGCTGGGAGCTGGGCTGAACTGTAGCTCGGGTCTTGCTTCGTTCCCATGTTACCTAATAGGAGTCTCTTTGGAAGCTGATTAGGGGTAGAGTCGTTTTGAGGTGTGAAGGCAAATGTGGAGAACATAGATTTGAATTCTGTTCATTGGGCCCGACTGTAAATAATGCATCGGTGCTGGAACCATCTCCCCGCCATTGGTGCATGCTGATAGACTCTGAGTGTGGAGAAAAGCTGTGTGGTTGTTTACCACTGGGCTGTCCTGGCCCCGGGCTAGCTGCGTTAATGAGATGCTGCATTTTGTCAGGAGTCCAGTCCATTCCTGCTCTTGGGAACGGCTAGACCTCTCCATGTTGGGTTTACATGGGTCCAGTCTGCACGAATCTTCCCGGCTTAGACAGTGCACACTCCCTTTACAGTCCGGATGGAAACTTTTCCAAACTGCAAGCCTAAGATATCAGGAGGAGCTTTCAGGACCTTGGGCAAGAGTGAACAATGGAGAAAACCAGGTAAGTCTGGTGCATTTAGCCATAGAACAGTTGCATGAAAGAAGTGCTTGCTAAGGAGGAAGTTGGGGTTAAGAGGATGCACACAGAGGGTTTTTTTTTTTTTTTTTCGCTCTTGCTTTAAAAAGGGAAAGAATAGCCCTGGAAGCCCAGACTTGATTGTGCGCCCCCCTCTGACACGCTTCTTGCCTTTAGCCAGCCACTCAGAATGGGCTCCTGGGTCTGCCTTCTGTAGCCAGTGGGGACCTGAGAGCACGGCAGGTGAGGCTGTGCCCAGAGTTGCTCACTGCTGTCTCAACACCCAGAGAAGGGGATACGCTGCACGTGCCTGGAAAGAACCCTGGTACAAAGTTTACAGTGGAAGTTGCTTATTACTTAGAGAGCTGGTGTTTGTTGAGCACCTGCTATGTGCCAAGCACTGTGCCTGTATTTCATCTGATCGTCGTGCAGTCGGCTGTTGGATAATGAGCTCTGCCCCACCGGGAGGAACTGGGCTCCCGGCATATCCCTGAGGGGACAGGTCCTAACAGGCTAGAGCCTGGCTTGGACCCCAGTTCATCTCCTCCATACCCGGCGTTACCCCCATCAGGGACCATGTTGCCGTTCGAAGGAGGAACCTCTTCCTCCTCTGGATGGGCTGCCCACTCGCATTTTTATCATGGCCTGTGGGCAGAGAAGTAGGTTGCTCTGCAGGTTGACATTGAAGAAAACCTACTTCGTGGAGCTTTCCTTTGACTGTGTTGTTATGGTACAAGAAGTCTTCGTTTGTCCAGGGCTGTTTTGAAATAAAAGGCAGGAAACCCCCCTCTCATTTCTATATCTTGCACAGATGTCATCAAAACAGAATCCTGTGTTCTGTGCAGGAGTTGTGATGGAGGAAGCATCTGTTCTGTTCACGATGACCCGACCAGAGCCACCATCTGTAGGCGTCAGAGATCCAGAATCGTCTCTTCCATCTGCTGGGTTTACTTGGATTTGTTTAAAGAATTTGGCATGGAAATGCTTTCCTTCCCCGATCCCCCACTGTGGGAGAGGTCTGAAGGGAGCTCTCCTGGTGAGGACAGGGGCAGGTCCCAGGCCCTCCTCTGGCCCCAGTGGTGCCGCAGCTCGCCCTGGGGAGTGGATGCCAGGCAGGGAAACCATCCAGCTCGCCCACCTCTGCGAGCATGTGCGTGGGAAGGCAGGCCTCCGTCGTCCGGGATTGGGAGTATCATGGCGCTGCTTTGATGTGCTCAGGATTTCAGGCAGTCTGCGCTTTCTAGTCCTTTTTAAGCCTTCCTCTAACTCAGAAGGAGCCAGGAGTGATGCAGGTGGATACGTGTGACTGTGGGGTGCTCAGGATGGGCGAATCCACAGGGCCCTTCAAACCGAGGTGTAATGCAGTTGTCTGGGCAATTTCAGAGCTTGAATAGTCAGTGTCTGTTAGACCAGAGGTTGTGCACTCGTGGTCTGGGGGCCAGATGCGGTCCTTGGGCAAGATTTGTTTGGCCCCCATGATGCTTTATGCATTTTTGCGTGTATTGACAACGTTTAAAAAGTGGGATTGTATAAAGAAGTCTAGATTTTCAGCTTTTCCTGACGCATCAGAAGATCTTTAACATTATCCTGGGCCCGCTTTCCCCTGCAGCCGCGCAGTGTTAGCCGTCCACCCTCCCGGGCCACGTTCCCTGCTCTGCGTCATAGTTTCCACGCAGCGCGTTTCACTCGTTTCTGTTCCCTGCTTGGCTCTGGAAGGCATTTGAGTTGGAGATCTCTGGAGTGGACCAGATGTTCAGAAGGTAGATTCAGGTTTTCTGGCCCCCCAGGTTGTATGGTGCAAGGCGGGGCTGTGGTGGAAATGGCCCTTGCACAGGGTCATTCCCTCCGTTATCCAGCCTGTTGTTCCACCTGCAAGGAAACTGACAGAGATGAGCCGGGCTCAGAGCAGGGCAGGTGCTTCGTTCACCTGCGTGGAGCTTTCCCCTTGCTGTTCCCGATGTAACCCCTGACGCGGCTCGGAGTCAGCTCCTCGAACAAGGTGCCTGACTCTTTGGAAGCTAGTCTCCACCCCAGAGTTCATTCTGGTTGCCCTGCGATGCCAAGTGACTTGGGGATCCTTTTTGTCCCCCAGCCCCACTAAAGTCACTCAGGTGCTTCACCCAGTTTAATCTTCTTAGTCCAAAAGTGCTTCCATGATTTTAACAGACGCTACGGGATTTTTTTTTTCAAACAAAGATTTAATCTCTAAATTATCTTGGCAGGCAGTCTAGCTGCCACATATCAAGTAGATAACTTCTGCTGGTGGTTGAAAGGGAAAAATTTCTTAGGGTAAATGAGAACCCGCTTCTCAGAGCCTCCTAGCTTATTCTTTTCGACAGAGACTCAATGAAGCAAGTGGAAGTAAAGAGCCTCCAAATGGCAATTTATATTTTTTCAGGAATTGAGTTTTTCTTCCCATATTCCTCCAAATATTTAACATCAGTCACTCCTTTCCTTTACTTTTTTTCCTCAACCCCATTTTTTCCTCCTCTTGTGGCAAATATTCTGCAAACAGTTTTTTTTTTTTCTTCTGATTCTCACACATTTCACTACACTGTCAACCTTTGGGCTTCTTAGTGTCATTCTGGGTTGTTTGCTGAATTTGAGAAATGTGGGCCACAAGTCCCACTGCCTGAAAGCCCTCCTGCCCCCCTGATCTGCTGCAGAAACGTGGCATCCTCATCTGCTTCCTCATCCCCTCCCAGCCAGTCCATTCCATGCCTGGGGGCTTTGTCCACCCCCTGATTCCACTGGGATGAGCCTCCTGAGAAGGACCCCGAAGGCCCCACCCCCACTGGTGTTCTTGAGTGCATTCTAGGGGGTGCTGGGAACTCCTTAAGGACAAGCACTGGGTCATCTTTATCTAGGTCCCCAGGTCCTGGCCTAGACGGAGGGCTGGGGGTGGGGCCTAGGCCTTCCACCCGATTCTGACCTCATGGTCTTTTGCAAGAGACTCAACCTTGATGGACCCCAGCTTTTTCCATCTGCGGAATTGTCTCCCCAAGTATCAGGGTTCTAAGTACCAAATCCACTAAAACATTGGTTTTCAGACTTTCGGGGGCACCAGACTCACCTGGAGGGCATGTTAAAACACTGATTGCCGGACTCCACCCAGAGAGTCTCTGCTTCAGTCAGTGTGGGGTGGAGAGTGAAACTGTGCATCTCTAACGAGCCCCCAGGTGAGGCTGTTTGCCGCTGGTTCCGGGACCACGCTTTGAGAACCACTGCACTGGAACCACATTGTCGAAGCAGGCGCCAAACCCTCCAGTGTTCACCCCGACAAGGGTTTGGGTCCCAGCCAGCGACTCGAACGCCTGCCCTGCGTATGAGCCTGCTCTCCCTTTTTACTTCCTGCTGTGCAGAGGTACATGCTTACGAAGCTTTGCATCTTATCTTCTGGGAAACTGGACCCTAGACGTCCAAAGATGTTTCCTTTTCTAGTTGCTATGGACCGAATGTCTATATCCCCCCCAATTTGTACGTTGAAACCTAAAGCCCAAAGTGATGGTATTAGGAGGTGGGGCCTTTGGGAAGGTGACCAAGTCATGAAGTTGGAGCCCTCGCGAATGGGATTAGACCCTTACAAAAGGGACCCCAGAGAGAGGCCTCAGACCTTCTGCCACGTGAGGATGCAGTGAGAAGATGACCATCCGTGACGAAGAGCCTGTCAGCTCTGAGTCTGTCGGCACCGTGACCTCGGGCTTCCCAGTCTCCCGAACCTCAAGAAATAAATGTTGTTTATGAGCTACCCAGTTGATGGTATTTTGTTACAGCAGCCCCAGCAGAGTAAGACACCAACCATCTTTATGGAAGCTGTTTATCTTTAGACTCTCATTGTAATAGCTGGAGAAACATGTATTTCCTACCTTCAGGTAATTCTTTTTTCTAACCCACTCTCTGCGCCTGCCTCCAACCCCCTTAATCTGGACCCTGGATACCAGGGGAGGCAACGCTGATGATTCCGGGTTTTGAACGTTGGTTTCCCACATAGGTTTGTTTGACCCATTCTCATCAAAGAAAGGCCCCACCTGGCCGAGCTAACAGCTGGCATGGATGCTGGGTGGCTCCACCTCCTTGGGCAGCTTGTTCCCTTCCTGTTGCTCGATGTCCCAGGTATCAGTCCTGAGGCTGAGGTGCCCTTTGACTCAGGTGTCCTGAAACGTGTGTCCCCATGTAGTGATGGACACGGGGGCGCCAACCATGCCCAGCATCCAGTGCTTTATCCCTTCTTTCTCTTACCTGCCACCAGATGAGCCCAGCCTGGGCTTCTGGAAGTGAAAGAGCTCTTGTTACAACTGGGCACCTGAGGCCCGGAGCTCGGAAGTGACGTGCCTGCGTCCGTACAGCGTCAGCCAGAGGCTGTACGTACGGATCTGAGTTGTCAGTGGTGGTTGCCTGTGTGCGAAGATGGATTGCATCTCATTTTTGGTTTTCAGTTGTCCAGGGTGAATCTGAAATCACTGCCTGTCTCCTGCCTTTAGCCTAGGATGGAATAGCTGGGAGGCGACGGCAGTCACCAGTCGCCTCGCTTTGCGGTTTTGTTTTGTAAAGGAGTGTCCCCCCTTTCACTCCCACTCCTCAAAAACTAGGGGACAATAAAGCAGTCATGGTTTTGAATGAAGCGTTTCTGTGCTGTTTTTCTGACTCCTGTCTCGTTACCCTGTCCTCTGCCGCCCCCAGACCCAGTCCCCGGCAGCTGAAGCACATCGGCCCTTGTGCTTTTGTGCTTTCATAGCCACGCAAACACGTGGTGGGCGCGTGCTCGGCACATGCCTTGATCACATATTTGTAGCTCGGGAGTCCGAGACGATCGTGACATTCTCATGTGGGGCTGGACGTGGCCACTCCCCCTTCCCAAGAGAGGGCACAATTGCTGTACTGTCTGTCGGCATTCTGGGTTAGTGGTGTGGGCCGGCGCCGGGGCTGTTGGTGCACTGGGAGGTGGAAATAAGTGTCTTGCGGCTGTGTACCTTGATGCTGCCGTTTTATGAAGGAGGGTGGTTTCTGATCCCCTGTGAGGATCCCCTGGGTCGCCTGGCTCCATTCGGCTGAGTGAAGCACCTGCTCGTGCCCCTTATGGCTCAGCTTGTTGGCCTGGTGCTCTCAACGGCAGAAGGCAGAGCAGGACAGGTGTGGCGGGGCAGACCCCCAGGAGCTGGAGGGGAGCCGGGCGAGGTGGGGCCGGGCCAGGAGTGGGCAGGCTGGTGCCGCTGAGGCTGCCCTGGATGGTGGAGCCCCCCCTCCAGGGCCTTGTGAGGGGCGCAGGCCTCAGCCGGACACGTGCCCGACTGGGCGGCACGGGGCTGCTTCCACCCGAATCTGGGAAGGGGCCTCACCTCCCGGCTCCCCAGCTCCCTGGGTGCTGGACGCATCACTGATGGGCTTCCTCCGGGGAGGCCCTCGCCCCGTCTCCGGCTGTTGAACTCCTTTCTGCCCGCAAAGTCCGACACTCAAGGACCCCTCCCCAGACCTTCACCTCCCTGCTTGGGGTCACAGCTCACTCCTGTCCCATAGCCTGCATCCTCCCCTGGCACTCGTTGTGCCTTGCGGTATACCTGTTTGGACACTTGGTTTGTGTGAACCTGGTTGGTACACCTGCCTTCTTCCCTCAGCCCCTGGTACAGCCAGCCCGGGGAGTGTTGGACTTGGGTTGGGGCTCTCGTACCATGAGGAAATGACGAGAGAAGCACAGCGCAGGGTGTGCACAGGATCTGCCTGTTGAATTAAAGTCCCTCAGAGAAGATGCCCTTTGTTCAGGAGCACAGCGTCACATGCACATTTGACTTCTCCCGGATGATCTTGCCCCTCGCCCCCATCCTGCTCACCGTGCAGGCTGCCAGGACCTTGGCCCTCCTCCTTCTCAGGAGACACCGGCCTATACGGGTGCTGCCTCCCGGCAAGCCCTGAGGGCAGCCAGGTGCTTTCTCCTAAAGGCCGAACTTGGGAAACAAAGCCACAGGGAACACCCTGTGCCGAGATTTTCCTGGGATTGGGAGTGCGAGGGGCCGGCCACCTGCCCGCCTGCCCGCCCGACCAAGCAAGGAGCCTCTGATGAGTATTTGCAAGTTTCCGGGAGGTGCGCGGTATCAGACAGAGTGATTTTGTGCCAACCACAGATTCTGCTCGTGCTCTGCTGCCGTGGAACCCAGACAGCTTTGAGCCCAGGCCCTCCGTGGACTAGGAGGTGTAATGCTTCGAATTAGCGTTAACACAATTTTGATAGCTGTGGGAAACCCCACAAGCAAGAGAGGTTTCAATAGCTTTTGGCGTCAGGAAAGTTGAGAACTGACTTAATGCAGCGAATGTGTTCTTCGGTTCAGCAAACATTGCCTGAGAGCTGTTCTTCGTGCCCGGTCCCGGGACTCCGGGGACCATGGTTGGGCTCGTGCCCTCCCGAAGGCCGCCGTCAATGGGGGAGACGGACACACTGCCAGCTCATTTCATGCTCCTTTGGTTCGTACTCTGCAGTGTGGGCGAGGCCTTCCTGGAGGAGGAGACGCCTGAGCTGAGTCGAAAAGCTGAGAGTAGTTAGCTCGGCTGGAGGCTGAAGAGGCTGAGAGGGGAGCAGGGGGAAGCAGGGAGCAAGTTCTAGCCAGAGGGCCCAGTGTGAGCGAAGGTCTGGACACGTGGGGCGGTGTGGGGTGTTTGGGGAACTATAAGCCGCTCTGTGTGTGTAAATTAATTTTTAAGAATAGGCAATATATGCGCTTGTTACAAACTCAGCTGTTACAAACTCTCCCCCCATCCCTGTCCCTCATATCTACCTCTACTTCTCTCTCTGGAAGAACTCCTGTTGCCGTTTTCTTTGTTCTCCCAGAGAGAGTCCATTGATGTGCAAAAGCATATATATATATATATATATATATATATATATGAAATTTTGATTTTTAAAAATTTAGATATTTTTTGCATAGTTCGTACCTTCAAAATTCAAAACGTACAAAATGGTATTCCTTGAAGAGTCTCCTCTCCCCTTGGTTCTCAGCAGCCCACTTCCTCTCCCTGAAGACTCTTGATATTAAGTTTCTTTTGTATCCTTCTGTATTATTGTTACATTTATTTAGTTTTACCCAAATAGGAGCTTACTGTGTCCACTGTCTGTCTTTGGTTTTTCACTTAACGCTAGACTGGAAGATGGTTTCCTGTTGGCACCTATCAAGTCTTTTGAAAAGTTGCATTTTGTCCTTTGCATGGATGTTGGGACATTCGTTTATCCTGTCCTTACTGTTAGGCAGTTAAGTTGCTTTCTGTCCTATCTGTGCTGAAGGTGCATATTTTTTTTTGCACCCAAGGAGGCTTATCTGTGGGGCAGGTTAACTTGGCATCTGAGGGTCCTGAGATTCAAGAGGAGAGCCGCCAGGATGACAGTAGAATGGCACAGAGACATTTGCCCAGATTGTATTTTGCTTCCTCTCTCTAGAAGTTGCCTTGTTCCTCTTTGTGGAAGGCAAGTGACTTTTAAATTGGGTTCTGCTGAGAATTTGGGGGAGAAACTGTTTCATTCTGGTGCCGCCTCCCACTGACCCCTCTAAGACAGGGGACCCACTGTGGGCTCGTGAAACACCACTCACCCAGGGGTGTGGTCAGCATTGCTCAGAGGGACAGCTCCTTGGGCACCTGTGCCGGACTCGGACCCTCCTGCCACTCACAGCGGCCAGGCCAGGCCAGGCCAGGGGCCTGCAGAGCAGCTTTGCCAGCCCTGTCTGCTGGGGCCTGGTGGACGTGGATGCCACTTGCAGGCACTTGCCAGGCTTTGTGCTTCATGAACATCATGGCTCTAGCAAATGTTTTGTCGATTTATTAATAATTGATGTGAACAAGAATCTGCCCGGGAAGAACACCCACCACGGACTGGGAGGAGGAGATCCCAGCATGGCTTTGCACCCACCCCATCAAGGTTGCGATGCTCATTTTTTTTTTTTTTTTTTTTTTTGCGGCACGCGGGCCTCTCACTGCTGTGACCTCTCCCGTTGCGGAGCACAGGCTCTGGACGCGCAGGCTCAGCGGCCGTGGCTCACGGGCCCAGCTGCTCCGCGGCATGTGGGATCTTCCCAGACCGGGGCACGAACCCGTGTCCGCTGCATCGGCAGGCGGACTCTCAACCACTGCACCACCAGGGAAGCCCTGCGGTGCTCATTTTTGAACCATAGAAGGCCCTGTTATGATGTCGTGTTATTTGTCTTTTAAAATGTACTCTACCTCTTAGTGCATTTTATTTTACTTTTCATTTCACTCGTGCATCAGTTAATAATTTTTACTTCCTTGGGCAGAGGGCCTGTGGCTTACATATGCTTTTGTGGTGCACAACTCCTGTCCTATCAGGCTTTTCAAGGAGGACAGCCTGCTGTTAACTACTCACCTAGCACACCTGAAACTTGGTTTTGGTGTCCAAAGGCTGGCCCCTGACCAGTACCTGTTAAATGTCTTCCATTCTCATCTTGTCCCCTTATTCAGTCTGACAGCTTTTTTTTTTTTTTTAAGTTTATTATCGTTATTGTTAACTCTGAGAACGTTGATAATTTATGCCCGCCTCCCCGGGATTTACTCCTGGTTGAGGAGGCTGGTGTTACCCGTTCCAGATGTAGCCTTCCTGCTTTCGCACGTTTGGTAATGCCTCCAGATGGGGCTCCTGACCAGGGTGAGGCCCCTTTCAGGCGAGGCGAAGGCCAGCTCGCTGGTGGGTTTGGGAAGTGCTCCGAGGCCTAGCTGTAGAGTTTTGCTGCTGACTTAGTGACGTGAGCTTCCTGAGGGCAAGACAAGCCTGCACCAAAACTCGGTTCCGATGGCTCCCCTAGAGGACAATGACGATAACACGACAGCTACAGCGGCCGCTGGCACATTGGGTGGTTTTTCAGGTACTTTGGGATATGTTGTGGACGGACAGTGGAGTGAACCTCTGTTTCTTCCGGGGCCTGGGCCATTTCTGATGACGATGATCTGCTCACCTCTGGAAGGTAACTCTGAGGGTGTTTTGAGTCTCACTTAGAGCTGTCAAGATTACCAACCCCCCCCCCACCCGCCCCAACCCCGCCCAGGCTCTGGAAGAGTTCAGCAGGGCTTGAATCTGGTTGGCCATATCGTTTCCTCTTGAACCCCCTCTAGGTCTTTGCTCTGAGCCCGGGAGGCCGGGGTTGTCATATCCACGATGCTTAGAGGAAGTGGAGATGGGTTTGCAAATGAGGCGCCCCTCCCTTCTCCTGCCTGCACACTCTGCCAGAAGGTAAAGCAGGAGCTCAAGACCCACACGCAGCTGCTCCCAAGCTCCTTCTGTTCGGTCCCTGAACAGTGCTAAGTAATTCAGAGCCGAATCTCTGGGCTTTGCTTTGAATTAGGACCTCAGGGCAGCCCTTCTTACAGGAGCCTCTTTCTCCTCCTAAAGAGTCAACAGTCGGGTGCTGTTGAGGTCCTTCTGCAGGCAGATGGCCGTTGTTACACATAGAATGGCTCCCTCGCCACCACGCTGCAGCTGATGTCAGAGTCATCTTAGTAGAGTTTGTCCCGCCCTTCGGAAGCCCCCTGGGAGGCACCAGAGAGATGGCTTTGGGAATTTGACTGAGAGGTGCCCCGGAGCTCAAGGGTACCTGTCGTTTTGACGGACCTGTCTGGCAGTCTCTCTGAAGAGTTTTGTTTTGGCAGATGACAGCGTTCTTGACTGTGCGGTGCAGCTGGCCGTGTGGGGGGCAGGGGAGAAGGCTGATTAATTTCTATACCGGACCCTGTAAAATTGGTCGGATCAGGAGGGTGATGTCCTGGTCTGCGAGATGAGGTCAGGGTGTGACCTCCGAGTGGGTGGCAGAGGGGAAACCTGGTTCTCGTGTCCTTCACAGTTCTTACAGAGCTCCTGGTCCCCTCCTGCGTCACCGCCCCTGTTTCAGTGTGATACTTGTGTCACCGTGTGAGGCCACCAGCCCCCAGGTCCCTGAGATGAAGAGAGGCTGCCTCCCAGCTGTGTCCCCGGTGCCAGCTGCTGGGAGGCTCCATTTGCTCTGCGCAGCGGCCTGGGGCTTCTGTGAGGGCAGTGCTGGTGTGTGGCCGGGCAGGAACGGGGACGCTCCCCCTGCCCGAGGGGCTCCTGGGGCCACACTGGCATGAAGCGTGCATGCAGCCTGGGTGAGGGTAGATCATCCCGCAGGAGGGAGAGAACGTTGCTGTCTCTGGGCCCTAAAGTCCATAAACATTTTGCAAAGGAAGGGGCTGTTTTTGTAGCAGGAGGTAGGAGATGAAGGTGTGAAAACTGGTAAGTGACTAACTTCCTCGCCTTCCAAGAAACGCCTGAATTCTGAATGTTGTTAATGGCACTGAAAGACACCAAGGTGCCCTGGTGTGCTTAAGGACTGCGTTTGGAGAATGCACCTGTGCAAACATCCCCACTTGCGCCTGTAGGTACGTAAGAGAGGGGGGCAACCCCACCTCCCGGTTACCTGCCCCGAAGGAATATGAGGGCGGCTTCCCACTCTCCACGCGGCCATATGGAAGGCCACGGCTGAGGCTCATAATGGCAGCCAGTGAGAATTTGGCCTTTGCTGTTGTCCGGTCTCCTGCGACCTTGAACACTGGAGGTCAGGTCTGGGCAAGACCGGGAAGGCCAGCTGACACACGGCCACCAGAGCAGTGGCTGCAGGACGGGCATCATCAGCCCTTCCCACCCTCTCGCAGCTCACGCGGCACCTTCCATGACTGAGTCTCATGCTCCCTCGGGTTCCCATATGCATGTCACAGGTGAGGAAACTGAGGCTCAGAGAGGCAGTGTGACCTGGCTGAGCCACACAGCTGATGCAGGGCTGCACGTGGCTGCTCACTTGGCAGAAACAGAGCCCGTCTGACCCGGTCTTCCATTCGTCAGGTGAGGGATCTGAGGCCAGACAGGGGAAGTGACTTGGCAAACGGGGGCCAGAGCTGCTCGGTGGTAGAGGTAGGGCCAGAACCCATGTTTCCCGAGTCCTGCTGTCTTCACACAGGCCACGCTGCCTCTTGTTTGGGCTTCTCTATTTTTGTTCTTGTTTAATTTTTTTTTTAACCCCTCATCTCTTTTGGTTTCAAATCATGGTTTGATTAAATTCACTGTACTTGTAAATAGGTCTGACTGAGGAAGAGGTCATGGTCGTCTTAGGCTAAGTGGCTTAACATTTCAGTAGATTATCTCTGGGGCCCTTGCTGTGTCTCACCGTCCCCAGTTCTTTCCCCTTCTCTCCCTCATCCTGGTCTGGAGGACAAGGCGGTGTCTAGTCTGTGCTCCCTCAGTAAGTACTGGTTCTCCTCCCCGCCACCCCTCATTTCCTTCCTTTTGAGTTTGCTCTGCAGATTCTAGTCCATAGGACACTCTTCTCTTGTAGGGTTTGGCAGGTTAAAAGGACTTGAATGGTAGCGAGCGTTGCAGGACTGCCTATAGGAAACTCGCCTGTCAGTTATGTCTCACTGATGAATGAGCTCTTGACAGGTCATGCATGCAGTTGGCTTGAGTTTCAAGAAGCAGCACAGGCTGTCTCGTTCCCATGTTCACGTTTGTTTTGGCTCTGGGTCTCAACACTTTCATGTCCGTGAATAATGTTTTTCCTCCCCCTCCTCTTGAGATGTTATTTGCTTAAAAACACAGCAAATCCCTACAACACTGTGCGAGTGACCGTGTAAAGTCCCAGAGAACAGACTCCCAGTTCGGTTCAACATCTCGTTTACTGTTTTGTTTTGCTTCCCTTCCATTAAGACAGTCTCATAAGGGAGCCTGGGCCACTTTGTTCAGCCCAGGGCACAGGGTGGGTCCCTTTCCAGCCAGGTAATGTGACTGCCAGTCCTTTGCTGAGTGTGGGCCTTCGGTGACCTTTGATTACCTGAAGCTCTAGTCCAGGGAATGTATGTTCACCCCGGTTACTGAAGAAAACACCTCCAAGGACACACCTTACTCCGGGGCGAGGAATCCAGGGTGGGGTAAGCATGCTGTCTCTAAGGACGGCAGCTGCTTTATTCTTGCAGCAAGAAAGTGTTGCCCAGCCCCGCTGAGAGTCTGATGCAGCCGCATGTCAGCTGTGTGGTTTAGCCAGGTTGCACTGCCTCTCTGAGCCCAGTTTCCTCACGTGTCACATGCAGACAGGAACCCGGGTGAACGTGAGACTCAATAATGGATTTGATTGTCCAGCAGCTACATCGCCCAGCGAGGTGCTCAGAGGGGTCGCAAGCATGTTCCGCTCCCCCGCCCGGCCGCTCATGCTGGAGCTGTGGAGACGTGGTCTCCGTTAGCCAGTTCGCACGTGCTGAGTCAGGCCTGCTCTCGGCTCGAACTGCGCTCACCGAAGGACTCACCGCAGTGCCCCTGGCCCCCCTTCAGGCGCCCCGCTCTACAGACCTTTCCTTCCTTAACTTCCCGCTCGCGGGGGCAGACAAGGCTTACTTCTTACAGATCACAAAGCCCAGCAAGGTTCTGTCCCTCGCCCAGGGTGCCACAGCCCATCCAGGACTGAGCTGGAGGGGACGTGTGACTTCCGGGCCTCGAGTCCAGTGGTCGTCCCCAGGTGAACACACGCCGATCGGGTTCCCGCTGTGACAGGCTCTGTGCTGAGACCAGAGGAGGCCTGAGGCAGGCCACACCCAGACAACATGGGTGGAGGGCGGGCCCCCCGTGAACACCCTGGAAATGGGCTTGGGGAGAAGGACGGGGGTGGGGGGGAGCTCTGGGGGAGGGGCAGCAGAGCCCCAGGAGAGGGGGTCGATGCACACAGATTCCAGCTGATGTAGTGAGGAGCCGGCACCGTCCCCCGGGCCTGGGGGCACCCTGGCTTTCCTGGGAGGCACTTCACCTCTGCACGGCACCCGGCACGGCCGCCCCTCCGTGTGGTTAGGGATGGGAATCAGTGCCTTTGTTTCACCCCTACCCTCTCACTTCCCCGCTCCCTGCCTCAGTGGAACCCCCAGTGCCAGTTCATCATTAAGTCCAGGAGGTTGAGGTGTGGCCTGGGGCACCACAGGAGGAGCTTATAGGGAAGGGGTGTCTTGCAAACCCAGCATCTGTGCTTCAGTTTTTGGCCAGTTTGAGAAACCAAATACTTATGGGATAATTAGGACACAGTTTATGGATCCTGGAGTAGACGTCTTGGTGGTTCAGACAAAGATTTTGGAATTTAGCAGATGTGGCTTGAGTCCTGTTTCACCCTTTACAACTGGGTGACCTTGGGCCTGGACCTCAGCTTGTCCCTCTGTAAGACGGAATAACAATAGTGCCCACTCGTAGGGCTCCTCTGAGGATACAGTAAGCCTGGGGCCTGGCACTGCTGCTGCGGCTGTTCTTATTTTATTCATGCTTTGATAAAAGGTAGACTCCGTGTCACCTGTTATTTCCACAGATACAGACCAGGAAGATACTAGGAAAATGGTGAACAAAAATGTATTTTTTTTCTGGCTATTGCCTCTATTGTGGAGTTTCCTTCAATCAGTAACGTTTGGTATCAAACATGTCCTTGGTGTTCAAGTATTGACTTAAGAGGTTTCGTCTGTCTCTCTTTTTCTGTCGGTGGATTGCAGGTGGTGAAGGCATAGCTGTCTTTGATCAGTTATTTTTCAGGAGGACCTGAAGACTTGGGAACCTGGGCCGAGGGAATTCGTTTAAATGTTCCACTGCCGTCTGGGAAACACATTCTCCGGGCACGTTCTCTTATTGAAACTCCAGACTCGACTCTCTTTCCAATGTCAACTCGGTCTGGGAAAGCACGGGCTGTTGATAAAGTTCCTAGGCAGCTTTTAACTTTTATCCTTTAAACTCAGATGCCTTAGCAGCAAGCAGAAGGCATCCCGGGGCAGATTTAATTCCCTACTCTTGGCAGATGTGGACCTTGACTGCGACCAGAGGATTCCTCTGCCCGCTCCACCCTTCCATGGGTTTGTCATAGGATCTGGCAGGAGGCAGCATGACCCTCTGAAAGATGCCCTTCCCCAAAGGTTCATAAATTTGCTTCTAGATCCTGCTCACAGAGTGCTTTTGTCACACCAACAGCTGAAGTTACGAAAGTTTAAAAGTGCATGCAGCCTTCCCAAAGACCTTGTAGAATTGCTGTTTTTCTCCCATTTCCTTTGCTTAATGGGAGGGGGAAATGGAAGCTCTGAAAGGAATGACTTGCTTGGGCCATCAGGAAAATCACTGTCAGCGGCCAAGGTTATGTTTAGGTTTTGCTCTGAGTCCTGTGTTGGGGTGCTGAGATATTCTTCTGCTATAAAGCGAACTTGTACAAGTAGTAAACACAGGATAAGGATATTAAAAGAAGGAAACGTTTAATTGGGCGAGTTCCAGCGTGGTCAGTTTCTTTTCTTGAAAGGGTGGCTCTTCAAAATGCATGACAGAAACGTTTGGTAAACTCCTGTAATCTTCTGAAGAGTTATATAGACTCTTAGAGTTTGCAAAACTTTTCTGCATATATAAAGGCATTTAGCGTGCACCGGGCAGCGTTCCCATTTGCCAGAAGCCGAGAGTCTCGACCACAGTGATATCAGACAGCTGGGTTCGAGGGCTGCAGACGCCTGAAGGCACATTGAAGACTGCAGAACAAAAGCAAGAGAGTTTCATGTTAGGAAGGACCCGTGTGAGAAAGTAAAGTTGTCCACTGTCCCTGCGGTGTCCTGAGGAGACAGACCTGGATTCAGATCTCACCCTCACCCCTGCTAGCTGTAGGATCTTGGGCAAATGCTTGATTTATTTTCCTGGAGCCTTGGTCTTCTCATCTGGAAAATGGGAATACTGTTAATAGCAATGCCTCTTCACAGGAATTCGAGAGATGAAATGAGAAGAGCCCAGCCCATAGTTGGTCCTCAGGGAGGCGGGGGCTGGGAGCGCAGCTGGGAGGGGGCGGAGGTGGCTCTGGGGCCAGGGTGCCACGGGGCTGGGTTGAAGCCTCTCACTAACCGCGGGCAGTGTCACTTGGTGCCCGCTGACCATCCGTGTGTACCCTGGGGAGTGGGCACCGGTGTCTGGGGCCTTCTCTGTGCTGCGCTCTTTTATACACATTTTCTTACCTGACTCTCCCAGCAGCCCCCAGAGCAAAGGTGTTCTCACTTTCATTTTAAAGATGAGGAAGCTGAAGTTAAGGGGCTTGGGAGGTGAGGGGGAGGCTGCCCAGTCCCTTAGCACGCCTCCTTGCCTCAGGCTGCATCCCATCCCGTACAGGCAGTGGCTGCCACGTGGCCTTCTTTAAAAAGAATTTTATATGTATATGCAGTACAGTTCACTCTTTGGTGTTTAGTTCTGTGAGTTTTGGCAAATGCATAGACGGAGTGGGCTTTTTAAATTTAAAATTTTGACGTAAGGAGAAAATTTTTCTCTGTTTAACTTTGTATCTCTATGAGATGATGGATGTTCACTAAACTTATTGAGATCATCGTTTCATGATGTATGTAAGTCAGATCATGATGCAGCACACCTGAAACTGATACAAGGCTGTATATCCATTGTATCTCAAAAAAACTGGAAGAAAAACATTTTTTAACTTTTGAGATCGTTGTAAATCCACATGTAGTTGTAAGAAATCATAGAAATCCTGTGTACTGTTTACTCAGTTTTCTCCAGCAGTAACATGTTGCAAAACTATAGTACAAATCACAAGCAGGAAATTGACACCCATGCGATACAGTTGAGATACAGAACATTTCCATCACAAGGGTCCCTGCCGGTGTCTTTTCATAACCACACCCAGCTCCCTCACCCCCATCCCAAGAGCCCGTTCAAACGCCCAGCAACTACGAATCTAGTCTTCATTTCTGTAATTTTGTCATTTCAAGAGTGTTATGTAAATGGAGTCATGCAGTAATTAACCTTTGGGGACTGGGATTTTTCACTCAGCATAATTCCCTGGAGATTCGTCCAGGTAGATATCAATAGTTCGTCCCTTTTTAGTGCTGAGGAGTGTTCCATGGGATGCTGTTCCACAATTTGTTTAGCTAGTCACCTGTTGAAGGACATTTGGGTTGTTTTCTGCTTTTGGCTGTTACGAATAAAGCTGTTATGAACAATCATGTGCAGGGTTTTGTGTGAACATAAGCTTGCATTTCTCCGGGATAAATGCCAAGGAGTGCATTTGCCGGGTTGCGTGGTAGTTGCTCGATGGGGCTTTGAAGGATGCATCTGGTATGGAGAGGCAGGTAGGGGTGGGGACTTTGCTGCAGGTGGACACCAGTGGGAAGCACAGCCCGGGAGCTCACCCCTGATATCCTGGGTGAGTTGCTTCATCTGTCTGTACACTGTTAACTACTTATATCTGTCTTGTATTGATATATAAAGCACCTGGTACACAGTAGGTGCTCAGTAGATAGAAGCTGTTCTTTTTTTTTTTTTGCTGTACGCGGGCCTCTCACTGCTGTGGCCTCTCCTGTCGCGGAGCACAGGCTCCGGACGCGCAGGCTCAGCAGCCGTGGCCCACGGGCCCAGCTGCTCTACGGCATGTGGGATCCTCCCGGACCGGGATACGAACCCGCGTCCCCTGCATCGGCAGGCAGACTCTCAACCACTGCGCCACCAGGGATGCCCAGAAGCTGTTCTTAACATGGGTTAAGAGAAGACCCGCCAGGCCAGAGCAGGATCTGTGCCCCAGAGGTGACCTCAGGAAGCCTTTCCCTTGCCCCCTGTGGGCCCTGGGGCACCTCCTTTTTACCTTGGGCAGAGCTGTTCACCCAGTTGTCCCTCAAAGGCCGAGTTCCTGGCTTCTCCCTGAGAAGTAACTGGCCCTGTTCTCAGACTGGGCTCCGAGTCTCTGGATGGGCACTGGCATTCCCCAGTGAGCTTGGCCAGGCCCATGCCATGGATCAAAGGAATCCCAGGGAATTCCAGATTGTGCCAGGCTCTGATGGTCTGGATTTGCCTCACAGGGTCTGAGAATGTGCCCGGATCGTTTCAGATGTTGCTACGATTTAGCCGGATTCCAGGAACGTGTGGAGCTCTTGCCGTAGTCAAGGCACCGAGCTAGGTGCTGCAAAGGGTTCAAAAAAAATCATTCAGCGGATCAACCCAGCCAACTCCAGCTCGTTTGGGAGCATCCTACGGCCGCATGATAAAGTCTGGCATTCGGAGCCTTTGGTCTGGGGTGACTCTGTCTTTCCGGCCCCTTGTCCTGCTGCTGCCCCCTCTCCACGTGCCCTGTGTGCCTGCCAGCAGTGTGCTCACTGCCCCCACCCCCCGCCCACGCCGTGTACAGGCCCGGCTGCCATCCTACGCTCACGCTTCCCTCTTCCCAGGTGCCTCTTCCCTTCATGTTGAAATCTTGCCTATTTTCTTTTTAATCAGAAAGGCGTTGCATGCACCAGATGAAATACTCAAATAGCACGCGTCCGTGTGTAAGGCTATACACTCAGTGCCTTCTCCCACTCCAGGGCCACGTGGTTATGGGACCATGCTGTACTCCTCTTGCTGTGTTCATTTACAGTGTTATCTTAGAGAGTGCTTCATGTCTGTACCATTAAAATTGCCTCATTAACACTGCAGTGAAGGTGACATGGTATTTGTTTACATAGCTACTCTGTGATTTCTGTTACCAGTCACCTGCTGATGGCCGTCTGGGTCGTCCCCACTCCTGGGCTCTCCCAGGCAGTGCTGTATGCCATTGGTCCCTGTGCAGAGGGGTCTGTTTATGACTCAGCCCCAGGGCCCCCCTCCTCCATCTGCCTTCCGTAGCTGTAGTACCTGTGTTCACAGTACTGTCTTTCCACGACCCCTGAAGACAGGGCTCGTGCAGGACCTTCCTCCTCCTTCCGGTGCCTGCCATGTTTACTGACCGCCCAGTTTGCAGGAGCATGTGGTGCTCTGGAATTCACCAGTCATGCTGCCTCTGTGCGACCTGGCCTTCGGTAGGGGCTCCGGTGGGAACAGAGCTGCGAGAGCTGGGACACCTGCGCCGCTTCCTCCATCCAGCTTCGTGCTTGGTACGCAGCGGCTGCATCGGATGGGCCAGCGTGTTTCCATGGCGATAAGACTTCTACAGCATCGTTCTTACTGGCCGCCTACTGTTGCACCAGAGGCATGGGCCATAATACAGCCAGTCCCCCCACCCCAACCTTTTTTTAAAAAATGTATTTATTTATTTATATTTTCGGCTACGTTGGGTCTTCGTTGCTGCACGCGGGCTTTCTCTAGTTGTTGCGAGCGGGGGCTACTCTTCGTTGTGGTGCGCGGGCTTCTCACTGCAGTGGCTTCTTGTTGCGGAGCACAGACTCTAGGCGCGCGGGCTTCAGTAGTTGTGGCTTGCAGGCTCTAGAGTGCAGGCTCAGTTTTAGCACACGGGCTTAGTTGCTCCGTGGCATGTGGGATCTTCCTAGACCAGGGCTCAAACCCTTGTCCCCTGCATTGGCAGGCGGAATCATAACCACTGTGTCACCCAGGAAGCCCAGCTAGTCTCCTCCTGATGGAATTTAGCTTTGAAAAGTTTTGATGGAATTTCCCTTTTAAAAAAAATTTGAGAGGACAGATGCTTGGGGTGTCCATTGCTGAGAAAAGATCGGGACTCACAGGCTCCCCCATGAAACTAGTGGCAGTAGCTACTTGTTTATTGAGCAGTTCTTCAAATGAGCTAGGGCTTCTCACCGAGCAAGGCGAGCTCTCTTTTCTTATAATACAGTCATCTTCTGAGGCAGGCACTGTTGTCCCTATTGTATGGAAAGGGAAACCAAGGCTCAGAGAGTAAGTAACTTGGCAAAGGTCACTCAGACGATACATTTCAAGAGCTGGGATTCCAGCTCAGGTGTGCTTGGCTCAGGACCTGAGCTTGTAACCACCGAACGCTCCTGCCTTGTTAGGGAAGAAGGGAATGGGGAGGGCGGGTCACCCCTGGGCCTGGGGTAATGGCTGGCGGCCCCAGAACTGAATCGAGGTTGCACCTAGAGAGAAGACGGCCTCCATCAGGCCTCATCCCCGTCTCTGATCGGCACAGAGGGTCCTCTTGAAGGGAGAGTCCACAGCACCAGTCCGGGCACTCTCCTGCTCACGTGGCCTGCCCTGCTCCCAAGCCAAGCGTCCAGGGGGCTGGCGGGCATTCCTGGCTTGGCTTTCTGGCCAGACTCGGAGGAGTGATCTGAAATTCTTTGCTGGGGCAGATCATACTTGGTCAGAATGTTTCACTTCTAGATTGATGTGGCTTTGAAACTCTGCATCAGGTCTCCCAGTGTGACCTGGGAGCCTGGAGACTCCACCGGCCCTCCCTCCTGAACAGTCAGTCCTTTGAAAATGTATTGATTTCCCTCCTTCCCTTCCCTGCTTTTGCACTTTGGATGAACCTTGTTTTCGAAGAACAGTAGAAGGTAATTTTCCTGTGCTCGCCAGCTGGCCCGTAATTGAGCAATTTCAATAACACCCACTGTAAAGTCTAATCGAAGTAAACAGGAAAATATGATTTACAATCTGGATGGCAAGTAAATACCAGGGTGCAATTAATTTTTACACAGAGCAGCAGATTCTAAAACATTTTCCTGCACTGACCAGTTTGGTTTTAATTAAAGATTAGGAGCTGCTTTTTATTTCTTTATTTTTTACTATCGTTATCGTTACTTTTTACTTTTTCATGGAACCTGGTGATCTTCAGGTTCCTTGGATCTCTGTGACTTCCTCTGAAGGTGTAACCACAGAGGGGTGGGATGGAAATAGGATCAGAGAAATTGATTTGTAAGGAGCGATTTTCCCACCCTGGACTGAAGGCTGCACTCTTTGGGCTTTTGCTTGGTGAGAGATGAGGGTGGGTCGGGGAGATGCTCCGGGCTGTGTAGCACGATGATGAGAGAGGGTCCCATCACTGCTGGGAGCACAGAGGGGCGTGCGCAGGCCGTGACTTGGTTTGGCTCATTCTGAGGAAGGGGACGGAGGCGCCCCGTGTTGCAAATGTGTCATTTTGGAATCGTGGTGCTTCCAAGGATGGGAAGTATGTGCCTTTAAATGGACCCTCCCAGTTCTTCCAGTGGCTTCCTTCAGACCTGGGCAGAGAACAGGAGCCACCTTGCTGGCTGCCTGAGGGCCAAGCCCTTGGGCTTTGACTGCAGGGTTGGCCCCGTGTCTAACCTCAGCTGACCTCGGGCTGTCTGTAGGGCTAGCTCAGCGTAGGAGGTCACACAGCTTGAGCGCGCTCTGGGGACAGCAGTCTGTGAGCAGCCCAGACCCCGAGATCTGTCTTAAAGGTGCCGCGAGGCTGAGCTGGGATTCACTGTTGTGCCCACCAGGTGTTGGCTTTAGGGACACCCTAAGGCTGGCCTGTGGGTGGGTGAGGACTCCGGGAAGGCCATTCCGGCCTTCGTGGCCCCCGCCAGGATACCTCTCCTGCAGCGGAGAGGCGGTTCTATTCCTCAGCAGGGTCCCAGCGTGCAGGGGAGGGCGCGGCTCTCTCGGGCCCGGTCTGCCCCAGTCCTGAATCCCTTTGCGTCTCTTTTATCTTTCCAGGGAGTTGACCACACTTGGCCATTTCCTGGAAGAGCCCCACCCCGAGCGTGAGCAGCCGATGGGGAGCCGTTTCTGCTGACATCATCATCTGGGGGGTGCCCAGGAGGTCGCCTCTGCCCAAGTCTGCCCACCGAAGATGGCTCGTGCCCACCCTGGGCTGGCGCCCAGTGCCTGAGGTCCTTACCATGGTGATGATCCTAAGTCAAAGCCTCGACAAGCAGGGAGCTGACCCCGTAGCGTGCAGGACCTTCATCCCTGAGCTGGTAAGGACCCGGTGGCCTGGCTTCTCTGGTGACCCTTTTGAGGCCCGATATCCAGGTGGGGCTGTGGACTGAGCAAGAGGGCTTAGCAGTTGTGCCCAGAGGGCCCGCAAGCAGAGCTCTGGGAGCCGTGGCAGGCGGGGCAGTGGAGCAGTCACCCGGAGCCCGGCTTCGCCCTCACAAGAAGGAAGGAGCCAGCCTAGATTTGAGTCCTCTGGCGAGCGGGGTGGGGGGGTGGCAGGCCAGCACCCTGGTAAATAATACCAAGTGTGCTTCTGCCGCCCCTGCCGGGCTGAGACCCACATTCCTTCTGGTCTCCACCCGGTCAGGGAGGTAGTTTCCAGAAGGCGGGGTGGTACCGAGGTAAGGCCGGGCCTCCAAAGGGCGGTCAGCGCGAGCGAGAGCTGCCACCTCAGGAATGTCCAGAGTGGGGGACGGTGGAGAAAGAAGGCGCGGCCTGGCGGCCAAGGTGGTGGGCCTGGTGGCGGCTGCCCTCCGCAAGGGTGGTCCTCGGACCAAGTGGCCCGGTGAGCCTGGCCAGAGAGGCAGACAGCCGGCCTCCTTAGGCCGCCAACGAGACGGCCTCCTCACCCTCCTTCCATAGCCCCAATTCCTCAGAAGTGGGTGGGCTGCTCCCCTGCAAGTCCCACTCGGGCATAAACACTCCTGGGGGGGGTTTGCACCTGGGCACGTCCCAGGGACGCTGCTGCTTCTGCGGTCAGGGATGGGGGCCCCGTCCGGGGTCACGTCACCCAGCGCCCCTCCCGGCGCCCTTCACAGCCCCTCGTGAGACCCCACGCTACCACCTAGTGGGCTTTCTCCCCGAGTCTGACCCCACCACCCAGGTCGAGAGCAGGCGGGTGGGTCTTAGGTCCTCGTAAGAGCTTGTGAAAGCCACCAAGACCTGTGTCCACCCCACAGGCCTTCACGGAGCGCCTTGGGCTGAAGGGATTCCGTAGGACAAGTAGGGTGTCTGCCCATTGCTCCTTCCTTTGCAGTTTGTGCTGAGTATGTATCTGTCCGTAGATTCCCTCTCATCGTCCCCACTGCTGCTGCTCCGGTCCTTCCTGCGTACTCTCTCATCTGGATTCTTCTGGGAACTGGCCCCCGCTTCTGGCTCCTTTAGCCTGTTTGCATGACCCAGCAGCCAGAGGGAATGCGAGTCAGACCGTCCCACCTCTGCCCAGAGCCTTCCAAGGCTTCCCGTCTCAGGCTGAGCAAACGCCAGACTCCTATTGGGATGTATGAGGTCCGGTGTACTCTGGCCCCCGTGACCACTGTGCTCTCTCTCCGCTGCTTTCCGCCACTGACTCTGTTCAAGCCACGCCGGCCTCCCCGCTCTACATGGCTCAGGGCTTGTGTACTTCTTCCCTGGCCTGGAACGCTCCCCTTTAGCAGGACTCTCTCCCTCCCTCCTTTTCTTTGGCCACTTGGCCTAACATCTAATTCCACGACCTCCCCTACCTCCTTACCCCCATGCACTGTCTGTCCCCTTCTCCCTGTCCTTTTCTTTCCAAGGTGCTTCACCACTTTCTAACATTTTGATCTTGTTCACTGAGTGCCCTCTGCCCCAGAGTGTGAGCTTCACAAGGCGAAGGACCTTTGTCACTCTCGCTCCTTGCCGAATACCCAGTGCCTGACCCCGGGACCTAGTGCGTGGCAGGTGCTCAGGGGACATTTTGGAGCGAGTGAATGCGGGTTCCTGTAGCCCAGCTTCTCAGCTCGTCATCGTTCAGTCCCTTCTCTGCTGCTCAAGTTCACGGCGGAGGGGGTGCAGGTATGAGTTGCTCTGTTTTCTGTGGTTGGTGGGTGTTTTCCCGCTGAAATTAAAGCACTCGTGTAGAGTAGCTCTGACCAAAAAGCAACGGCTCTCGGGGTGAGGGCCTCCTGGAGGGCCAAAGGGAGGCTCCCTCTGGCTCCAGCTGTGCTGTTTGCCTCAGTTGCCGCCGCTGAACTTGGTTCCATCCGGGGGTGGGCCTGCCTGGGCTTGGTCGTGGAGCTGGGTTCAGTGCCCGTGGGCCCGTGGTCAGCTGAGCCGGTCTTCAAAGAGACAGGGCCTGAGCCCTCGCCAGGAGGAGCGCGGCCTCCCAGCCCCAGCCGGGGAAGGAAAACTCATCTTCTCGGAAAAAAAAAAGGAGAGCAAGCCAAGGGAAGCAAATGGCCATTGAAGGGGGCTCGGTGGCTTCACAGGTCGGGGTCTGGCCTTTCATCCCACACCCCTCCCCTTCTTGGAAAGTCATCGCCTTCTGTGTTCCTTCTCTTCTTCCCTCCCCTGGACTCCCGGATGGGCAGGCCAGCTGTGGGCAGCAGCCACCTTTGGAGAGCGGCCTTCTCCTGGGTCAGCTGGTGGGTGCATCACAGGTTGTCAGCACGTTACAGGTCTGGCCTGGTTCTGCTCTCACGGTGCAGGTGGAAGCACAGTGAAGGCAAGCGGGAGGATGGGAGCGTAGTCTGTGTGGGGCCTGCAGAGTTGCCATCACCCCTGCCTCTCCTGGAGCCTCTCCCAACCTGCGGAGGGGTGGGGACACGTCCATCTCTACCTGCTATGCAGGCAGGAAACACAGAGCCCAGGGGACGGAGGGCCCAGGTCACACAGCTGGCAGGCAGGGTGCCAGGACGCAGGCTTCAAGTCCAGGCCCTGTTCACCCACCAAGGCCCTCACGCCCGCCCCTGCCCGGCTCCTGAGGCTGTGGTCCTGGAATCCGCTAGGCCCTGGGGAGAGGCACGGCTGTAAACAACCAAAGAAAGACCCTAAATAAGACCAGCCTAGTGATGACATCCACAGAATGTAAGATAAACTGATTAGAATTTGCTCTGAGCAGCCAGCAAGGTTGAGAGGAAGATGGGGGTTTTGCTTCAGCTTCCTAAACGGGTAACATCATCCTCATGTAAATACCATCAAGATAATAACAGGAAAGATGGAAAAGCTTTTCTCTTTTGTTTTCTAATCAGACTGAGAAGATAACAGAAGTTGGGGGTTCAGATTAAAAAAGAAATCATGAATCACCACAGGCCGCTTTGGAATTAGGGAAGTGAGAGGCCCCGCAGTGAGGACAGAGCCCAAAACTGCAGGTGAAGGTCCCCTGGGGGCCTGGGAACACTGGGAGAGGCGAGGCTTGGCCCCCCTGGGCCCTGGCCGCCCCTCCCCGCCTGCTGAAGGTCCCCCGGCATGGTTCTCTCCTCCTTTCCCTAACAGCTAAATGCTGGTGACGACGTGACTGCCCCTACTCCCGAGAGAGGTGGGCAGACGGAAAGGGGACTGACAAGCACTCGGTATCGCCTTCCCCCGGGGGGGACGCGGGTGGGGTGGGGGAGTGCAGTGACTCGGTTCCCCTTTCCCCCACTCCGCGCCGCCGCCTTCCTTTCCCCTGTGAGCAGCTCTTCCTCTGAGTGTGCTAACATTAGCTGCTGCCGCTGGAAGGCCGCCCGGACAGCTGACCTCGGGGCTGCGTTCCCCCAGCTCTGTCCCGCCCGCCCACGCCCCGGCCAAGGGCCTGTTCTCCCTCCTCCCCGGCCGGCCGGGCCCAGCCTCCTCGCCCCTGCGAGCCTCCCAGCCTCTCTCCAGTCTGGAGACCAGCGGGAGCTGGGGTGCCCCGCTCCCGGGAGGCCGGGGGGTGGAGGCCGGAGCGAGGCTCCAGGCCGCCTCACTTTGCTCAGCCTCAAGGTATTTCCGGCCACAGCAGACACCCGTTTTGGGAGCAGGTCCTTCCTTCCCTGCTTGTCAGATTAGGACGCCGAGGCTAAGTGACTTGCCCGGCAGAAGAGTTCAGTGACTACGTCCGGCCTGGCACCCAGCTGCCTGGGCACCCAGGGTCTTCATCCTCCCGCTCCCCCGGAGTCGGCATTGGGCCCGACGGCCCCAGCCGGGGTCCCTGGCCGGCATCCAGAAGCGCACAGAGCCCGAGGCAGTTCGCTGCCTCTCCCCGCCCACCCCCCCCCCCGCATCCCCGCCGAGCAGGGGCACCAGGGCCCGCCCTGCCGTGGCCAACCCTGCAGCCTGGGGAGCCGGGCTGCCTGCCCTGTCTCCATCGGCACCTTCGAGGGCCTCCACCTAAGGGCGCCTCTCCCTCCTCAGCTTCTCTTCCTTCTCGGGCCTGGCTCCGCCTCCTGCGTCCTCCTGCCAAGGTCTCACCCTGTTCC
The DNA here is from genome assembly GCF_964165515.1 of Mesoplodon bidens. NCBI lineage: Eukaryota > Metazoa > Chordata > Mammalia > Artiodactyla > Ziphiidae > Mesoplodon > Mesoplodon bidens. The sequence continues at coordinate 7,843,755 of NC_138176.1, forward strand.
CTTCCAGGGGCTGAGGTGCCCCACTTGTTCCCCTCAAGTGCGTGAGCGTGGGGCTGCTCTGCGTGGCCCTGTGGTTCTCTGTAGCACTGCATCAGGAGAAGGAAAAGTGACGTGATTGCTTTAGTCAGTAGTCTACAGAAGAAAGTTATGAAGAAGCATGATTATGGCCAGAGATGAGCTCGGCTGTTTTCTGTCTGAGCTAGTTCCTCATTAAATAATGACCTGAATTGTGTCTTTATTTAAGTCAGGGTTTCTTGCGTTACATAGTCAGACAGATGGCCCCTGGAGCCTCAATTTGATTTCCAGCTTTTGCCTTTCCTATGGAAGATCTGATTCCAAAACGTTCTCTGGTGATCCAAGGAGTCTCCCAGACACCAGGCTCTGCCCTGGGGGAGGCTCAGGAACCGAGGCTTTGGAGTAGGAGAAGTACCCCGGGGAGCCATGCTTATTGTTCTGCTGCACTGCAGACCCCAGCCAGGGCTTGGGCGTGCACTTGTGTGCGAATGCTGAGTGTCTTGTGAAACCTCAGATGGTGAGAGTTTCCCCTGAGGCCTGTTGGCCTCACCACATCGTCCGTCCACGTAGTGATTGGCTCATCCTGCCCACTGAGAGTGCGGAGGGCTCAAAGGGTCAGGGAGGCTGCTGGCTGCAGAATGGCACGAACCAGTGGGAATAGAGCAGCCCTGGACAACGTGGTGCCCAGTGGGAACCTCGCTGTTGGGCCCAGGGAAACTGGCCAGCAGTCAGAGTGTGCCTGGGGCCTAACACCCTGGGGAGCTGTTGACTACGTGATGTTCTGGCCTGCTCACAGCCAGCCCAGCTCATGGACGGGACTCAGAAAGCAAGATGGGGGCCTGATCCCATCTTTTTTTTTTTTCTTTATCCCAACAGGAGGCAGGAAGCCCCAGGGGGCAGTAGTTAGCTCATGACCTTATGTTTGACCTTAAAATTGCTGCTGTTCTATCCGTCAGCATTTCTCCATAATTATTTTGATGGGATTTGTCTACACACACAGACCAGTGTGAATTGAGCGTCATGAAGAGAATGAAGGAAAAGAAAGAGGAAAAAGCTGCCTTTCAGGCGGGCTGGGAGGGTGGGGGGAACTACACTGCACTTTACATAGTCTGGCAGGTTTTCTTATGTCTTTTTAGTTAAGCAGGTTTAACTTATAAATCATATTTCCTCCTGGCACTAGAAGCCTCTGCCCAAACATCACTTTGAGCAGTTGCATGATACTCCTTCAAGTAGCTGAGCCACGGCCTACTTCACCATTAGCCTCGTGAAGTCCGGCATGGAATTGGCCAGGGTTCCTCAGTTGTAAGCAGCTGAGACTGTCTCCCACTGATTTGCACCAGAAGAGAATTCCCTGGAGCGATTGAGAGAAATGTGGGAGAGGAGTTGGTGAATGAAGCCCCGGAAAGGGCCGGGACAGGGTAGCCGGAAGGACGGTGGAGGCGGGGGCTTGTGGCAGGCTCGGGGCCTCCCCGCGGGGTGAGCCAGCCCACACCCCCCGGTCCAGGAGTCGGAGCCCCAGAGCAGGAGCGTCTGGTGGGCCACACCCACCCCGTGCCAGGGGGATAGAGGCGCAGTCCCGCCAAGCCACTGTCCGGTGAGGGAGAGGAGGATTCCCAGTGCAAAACTGGGGTGCTGCCGGCAGAAGACGGGGGTGCACCACCAGGCCGTGCGCGTTCACACGCTCAACGAGGGGAGCAGGCGTGGGGCTTATCCAAGCCGGGGGACACGGAGGAAGTGTTCCTTCGAGTTGTAAGATCTCCGTGCGAGGGTGGCCCGTCCGCGTGCGCCCCTGGGTGCAGAGTCAGAGGCCGTGTGGCGAGCCCCGGGCGGCCCGGGGCTCGACCCCAACGTTGTCTGGTGCCCTCCCGCCTTCTCCGCTGAGTTTTGACGGCACGAGCCCAGAGGTTTGGGGAGGCAGCAGATCGTGTCCAGTGAAAATGCTTTTCTGTCGGCCCTGCGTTCGCCAGGCGTGTGGCGGCCAGAGCAAGACAAGCTCGGGCTGGCAGGTGGGCATAGCGGTCGGTCAACAGAGTCACATGGCGCCTGCTCTGTGCCGGGAATATCGGGGACAGGACAGCAGCCTCGAGAAGCTTGATTCTGGGGCGGGTGGAGCATGAGCAGAGAAACAGACGCACTGATGCACACAGGGAAAGCGTTACACAAGGCCACGTGGAGAAAAGCGCGGGTGGGGAGGCCAGCTTTCGGCCGGGATGGTCGGGGAAGGCCGCCAAGGAGGCCACGTGACAGGAACCGGCCGCAGAGCGAAAACCCTGAGGCGGCAGCGAGCTAGGCCGGTCCCGAGCTGCGTGAGTGAGGCCGGGATGGACGGAGGTTTGGCTCTGGTGGGCTGCGGGCAGGGGGGCGCGGCCGGTTTCATCCCGGTTGCTGTGGGGAATGGTTGGAGGGTTGTGAGCAGAGCAGCCACGTGGCCTGGTCCCCCTGGGTCTGTGTGGAGGATGGAGGATGGAGGACGGGCCGGGGCGCAGGGTGGGGACCAGGTCGTGGGTTCGTTTGGTCCGTCGGTGGAGGCTCGAACCGGGCGGCGTGGGGTGTGAGAAGCAGTCGTTGCCGAGCGTGTGTTCTCCAGCCTGGCGAGCGCGTCTGCGGCAAACACAGGTCCTCGCTAAGTGAATGAATGAGTGCGTGAGTGAGGGCGGGGGAGCCCTGTGTGCTGGCCCGGTGGCTCCCGTCCCCGGGCACAGACCCGCCCCCCCGTCATCTCTGGCACCCACTCACCGGCCCCCATTCCTGGGAGGGCTCCCAGCTGCCCCTCTGTCTGGAGCACGGCGGCTTGGGGGGGAGGAGGGGCCGCTGAGTGGTGCCCCCCGACCGTCAGCGGTCAGTTTGCTTCCCGCCGTGTCTGTAAACCCAGGCCTTCCTCGGTGGCCCCAGTGCAGCGACACGCGGCCCCTGTGTCTCGCGCCCTCCTGCTCACCCTGGCTCGGTCCTGGTTTGGGCGTCTGTGGGCCCCCAGCCTGGGGGGCTCCCCTTGCCACCAGGCGTGGCGGTGGGGTGGGGAGGGGCAGGGTCTGTGCTTCTCGGGGGGTGTCTGCTTTGTGCTGGGGCTCCTGCAGCGTCGGGGCCGCCTCCCTCAAACAGCGGGGCCTGTGGCACCAGCCAGGCCCAGCTTCTCTCTCTCCGAACCTTCTCTGGGCCGTGGGGCCTGTCTGGCTTCCGCAGGTGACGCTGCCCGGAGGCAGGGCTCTGAGTGTCTGTCACCTGCTCTCCCTTCAATGACTTTGGTGTGAGCTGGGAGGGAGGCAGAGGCAGCCGTCTCTAACTTTTTCCGGATATTTCCCCGGGTGGACTCCAGGAGGGGGACCTATCCTGAACACACAAGGGTTGTTTTAAACCCAAGAGGGGGGTCTGGAGGAGGGCGGCCCTGCCCGCCTTCCCCCACATCGGGCCCGTTAAGTTTCTTCTGGTCCTTTAGAAGCAGCTCTGTTTGCCGCCCGGAAGCCAGCCCTGACCTCCAGCACCCACGGCCTGGCCCATCTCCCTCCAGTCCCACTCTCTGTAGCTCAGGGGTCTGTGTGACTGTGGCGTCTGTGACGTGTGAGCTTCCTTAGGGCTGAGGCGGGCGTCCTTCACCTCCGTGTTCCAGACTGGTCGGGACGGACCCTTGATAACCTGATGGATGAATGCATTGCTGACCGAGGGCAAAGGTCCCTGACTCGGGCAGCTGAGGACAGGGGTGGGGCAGCTGCTGCCAGACACTGGCTACCTTCCTACCTGGGTGGGCCGGGTGTTCCTGATCGGCACCCCGTCCTCCTTCCAGGCCTGAAAGAGCCAGGGCCTGGCTCTCTGCCCACTTCTTGGACTGGTAGCCTTGCGCGTCCCTGTCACTTGGGGCTCCTCTCAGAAGCTAGAGCCCTCTGTGACCTCTGACCCCTCTGGAGCTGAGAGCTTCTTTCACCATCGCACGCTCAACCCCGGCACAGCCTGCACGTAACGAATTACCGGTACATATTTGCTGAATGAGTGGAGGCAGGCAGGAAGGCAGGAATGAGTGAGATCCTTCTTCCTGGGGCCCCGATGGGCATAGATGGTGTCCTCCTCATCAGAGGTCAGAACAGGCCTCTTGACCTGGGCCTCGGCCAGCACGAGGAACCCCTGGAATGTTCCACGCTCGGGTTACTGTGTAGCCGTGGAGCAAGTACCTGGGCTTGGGGTTCTTCTAGGCCTCACTGGCTTTTCACCCAATGATCATAGTGGTGGGCTGAGGCTAGGTGCGGGGTTAGGGGGCAGATACACAGTGTTTACAGTAGACAGGGACACCACTGTGGAAATGCGGTGCCGAGGAGCTCCAAAGCCGTAGCTGTGTGTTGAGACCAAACATAACCTTTGAGTTTCTGTTTCAGTTCGTCAGGATGCCTCGGGGGGCCTCCTGGCTGCACAGCAGCCTGCAGGGCCAGGGCCACACTCCTGAGCTTTACCCGTTGCTCCTTCACAGAGACGGAAGAGGTGTTCTCCTTGTGTCTCGAAGGGAGGGCTCTGGAGGTGGCCTCTGACCTTCACTCAAGGTTCTTCCCGCCACCACGGGCAGGAAGAGGTCCCCTGTCCTCCTAGCCTGGGTTGTGGGGAGGCCTGCCTCCAGCTCAGCTGGGCGAACTGTTCACGTCACAGCCCCTTCTGTACCCTCCTCCGTATCACTCACGTGGAAAAATCCCCTAGTGTCAGAAGTCACGGGGCTCTCTTGTGTGTTTTTAAAGCCCATTAACTTGATGGACTCCATAACTCACCGAAGGCTCCGGACAAAGAGCCCAGACCTCATTATGGGCAGATGTCTCTTTTAATACTTTTTTTCTCCTTGCCCTAATCTGAGGTTACCCCTTTAATTGTGACTTTAGCAAGGGATCAGTGCAGGGTCATGTGCAAACGTGCTTCTTATGACTTGAAGAGTGATAGCTTTTCTGGTTGTTTTCAGCACACGCCAAAGAAGATGAGTCAAGGACCGACACTTTTCTCTTGTGGAATTATGGGTGAGTAACCAAGGTGGCTGTGGACGGTCAGTCCTTCTCTAGCCCTTCCACCAGGGCCTGAGTCCTCCAGGTGAGACGCTCAAAGCACTTGCGGGACACAGGCACAGGGAGCAGCCGTGGGGACTCTCTTCCGTGTGTTTGAACTGTTCCCGTCTCAGCGGTGCTGGAGTGGTGCAGGGGCTGCTGCGGCTGACTGAGGGGCCGGGCGCTGGTGTGTGGCTTACGAATCTAATCTCCAGCAGTGATACTGAGAGTTTCTGTCTGATTGTTAAAGGAATCATGTTCATTTTATTTTAATTCAGAAAACGCACCATAGTGTAACGTATAAAATAAAAATCACAGCCCCAATACACAGTTACAACTACTGTTAATATTTTGGTGTAGTTTATGTCCATTGCATTTTTTATATAGCCAAGTCCATGACGAACATGCGATTGTACAAAATTATTTACAAAATTATTTTTCCGCTTTCTTCGCTTAGTAATAATTACCATCGTTTCCCCGCAGCGCTAAAATTGCCCATTCCATGCATTTTAATGAGGCTCTGGTATTGCATTGTGTGGATGATTCAAAGTGTATTTAACGAGGTAACTGTTTCTTGGTAGTTGGGTAGAAGGACCGTTCTGTTTTCTGTTTAACAGTGACTCAGGGTCTGAATCTTGCTCTGCCTTCTGGATTATTCCTTAGGATCGTTCCCAGGTATGGAGTGGAGTGGCTGGAGAGCGGGAACATTTTCATTTTTAAGGCCGTTGCGTCATATTTCTGACATGCTTTCCAGAAAGGTTGCCTGGGTACCCTGTTCCCACGGGAGTGTTAATTACCCTTTGTATAAGGGGGCCAAAAAGAGGACTGTATTGACCGTATTGATTTCTCTCTGCTCCGGTTGATCGGTTGATCGGGCAGTTTCTCCTTGCGCGCTGTCCCCTGGACTCCTGCCCCCTGCGGAGACACCTCGCCAGATGAGTTTCTGTAAACCAGGCTTCCACGATGGGTCCTCTCTTTCCGGTTTCAAGTTTGTCTCCGCAGGACTATGTAAAGTCTCTGTTGCCTTTTGTCTCGGCGCTTTGCCTCTGGGCACGGCGTTTTCTTCTTTAGACTCAGTTCCCTTAGGTGGGCGATGGGGGTGGTGCTGGGGGTGTCCCAGTGAGCATGGTGCTGTGCCACGCGCCTCACATGCAGGACCTCCTGGGGGGCAGGCAGGGGCGCCCACTCACATCTGGGGAAACTGAGACCTCCTGAGGTGGGTAGAGTTGGACCCGGAGCGGGTGAGGATTGTTTTCTTCTCACTCACAAGCCACAGCTCTGTGGGAGAGCCCCGGGCGGCCCTCTTGGTGCTGCCGCCCAGAGGAAGTGGAAACAGGGAGCTCACCTGGCCTTGGTTTACCCGTGTGACACACTTCTGAGGCCTGTCCCCACATGGGGCTTGACTGAACACCTCGGTGGTGGTTAACAGCTTTTGACAAACCCTCAGCGACCCGTCCACGTGGCCCAGAAGGCTGCCTCATTGCCTGCTTCCTGGTCAGACTCACAGTTGAGCTGTGGTTGGGCTGCCTTCCTCTGTCACGTCCAGGAAGGAGAGAGGGGCTCCTGGGCACACGAACCCCTGAGCCCAGCCAGGAGGTCAGCTCTGAATTGGGCCAGGCTAGTGACCTGGACTGTGGAGATGTTGGTCTTTATTTCAGGGCCGTGTCGTGTGTCGGGCTTCCTTGGCCTTTGCTCCAAGTGCATCAGAATAAGTTGGAGCTCCTGTGGGTTCGTGATGGTGGTGTTGGCACTCACACAGTCACTCTGAACTATTTACCTTTTCTAAGCCTCAGTTTCCTCATCTGTAAAATGGCTGTTAGGACAGCACTTGCCTTGTGGGCGCGCCTCGAGCACTCTGAGACGTTTGTAAGGAGGTTGGCACAGCGTGAGCTCCATACACAATAGGTGGAGAAGAGGGCTGAGGCCTAAAGTGAGAATCCTGCTCCTGCAGGGGGCCTCCATGCCCAAAGGGACCACCTTGGTCTCCTTGGGGAGGGGGTGTGAGTGAGACTCGCCCTTGGGGGGGAAGATGCTCAGGCCCAGGGACCAAGGCAGAGGCGTGTGGGGAGAGGCCTTTTCCCAGATTCCCAGCAGAGTTGGTCTGAGCCCGCAGAGCCCAGAGGCCTGCTTTTCACCGGGTGGGGGGTGGGCCCTCTCTCTGGCCAGGGTTTCCAGAACGGCCTGTGCCGCTGCTCCTCCAGGCTCTTGTTTGCCGGGTGGCTCTTCAGGAAGGGCTCTGCAGTGCTCCCCTCGCCCTCGGGCTCTTCCCTTCCATGGGGTCTGTCCCCCTCCTGCTCTGCTGGCTGGCACTAGGGCACTGCCAGGCAGTGGAGGGGCAGTGGGACAGCCACTCTGTGAGGTCTGCGCAGTTACCCCCACCCTCTCCTCGGTTTCCCTCTCTCCCACATGCTCATCTTTCTGTTCTCAGCCCCTTCTTGGTTCGGGAGACCCTGACCCACCTGACAGCATGCACTACCAGGGCTTTTAGAAAAGTTCACCACAGTTCGTTTCAGTGGCTTGTTCTGGTAGGTAGGTATTGAATACCTACTCTGTGTCAGGCGCTTGGGGCGGGGATAGAGCGAGTCAGCCCCTGCCCTCATGGGGGTTTCTATCTGGCGGAGGAGGAAGGCCAGGGAGCAGTGGATTCCCGTGGGTTAGGCCGACTTCCACGATCCGCGCCTGAAGCGGGCCCTCGGCACTGTAGGCGCGTAGCGCATCTTCCTGAGCCTCACTTTCCTCGTCCTGCACGTGGCAGGTGTTTGTGGGATTTAAAGAGACAGTGGCACCCGGGAGGTGCCGGCTCAGCCCCTCCCACCTCCATCCCTTTCCTGCACTTGCTGAGGCGGGGATGTCAGCAGTCCAAGGCCTTCCAGGCTGTGTGCTCGTGGAGACTCTGGTGGCTGCTCCAGCCCAGTGAACCCGGGACTCAAGGTGTGGCCTCGCCCTGTGACCTGAGTGGCAGTGAGACTTCATCCTAGCTGTGCCTGCTTTTCCGTAGCAGGGAAGAGGACACCCAGTGGGTCCAGCCAGACTTTTCCAGAGGGTTCTGGGCCCTTCCTGGGATGGACAATGCTCAGCAAAGAGAACACATCATAGCACTGGGACTTCCCTGGTGGCGCAGTGGTTAAGAATCCGCCGGCCAGTGCAGGGGACACGGGTTCGTGCCCTGGTCTGGGAAGATCCCACATGCCATGGAGCAGCTAGGCCCGTGCCCCACAGCTACTGAGCCTGTGCTCTAGAGCCTGCGAGCCACAAGTACTGAGTCCACGCGCCACAACTACCGAAGCCTGTGCACTCAAGGGCCCACGTGCAGCAACTACTGAGCCCATGAGCCACAACTACTGAGTCCGTGCGCCTAGAACCCATGCTCTGCAACAAGAGAAGCCACTGCAATGAGAAGCCTGCGTACTGCAAAGAAGAATAGCCCCTGCTTGCTGTAACTAGAGAAAGCCCGTGAACAGCAATGAAGACCCAATGCAGCCTCCAAAAAAAAAAAAAAAAAAAAAATTAGTATTATAATCACTAAAACCCCCTGCCTGTCTCCTGAAGAAAAAGGACTCACATTCTGGCCCTGATCAGTGGAATTCTCCCTTGAGAGCTGGGGACAGCTTGGCCCTGTGACTCGGCACATTTCCCTCCTAAGCCCCCACGCAAGGGTCCTAGCTGGACACCAGGATGAGTTAGAGTTTCATAAATGTTCTTAAGAAAAACCAGGCAAGTGTCTTCGGGTAGGGAGTGCCTGTTTGCTTCCTCTTAAAAAGCCACCCTTGCAAGTAGCTCAGCCTCCTCTGCACCCACTGAGATGAAATGCTTTACTAATATAATCGGCGCTCACAACAGTGTTTGGTTTTGAAGTACTTCATGCTCAGTTACTGTGAGCTGGATTACAGGCCCCTCCCCACCTTTGTCTCCCCCTCCCCCCGCCGCCCCGTGCCCCAAGTTTGGGGACTTGATACAAAGAAGTGGTTTTGTTCTTTTCCAGAGTGGGGCTGTGGGGGGACAAAGGCAGCGTGAAGTGTGGATGAGAGAAGCAGGGCAGAGTGGAGCCAGGCCACCGGCAGGCCGGGGCTGGGCGCCCATCATCAGGCTGCCCGCCTAGCCTGGTTACCGCAGGGCCCCTTCTAGCAGAGACAGTGCTGTGCCTCTTGGTTTCTTTTCTCACCTCCCAGACCGTCCTCAGCACACCTGTGCTGAACTGGAATTTCCTCTGCAACCAGCTTCTCTGGGGAAGAGCCATGTCTGCCCGGTTATTGCGTTCTTGACACAGGAAACCTTGGTCAGGTGGCAGTTTCATGGGTGTGGCCCGCCCACTGGTTAGCTGGCCTGAGAGGTGACCCAGCCCCCATTCCTGGCCATGATTTCTAGTGGGTGTGGACAGGGGCCTGGCTGCTCCCTAGAGGACCTTTCTGTGCTGGGGAAGGCGGGGGCTGCCCGGGCAGCCTCAGCGCGCAGCTCCCTCCCTCCCTCCGGCTCCTCTAGCATTTGCCGTGGGAGATGCTTCTTCACGCTAACCCAGGGTCACACGGGTACTAGTTGAATCTCTTGTGGTGAAACAGGGCAAGTGGTGGGGGGTGAGAGGGGCCTCCACTCACCACGCTCGCCTTGGCTAATTGCACCCCTTGAATGAGTTCCGTGTTGCAGGGACACTGGACACTACACACTCCTCCTCCTCGCTCAGGCCAGGAGGAGACCGGAAATCAAATAACGTGAGAAAGTGCATGCGACACCAATTATCTGAAAGGCCACTGGGAAAAGTTGTGTAAATACAAGTCAGTGGACAAAAAACAAAACAATTCAGATGCTAAAAAAAAAAAAAGAAAATTGGGCGGAAACCCATAATTACTTTAGGAGTTATGGTAATAAATTATTTATTAATGTAAATTACTTCACAGGCAAAGAACGTAGAGGAAACTTGAGCAGAAGGATCATACATGATGTATAAAAAGGAATTGTAAAAATACTATAGCAGCCCCGCTTGTGCCACTCTGGTTCAGGTTTGTCAGCATTTTAATTATAAGCCCTTATTTTCTTTGTTTAATTACTTGGCTGTTAAAGTCTGCTCTGTGCATAAAAGGGTTTCTCCCTGGGGCACCCTCTGTACTAATTTCTACAGGGTAAGTAAGTCATTTGGCTGTGTTGAGCCGTGCAGGTTGAAAAGATATCACTTCGAGATTTGGTAGCTTTTGGTCTTTTCACTCCACCACCGTTTGTCACTGAAAGTGGGATGCGATTGCCCCGTGCAGGAAAAAGGCAGCATTCAGAGGCTGAGCATTTCAGGTTTCCGAGAACAAACACACACATGACTGAAACAAAATGAACAACAGTGATAACAAAGCCAGAGTTTCTGGTCTCTGTGCCTTTTTCCGTCTCTCAGAGATGGCCATGCTGCATATCATCACTGGACCAGGGTCTCCTTTAAGAAACTGATCATTAACCAAAATAGGCTAGTATATCCATATACAAAAGTGCATATGCATGATTTTTTTTTGGGCTGCGTTAGGTCTTCATTGCTGCGCGCGGGCTTCAGTAGTTGTGGCTCGCGGGCTCTAGAGCGCAGGCTCAGTGGTTGTGGTGCACGGGCTTAGTTGCTCCGCGGCATGTGGGATCTTCCCGGACCAGGGCTTGAACCCGTGTCCCCTGCATTGGCAGGTGGATTCTTAACCACTGCGCCACCAGGGAAGCCCCTATGCATGATTTTTAAAAACTTACTTTTAATGACTATTTTTATTTATTGTGGTCATAGGTGTGACCTTTCCGTCTCTAAAATAGTGTAAGGTTTGTCCATACAGAGTGCTTTCAGTTTTTCCTTGCACCATTTATTGGTTTCAGACAGTGTTTCTGGAATAATGTACAGAACGGAAGTAGGTGCAAAGTGTAGTTGGCACATGATGGCTGTTTACAGTGAAAAGGGAGCCTCCCAGGCTGCCTTCTCACCCGTGCTGGTCTGACACGGGCAGGAGAGGGGCCCCAGAGTTGCTAGAGGACAGGGGCTGGCAGCTGCCGGACTGGCCTTGGGCAACCCCAGTGTGGTGCATCGTCAGGTTGCCTTCCACATGCAGAAATCGTCATTAGGAGGCAGCCTGGCCCAACTGCAAGAGCACGGCCTTGGGACTGCAGGCTGCTGTTTGCTAGCTGTATGTCCATAGGTGAGACGTGATGCTGTCTTGAAGTTCAGTTTCCTCACCAGTCACACGGGGAGTGCTGTGACACCTCACAAGATGAGTATTGTGCTTGGGATATGTGCTCACGCTTTTTCCCAACTTCAGCAAGGATCCCAATGGGGTGTTAGTTAATTAACAGTTAATGTGAATTTATTGACAGTTTCCTGAAAAGCTCTGCCAGCTGTCAGTTTTTTGGTCTGTATAGTGGCACCCAGCTTTGCTGCACACATCGGTTTAGAGATGAATCACAGGCAGCTGCCCATTTCCCATGCTCTGTGCATACCCACAGCCGGGGTAGGAATCTGACGGAGATGGATGAAACCAGCCTTTCTGTCTCTTCAGAGTTTTTGTTGCCACTAGCTTTCCCCAGCATATTTCTGGAGGTTGGGGATGGAGCAGGAGGTCCATTTAGAGCTGAAAGGGGCCGTCACGGGGCCCTAGTCCGCACTTCCTCCTACAGATTGGGAGGCCGAGGCCCATGCTCCCAGTGGCCAGTCTGGAGGGTTTTATTTACACCTCTGTACTGTCTGGGGATCCCACTGGGCCTCTTTTTATGAGAGCAAAGACTTCTCAGAAGCAGTGGCAGCTGCCATGCACCACCCCAACCTGGCTGGTGACGTCAGGGCCCCAGTAACCACTCTGAACCCACCAGCCTCTCGGGCATCTCCCAGCGCCCCTTGAGCCAGCCTTCCACTTGGTGGGACCAGTGGAGCGTTAGTTATCTCCAGCCATCCTTGTCCCTTGTCCTCAGGCCTTGGCTGAGGAGCTTGGCATCTTGTGTTGTTGTTGTCCCTGAGCCCAAAACGCCGCTGACATTTTATGATTTATTGCAGATGAGGGGGCACAACCAGAGGCTGACGCTTGGGTGGGCGGAGCCCAGCTGTGTCTTTCTGACACAGCTCTGAATTGAGTCTCCGTTCTGGTGATCCAGGGAAAGAGGTGCACCCGTGGGCCAGGGCCTCTAAAAGTTCATTTACAAGTAGATGCCGCCGTTGACGGATAGCTCATGTCGTTGCCCCTTATGTCTTTCCACCTGTGTTCTTTTCGTAAGACCGGTTTAATAAAGCTGGTTTCAGAGAGACACCTCAATTCTCTTGAGTTTCCCCTTGAAAGGGTTGGTGAGCTTCCACCCCCAAATCAAGCATAGAGTCCTTGCAGCCCTGAGACCAAGTTAGCACAGCCCAACCCACAGGGCAGGGCAGGGCAGGGCCGGGCCGGAGACTGATGTCAGCACAATAGACAGGTGTGAAATCCAGGAATGAGTCAGCCGACCTTGGTGTGACTGAGGCCTGGGCGGCAGCAAGAGCCTTCTGTGCCTCGGGGCTGTGCTTCAGGTGTTTAACCTTTTCTAGAAACCACATTCTGCTGTGGTTATGTCACCATAAGGCAGCCTCTAAACACAGGATAAAGATATCCAAGGCTGTAAATCTCTTCTGTCTTTTGAACGTAAGAAGGCTTGTAGTCCACTCAGAACCTGGGTCCCTGGGAATCTCCCTTCAAGTTTAAGGGCAGACATGGAAACAGGAACATTTGAGGTCAGCTGCTATTTGTGTCCCTCCGGGTGTTTTCTTTCTTTGAGCTCTGGATCTGTGCACCCAGCAGCCTTCTCTCCTTAGTCAGGGGCTGGTTTCAGGGCCAAAGCCTGTGATACAGCTGGGGGATCTGAGCTCCTGTCCCCACGTGTGTGCCCGTCGGCTTCTGTGCCTCGGGGAGTGTCCGGCTCGGTCGTGGCGCCTCAGCTTGGACAGACGCCGTGGAGGCCACCTAGTCAGGCCATCTGCGAGAGAGCTCGATGCTTCCGTGGCTCGTGTGTTTTGCGTAGTTTGCCCCACATCCGTAGGAAGAGGGCCGTGTGCGCTTATGCCGCTCCTGTGTGTGACCTCAGCCTTGCGAAGGCAGGCTCGGCAGGGAAGTGAAGGAACTGGAGCTGCCCCTGAGGGTTGAAGGCAGGGGGGCCTCGCCGAGAGCCTGAGTGGCCGGTGCCTGTGTCCAGGGGCTGTGCCCCATCTGCTGGAGGCGTGGTGCTGGGAACCTCCCTGAGAAGCTCTAGGCCACGGTGTGTCTCGGCGGGAGGGGGGCTCACGCAATCCCCTTCACGTGAACGGTGGGCCTCTCGGGCCTTTCCCACTGGCCCTCCATCCAGAACATGCCGTGCAGCTCGGGGTCCCCACCCCCTCCTGTGAAAAGGGACCTTGAGGAGCTTGAAGGACAGAGTCATCCTCCTCCGTAATTCTACTTTCTGTTGTTGGCCCCAAACAAAACAAACGCCAGGACACCAGTGTTCAGTGACGTTCTAAATCCAGATTTTTGGAGACTGGGATGGTCAACCCTGCAGAAGCTTCCTGGTGTGTCTGGATGGTCTGACTGGGCTGCCGCAGAGGTGTTTGAGAACCCAGGCCCCTGTGTAGCCTGCAGTCCAGAGCAGCGGTTCTCAACAACTTCGTGTTAAAATAACCTGGGGAGTTTATTAAAATGCAGGCTTTTACCCCTAGAGATTCTGTGTAGCAGAATCTGGGCCCGGGAGTCTGCATTTTAACAGCCCAGAGGATGCCCCCTGCAGGTGGTCCTGAAACCACACTTTGAGACATCCTCGTGCAGAGCGTCCAGGTTCCCGTTCCAACCAGACCCCACAGAGATGGGTCCCCGGTTGCAGAAGGGCCGAGGCTCAGCTGTCCGAGCCTTCTGCAGTGTGGTCACAATCACGGCTGCCGTCTCGAGAGCCTGTTCCGTCCTCGCAGGCCCTGTGCGAGGCAACTGTTTAGTTCTCAGAATAGCTCTGCAGGGTGGTTATCACCAGTGCCCTCGTTTTATAGATGAAGAAACTGAGAGATTAATTAAGTCACTTGCAGAGCTGAGGCTCGAACCCAAGTCCACACCCTTCCCACCACACCAAGTGAGCCCTGCTCCGTGGAATCCCCACGTCCACGGCCATTGTCACTTCTGGAAGAGTTATAGTTGTTTGTGCAGAAGTGGTATTGAATGGAGGGGCGGGGGTGTCCGGTATCCTCTCCTTGGAGCCGAACCGAGGCCTTTTGTACACCATGACGTTGGGCCTAACGCTCAGGGCGGTTTGCCATGAAAAATTAGCTTCTATTCCTGTTTCTTTTGTCTGGTGACCTGACCCAACAAATCGCCTTCTGTTCCCCGAGCAAAGGGGGAAAACACAAGGGCTAAACATAGCCTCGATTGTTTTTACTTTTCTTATATTGTACTTCTTGAAGCGATAAAGATAGAAACAATTAAAATATTATCTGCTCTGCAGACAGAACAAGTGGCCACCTGGCTGGTGTTGACACACAGTAGCAGTGCTCAGTATAGGGCAGTGCTTCGTGTCTTAGCTATTGCGGTGCCAGCCAGTGTCCTGGCTAGTTCATACGCAACCATCCCTGGCCGTGGTGGGGTGGGGAGTTCAAGGCACAGCCCAGGTTGGACCTGCCTGGCCAAGGAACGGTTACCTGTGCCAGGGACAGAGGATAAGCGAGACCAAGTGAACACCCATGGTCTGCTCTGTAGTTTTTATCTGCGCTTCGTCATACCCTCCTTCTTCCACCCACCACCGGCTGAGGTCTGCTGTGTGCCAAGCTGTGTGCTGGGCACGGGAGAGTCATGCTGGGACTGTGCTCCAGAACTTCTAGCTCAGTAGATGACGTAGACACGTAAACAGATCATTCAAGTTCAGGTAACATGAGCCACGTGATTGAAAGTCTAGGCAAAGAGCTGCAGGTGCCCAAGGGCTTGTATGGGAGAGCGTATCGGCAGAAGAGGTGATGTTTGAGTTGGCTCTGCAGTGGGAAGTAAGAGACTGGTGCAGGTCTCTGCAAAGGTGTGAAGGCGTGGAAGAACTCACGTGGGAGGGGAAGCCGCAGGTCCACGGCGGTCGCGCTGCACCCGCATTTAACCGGTGGGTTGAGTTGAGAACTGACTCTTTTACTCCTCCCTACAACAAAGACATCTATGTATTAAGGTCAATAGAGGCTTACTCTTCAAAACAGAGACAGGTGGTTCCTGTAGGCAGGTAGGAGCACGCGAGAGTTAGCCATCCAACCCCAGTTCCCACTGGGGATTTGATAGTTAAACCGCAAAACAAGTCGAATGCACACCCCTCTGCACAGAGATGTCACCTGTGCTCATTCCTGCAATCGATTGATTAAACTTTAGTTTTGTGTACTCTTCAGGGCTTTGTACACAAAACCAGGAGGAGTGGGCTTTATGGGCTGTTTCAGGGATTTTCAAGGATGATCTTGGCTCTCCTTGACTCTTGTCTGACTTCTGCTGTCACAGGAAGTCCGGCGTGCCTGGAGCACAGGGCCTACTGGGGAGACCGCGCGTAGACGGGGCCCACGACGTGTGTGGGCCTCACAAAGTTCTCTGGGGGCAGAAAGGAAATGGGACTGGAGTAGGGAGGCCCGAGTCAGGAAGCACCAAGATCACAAGGTAGCCACTGGAGAGACAGGATGTTCGTGCTTAACTGGCTCCCACTTGCCCTTTGTCTCACGATCTCCCTAGAGATGGGGACAATTCCAGGGCCGTGAAAGACAAATGGAACAGAAAGTGGTGTCTTCTGAGGATAGGACCAATCTCTTTTAATTTCCCAGGTTTCCCAAGGCCTGGGACAGAGACCGTCTCCAGTGGGCTCTAGGCTCCTTAAGTTGGGGCCACTATGGCACCATCTTGGGGCCCTCACTGCCCTCGGTTGGGTCCTTGGTTCCTTCCCCATCGACCACATTTGTGGCCCATGTGGCACCTCAATGCCTTGTCCCAAAAGGGGAGTCGGTGGCGAGCATTGTTTGATGGGAACTTCCTAAAAGACCAAAGGAGCAAACCCAGAGGAGGATGGGGTCATAGGCCCTGGTCCTCCACATATTTGTCCTTATAGAAAACGTAGAAGCTCCAGGGAAACAAAAATGAGAAAAATCAACTGGCTCTGTGCCAGTCAAGCATGAACATTTTCGTTTATTTCCTTTTTATCTTCCCATATAACATATGTATTTTACTAAATAGGAATCACGCTGTCTCTACAGTTTTGTATCCTGTTTCTTTATGCTTAGTATTGCATCATTAACATTTCTCCACATCATTAATATTCTTTTTTTTTTTTTTTTTTTTCTTTTTGCGGTATGCGGGCCTCTCACTGTTGTGGCCTCTCCCGTTGCGGAGCACAGGCTCCGGACGCGCAGGCCCAGAGGCCATGGCTCACGGGCCCAGCCGCTCCGCGGCATATGGGATCCTCCCAGACCGGGGCACGAACCCGTATCCCCTGCATCGGCAGGCGGACTCTCAACCACTGCGCCACCAGGGAGGCCCCATTAATATTCTTTGAAACTGCTTTTTTCATGCTCCACGGTATTCCCTGGTGCTTCATTTAACCAGCCGCCTACTGTAGGACATTTTAGTTGTGTTTACCAGTTTGCTGTCACTCATATCCTTTTGAAGAACATCATCATACATAAACCTTCACTTGTTTCCGAGGATAACTTTTCTTCTTCTAAATCAGAGATGGTCGTGACTCAGTCAAGGTTAGTTTGTATTTTTTAAAATTTTACTCTAGTATTAGTTTACTGAACTTTCAACTGCTGACGAATGTCAAATTGAAACTCTTTTAAAAGAATGGTGAGGGACTTCCCTGGCGGTCCAGTGCGTAAGATTCTGTGCTTCCGCTGCAGGGGGCGCGGGTTCCATCCCTGGTTGGGGAACAAAGATCCCACGTACTGCACGGTGTGGCCAAAAAAAAAAAAAAAAAAAAAAAGAATGGTGAATATTTGAGGAGTGGTAGGTAGTGAGGACCTATTTTGAACAGCATAAATGGTATTTGCAAAAAGATAATTTTTAGTAATGATTTGTCAGGGTTCAGTAATGATTAAGTTACAGGAACACTTATCGAGACTTGCCGCGTATCAGGGCCCGGGCAGATTTCAGGGATGAGATGAACTGCACGTTTAGCGTCAGTCCTGCATTGTTCCCAGCTGGCCTAACTCGGCAGATCTCTCTCCTGTCTCTCCAGCTTCTAAGGCCCCCCTGTGGGAACAGCCTCTGGACGATTCCTTGCCATGTCCCCTGTCCAGGGTCCCAGCGCCTCAGGCTCTGCGTCTTATGGGTGCACAGGGTGCCCAGGAGGAAGGAGCATCACATTTAGCCCTGATTTAGCTTTTCCTTTGGCTCGTGAAGCTCCCTTTGGGCCTCACTGGTCATTCATTCCCTTTGAACCTGTCCAGTAGTTGCTGCTTGTGGCACTCAGCATGGAGTGAGTCCCTCAGGTGTGTCTCTCGGGGCCCTTTGAGAAATGGCCAGTGGTAGAGAAGATGGTCCTACAGTCCTTGCTGCCTGGAGCAAGGACGTCACAATTTTCTGAGTGATGGCTCATCTTGAAAGACTAGTAAACTCCTTGAGGGCAGGGCCAAGGTCAGACTGCCTTGTGGTTCCCTCAGTGCTGCAGTGTAGCGAAAAGAGCAAAGGGCTTTGAGGTGGGTCCGCCTGGGTTTGCATCTCGTCACTTGTTAGGTGTGTGGCTCGGGGCCACTAACTCAACCCCCCCAAGCCTGGGTCTTCCCATCTGGGCGGCAGTGGTAGCCGTGCGGGGCACTGTGCCGGGTTACACCACCCACGGTGGCTGCGCAGTAACTGATTGCAGTTCTGAGAATCAGTGTGTGTGAAATAGCTACTGGATGTCATTTCAGATTTTACTTCTCTCCTTCTGCTGACTGACTTGGTCATACTTTTCTCCATATCCACATTTGCACGGTTTATAAATACGTGTAGATTAGAAAAACATAGAAACATGGTAGCATGTTGACCCCTGGCAGCACAGCGTATTTCTTAACTTTGCTTTTGTATTGTGAACTTGAATACAAGAACTGTGTCAAGTTTGTTCTCCTAAAATTCTCAGCACAGTGCCTGATTCCGTAGTAGAAGAATAACAAATAGTTCTCGAATATTTCTCTAAAGTAAGGGTTCAAGTGCAAAAGTCCGCATTTCCTAGCAGGGTTAGCTTGTTTATCCATGCATTCATGGAGAGACCCGAATGTGTAAGTTGAAATTGTACCCTTACGTCTCTGCAGCCCGAGACTTACCTCTATAGATTTTAGCCACTTTGTCCTCGATTTCAGCCAGAAAGCAAGTGAACACAAGGAAAGTCCTCAGTGATTGGCAGCTAATGTTGTTGGTTATGGAACATTTTGGTGGAGGGGATGTAAATCCATGAAATATCCAGTTTCTATTGTCAGCAAGTATTTTAAAGATGGAAATCAGATGCACTAACCTGGCAGCACCTCCAGCCCCTCTGAAGTTCTGACAGACTCATCTTTGGTTGTGGTCTTCCCGCCAGGGTGTCGAGTCCCAGCCCCAGAGCAGCAGAGCCCTAAGACGGGATGTAACAGACACGTTGCCCCCACTCTGCTGCCGGCCAGGGCAGGGGTGAGGCAAGTCAGTTTCCCTTCTAGAAAATGAGATGCCTTTGGGGTGAACAGTAGTGCTTTGGACTTTCCTGGGAGGCAGTGCGGTATGTTGGGAAGGAAACCGTCTCAGGAGTCCTGGGGGCTGCCTGGATCCTAGACCTTGCCCTGCTCCTGACTCAGCACTGTGGGACTCATGTCCCCTCTCTGAGCCTCAGTTTCTCATCTGTAAAGCGAGGTTGGACTGGATGGCTTTTAAGGGCCTTTCTGGCTCTAACGTCCTGTTTAAGACAGGCTCTTGGTGAGGAGATAGAGGGCTGGCACGAAGGCCTTCTCAAATCCTGTTTCTCTTTGTCATTTACGAACCAGAAAATGACAGATGGCGAGACCTGGACAGGAAGTGCCCTCTTCAGATCGACCAGCCGAGCGCCAGCATCTGGGAGTGCCTGCCCGACAAGTGTCAGGACAGCGCTCTGTGGCACCCGGAGGCCGCGACTGCCTGCGCGGTCACCAACCTGATCAAAGACCTCAGCCTCAGTGACCACAGCGGGAACCCCTCCGCGCCCCCCAGCAAGCGCCAGTGCCGGTCGCTGTCCTTCTCCGACGAGATGTCCAGCTGCCGAACATCGTGGAGGCCCTTGGGGTCCAAAGTCTGGACTCCTGTTGAAAAGAGGCGCTGTTACAGCGGGGGCAGCGTCCAGCGCTACTCCAACGGCTTCAGCACCATGCAGAGGAGCTCCAGCTTCAGCCTCCCGTCCCGCGCCAACGTGCTCTCCTCGCCCTATGACCAGGCGGGACTCCACCACCGATTTGGCGGTCAGCCCTGCCAGGGGGCGCCGGGCTCGGCCACCTGCAGACAGGCAGGTGACATCTGGGGCCCCGACCCGAGCCCCGTGGGCGGGGCCCGACTGGACATGCAGCGGTCCCTCTCCTGCTCGCACGAGCAGTTCTCCTTTGCGGAGTACTGTCCGCCCTCAGCCAGCAGCACCCCGGCCTCGACGCCGGAGCTGGCCAGGCGCTCCAGTGGGCTCTCCCGCAGCCGCTCCCAGCCGTGTGTCCTTAACGACAAGAAGGTCGGCGTTAAGCGGCGTCGCCCCGAGGAGGCGCAGGAGCAGAGGCCCTCCCTGGACCTGGCCAAGATGGCGCAGGTAAGAGCCCCGGAAGGTGCTGGAAGGCGCTGCAGAAGCACCCAGGTGCTTATCGGAGCCTCCGCGGCTCCTTGCCCGTCCCGGGCAACCACAGGGTGCCAGTGTCAGAGATGCCCAGGAAGTGGGTTAACTTCCTCGTTTTAAAAATTCTATACAGTGAAAGATGAAATCAAGCCCCCCCCCTTTTTTTTGTTTTTTTTAAACATCGATTTCTTTCCATTTAAAATCAGAAATGCTCTTTCCCTCTGCACACGTGCTAGCGGTACAGGAGCCGACAGATGGTGAGAGGCAGGGCGTCGGGCAGTCCAGCGTCACCAGACACTGGTGGTCCCCCTCCTGGCACTTCTCTGGAGCCTCTCCCAGGAGCCCATCCCTGCAGCCGCCGTAGGAACTGCTGGCCCAGGCCGGGATTCAGTGTCACTCGGATCACGCTGATCCTGAGATCAGGGCCGTGGGTGATAGTTTTAAAGAACGAGAAATGGGGGGAGGCACTTACTCTTTTGATTAAACTGCCAGCAGTGTGAGACCATCAAGAAATTGTGATCACTCTGCTCTGTGCCACCTGTGTAATCATCCTTGCTGTTCGCTATAGGCGAGGCCCCTGGCCACACACCCCTGTCACTTGTGCTTTATCCTCCGAGTCTCAGAGCCCTGCCTCGTGCGAACACTGATCTTGGTATGGGTTTGAATGAGATGAACTTGGAGTTAATACACCATCATCAGGACAGTCTCCAAGCCTGAGGGCTGCCTGCGTTTGGTTCTCACTGCAGAGTCCCAAGGATCAGAGCGTGACAGTGAGGCCCAGGGAGCAGGGTTGGTCCTTGTGACCCCCTGTCCACTCGGGGACAGATGGGTGTGGTGGGTAGAACGCGGCGCTCTAGATTCTGTGTCCAGGGGTCCTCAGGTGCTCAGAGCCACGGTTTGAGCATTATCTTTTCTAGTCTTGTTATGTGAGCATCTGTCACGCTGGGCTTGAGGGAGTGGGGACTAGCTTGGCGCTGAGAGGTTGGCCTCGCTCGTGAGCGTATGGCCACGTCTGTGCCGGCAAGCTTGTCGTGTCCACCCCTTCCCAGGCACCACTGCCTTCCTTCAGTGGCCAGTGCTGCTTTTTCAGCTGGGCCTCCTTTCATTTCAGAATGAAAATACAGCTTCTGTTTATGGCGTTTCCTTCTCCTCTAGTTCTCCCTCCAAGCCTAGAGGTCCCCCCAAAAGAAGAGGTGCAGGTATCTCTGGTCTAGGCCACCAACCTGACCCCTGAGTCCAGCCTTTCTGGCCACCTTTGTCCAAGACCCCAGGCCCTGCCCTCATGGCCAGTTTCCCTTCCTCCCGTCGCCTCTCCAGGGGTGTCCAAGCTAGACAGTGATCGAACACATTCATTCAAGTTGGACAGGCAGGTGGAATTTTCCTTCCTGGAGAAATGTAAATAGGTAAAAAGGCTGGAAAGGTAACAGATTTGGGTGACTGCTGAAGGAAACCCAGAGCCCTGAGTTGTGGGGATGATAAATGGCTTCAGTTAAATTTTTAATGCTGAGCTTATTTTATTGGCTGATAAGCTAGATAGGTAATAAAAACAACATACAGGTGTAATTGTATTTTACTAGCCACAAGTTGGAATAACACCACTGGCATCACTGGAGGCATTTCCCGTCCTCACTTGGGTAGAAACCATTTAAAGATATTTTGCCCGGTGGGACTGTGCCCAGATGTATGGACCGCTTCACTGGCTCCAGGCAGCCCTCCAAGGTCCTGAGGAGTCTGCCCTCATTCTGCCTGTCTTTCCCCAGCCAAGGCCTGGAGAGGGCGGGGTCCCAGGAAAGCAGAGAAGGGGCCCCTGGGAAGCGTGTGGGCCGAGGGGCTGCGGCCAGAGCCCTGGGGATGGATGGGCCCTGAGCCGCGCCCCACCAGGCCTCTAGACCCAGCCAACCCTCTTCCCCTGGGGCGCTGCCTGCTTCGGCTCCCCCACCAGATGATTCATGGCCTCGGGAGGTGGGCCTTCCTCCTCCTGGAGCCTTGAAAGCCAGGCCCAGGGCCACCTCTATGCATTTGAAGAGCGCTGGACGCAGCCTGGAGCATGTAGGGCCCTCAGCCGGCACCCTGTCAGTGGTGTTGTTGCTGGGGGTGGGGGGGTGGGGGGAACCTGCTCGCAGCCAGACGGCGGTTGGTGCAGGACTTACTGCCCCCAGACCCTGGCCTCCGCGTGCTCTTACCCACATCTGTAGCTGCTGGGAAGCAAGCGGGTCTGCACGACGGTGGGAAGGCCGGCTTGTGCCGAGGGTCAGCGCTGCTCTCTGTCCTGCTACCCTTTCCTGCAGCCGGATCGCAGACTCTCTCTCGTGGGTCTTTTGACCTTGCTTTATACGTTCACCTCCCTGGCGGGAGGGGCTCCGCGTGAGCATCATCGTCAAGGAGCCCCTGTGTGCCTGGGCTCTGGGCCCAGGTGCGTGAGAGACTCGAGCTGAAGGCACAGAGTGAGCGCATTGCGGTCAGACCTCTGGGACGACGGGCAGCTCCGCTAAACCCCGGCCACCAGAGGCGCTGACCGGGGCCGGGACCTCCCTGGGGTCTGTGTGAGCACCAGCAGCGCCCAGAGCAAGGATGGTAGCCAGAGCCTCTCCAGACTGCCACAGAAAAGGGACCAGGGAGGGACCCCGGGAGAGTCAGGCAGGCAGGAGAGGCCAAACGCCCTGAGGTCCTCGTGCACACAGGGAGGCCCTGGGGTGGGCACCGCTCTAAGGTACGGGCTCTGAGCCAGAAGCTGAGGCCTTGAGAGGTAGATGTGCCCTTGGGCTGTGTCCCTCCCAGCCCCTCCTGAGGAAACAGACCCTTCTGGAACATGGTGTTCACCTTTAGATCCTCATTTGGGGGGGCGGGGCATTGACAAATCAGAAGGCCTCAGAGATGGGGCAGGAGGCTGGCAGCCCTGGGCAAGTTGCTTAACATCTCTGTGCAGCAGATAATAGCGGCACTGCCACCACCACCAACATAGGACTGTTGGGAGGAATAGGGGAGGTCACGTATGTGCGCGTGTGTGTGCGTGTACTGTGTAAACATGTCTGTGTGTGCGCGCACATGTATGTATGTGTGTAGCTATGTATGGGTGTCTGTGTATAAATGTGTGTGTCTGTGATACCTTTTGATACATGTGTGAGTCTTGATCTACACACACATCACCTGCACACGGGCCCAGGGAGCGCTGACTGATCCTGATGGTTGTCGTCGTGATGGCAGGGCTTGGGAGGGAAGGCGTGGGCTTGTTCTGGGCATCTCCAGGGGCAGAACCGGGCCTAGAGTGTGACGTTCTGAAGCCTCCCCTTTTCTTTGTCTGACGTCTCCTTCCTTCTGGTTTTACCCGCCCTCTTCTGTCTTTACCACTTATGTCTTCTCGCTGCTTCCTCTTCTTGCCTTATCCTTCTCTTCTGAAAATGGGAAGGAGGCCTGCCCTGCAGCCCTGCTCCGCCTGCGGTAAACTCCATGTTTTGGAGCTGGGGGTTGTGAAATGGGGAGAGAATCAGAATCGCCACCTGCCAGAGGAGGCTGGCATGTGTGAGCGTTCTCGTCTCATGTCTGTCACCCGTGGTACCAGGATGGAAGGGACCCCAGGAGCCCACCCGACGCCCCTGCAGGTGCCCTGCCCTCCCAGCCAGGTCTCCGGGCACAGCTCCCAGCTGGCAGCAGCGGTGGCTCTTGTCCCTCGCAGCAGTGGGGGAGGGGGTTGGTGAGAATTGCGTTCAGGTTGTCTTGGCTTCTTAAAGCCTGAGTGCCCGGCTCTCAGGCAGGGAGCTGGGTCCTGAGTGAGGGAGGGCGACTGTCGAGAGGAGGCCCCCGCGGGGAGGGCTGGCGCGAGGACCTGGCCCCGAAAGGCCCTCCCTCCCTGTAACCGTGACTGCAGCCACTCGTTCCACAGAGCCAGACGCTCAGAGGTGGCCCGGGGGTCAGTCTTGCCTCGTGTGTGCCAGGGCTGGTCCTGCTGACCTCGCCACGCAGCTTTCCTCAAGTGGTCTGTCGAGGCGCCTTCTGCCTGGTGGGTTTTTTTTTTTTTTTTTTTTTTGCGGTACGCGGGCCTCCCACTGTTGTGGCCTCTCCCGTTGCGGAGCACAGGCTCCGGACGCGCAGGCTCAGCGGCCACGGCTCACGGGCCCAGCCGCTCCGCGGCACGTGGGATCTTCCCGGACCGGGGCACGAACCCGTGTCCCCTGCATCGGCAGGCGGACTCTCAACCACTGCGCCACCAGGGAAGCCCTGCCTGGTGTTTTGTGTGAAGCTGCAGCCTCCTCTTTGCAAAGCGACAGTGTGTGCCCTTGAGGGCAGGGCCCAGCCTGAGCGCGTGAGTTGTTTATTAGCGGGACTTTTGCTGACATTACTTATTACTGCTTTTTTGAGACCTGGTTTGACCACCAAGCATTGGTTGACTCCCAGTGAGACCTGGGCTGTGTGTCGCCATTTAGACATGGATCGCATGTGTGTGAGCAAAGGTTTCAGCAAAAGCGACAATGAAGGATTACCCGCCGAACGCCATGCCCGGGGTGTCCTAGGCCCTGCTGTATTTTTAACTCCAAGCTGGTCAGCTTGAAAGAGCAACAAATTGTATTTCTCAACAGTGCTTCCAACAGAAGGGAGACGTTTGTGAGGAGGGGTCAGGCTGCTGGAACAGAGGTTTGATTGATTGCAGCTGCCCACACACTGAGCCCCCGAAGCTCCCGGAGCAGGCCTCAGAACAGGCAGCAACTGTTGTGTTAGCAGATGTTGGAGGGGCTGGTGAAAGCTGGCCGGGGGCAGTTTGGGGTAGGAAAGAAGCATGAGGTAGAAACCACGCTGAGAGCCGTGGTCCCGCGGACGAGTCCACGAGAGCAGGTTGGCCGGGGCCGCCTGGGCTCTGAAGGTTGAGGCGTTGCTGGGGGAAGTGGGCGGAAGGCCTCTCGCAGACGCTCATCAGCAACTCATGCCTCTTGGCCGGCAGGGTCGTCCCTGGGTGAGGCCCCCTCTGGTCAGCTTCCCGCTCTGGCCTGTGTGCTGGTGGGGCCTGCCTTGAACGAGGGGTGGCCCTCACACCACTGGCTGCACTCCGGCAGCCCTGGCAGCTGCAGGCCAGCTGTGCTTTCTCTTGGCAGAGTCCTGGGCTCAGGCCTGGCTTGCCTGAGCCTTTATGGCCTTCTGTGCCCTCTGCCAGCGGCCGGCCACCTCACTGGCTCCAGTTTCCTGCCCCTTTGCACCCTTAGCATCCTTCCTGTGGGCGTGGGGAACTGTGCTGACAGCAAGCAGAGGGGTTCAGAGGTGGGTCACCCTTTGCAGCACGGAATGCAGATGGGTGTTAAGATCTTTGAGGAATAGTCATGGAAAGCCCTGGGATTCCAACTGGGATGACATAAATGCTAAATAAAAGTAAAGGCAAAACCACTGTGGGCACATGGGAATAGTTGCTTCCTGTGAGGAAACAGGATGGGCTTGAACAAAGGAAGGGAGCCTTTAAGACCCAGGCCATCAGAGCAGTGGATGCCAAGGGTGGCAGCTCCTTCCATGCTCTTGACAGACACTGCTGGCCAGTTGCGGTGGTCCTTCTGGTTGAACTCAGAGGAAGTCTAGAATCTTCCCCTCCGTGACCTTGGCAGCCACTGCTAAGTGATCTGCCACCTCTGCTCTTGTTCACCCCTCACTCGAGGGTCCGGGAGAGCTGGTGACTTGCGCAAAGCCACGCGGCTCCTGAGGAGGCTGGGGAGACCGGGTTCAGTGCTCCTCCTGCGCTGTGATCTGCCCCCAGGTGCCCCTTCCAGGTAGCTGACACTCGCGGGACACAGAGGGCGGCGTAGAGGAGAAAGCGTGAGCTCTGGTGTCAGGTGGGGCTCAGTTCCCCACTCTGCCGCTTTTTTGAGCTGTGTGCCCTTGGGCAGGTCACGCTCTGTAAGCCTCCATTTTCTTGTCTGTACAATGGGAATGACAGTTCCTGTTTCTCATGGGTGTGGGCAGGACTCACGTGGCGTGCATCCAGCCAGGGATGATGCCTTCACGTCAGAGCCGCACCCTGCGGCCTGTCTCGTGGGCTCCCGCGGTCAGCTGGGCTTGCTGCTTCTGGCACAGGGGCGTCGTGATCCTGCAGCCGTGGAGCAGGGCCGGGCCGGGGCGGGAGAGTGGTTCCAGCTGTCTCTAGTCCCTCCTTCCTCTCAGAAACACCACAGAACCCCTGATGGGGGTTCTCATAATTTGAGGAAACCCCTATTCAGACCCCTGGATCCTTCCTTGTGTCCCAGGCACAGCCACCAGGTTGCATAAGCAATCTGCTTAAGGTCACTCGGATCAGGGCCGAGTGTTGACACAATAGCTTTGATCTCCTGGGGAAAAGAAAAATAGAAGGAGTTCAACTGGGGACATGCCAGGGAGGCAGCTTTTAACGCCACTTGGTGATTTTCCATGCCTTAATTGAGAGCCTCTCTGAGCCGAAGGAAGGGTGCTTGAGGCGACAGAGCTCTGGGGTGCCCAGGGCTTTCTGGATGGGGCCTCTGCTTCCTAACCCAGGTGCCCAGGTGGGAGCCCCTCCAGCTCCCCGCGTGAGCTTGGGGCACCCGCGACTGGCTAGGCCCTGCTCTCCCGTGCCAGGCGTGGAGGCAGGAGGCGGACGCCCTGCCCCAGGAGCCCACAGCCTGTGGGCCTGTGGGAGGCGCATCTGAGGACATCTCCGGCCCTGCTTTGTGGGGAACGTCTGGAAGACGTCTGCTGTGTTGTGTTGGACGTTTCCAAGGCAAGTCCCCACGCGTGGTGGTTCCGCGTCCCTGCTGAAGTCTTGTGTTGGGCGGCAGAGTGAATGGCCAGGAACTTGGTGTGGCTGTCAGTGCCCTGTCCACCTGCTGTGTGCATGGGGCACCTCTGGTCCCTGGTAGCATTTAAAAGAGGCCAGGCTTCCAGAATGTTCTCACAGCGCCTTAGAATCGTGTGACCACGGAAATAAGCCCTGAGGCGGCCCTGGAAGAGTGCAGGTGGGGTGGGTACGGGGGCTTGCACGAGTGCGTGCGCCAAGGTCAGAGTCAGGAGGGGGCCGGGAGGAGCCCCGTGTGGCTGGACCAGAGCGGATGATGGGGGCAGGGGACCCGAGCGCAGGACCTTCTCAGTCGGTCCTCTGAAGATGTTTGTCTTTTATTCTGAGCGCAGGGGGAAGCGTTAGAGTTTTCAGCAGGGCAGTGACAGCCCCGCCCTCACGCTCCTGGCTGGGGGGAGCAGCATGGACTGAGGGGTGGGGGAGGCAGGGGGCTGTTGGCAGATAGGACCATGGGCCAGACCAGGGCAGGGGACACGCTGATTCCTGTCAGGGGCTGAAACGTTCTGGAGGCGCGACCAACAGGCCCAGCCAGGGAGTTGATCTTGTCATTAGCTTCCAAGTCACAGACCTCACTGGGCCGAGAATCAGTCACCCTAATCCCCAGAGATAACTGTCTTTAAGCTATCGTGTTTAGAGTTTGCTGATCATAAGTCCCTTTTGTTATCTCACCTGCAGCCCTCACTTTGCCTGTATTTCTTCATGATCTGTTCTCAGTAGAAGTGAAGTGTAGCTGATCACCATGATTCCTTTTGTTTCCACAAGTGTCCTTGAGACCATCCCGCCCCCACACCCTTAGGTATCAGTGCTTTGCCAGCCCAGGCTGCCCCTTCCCACCCTGAGGAAACCGATTCCTACCCTTTCTTGTCACGCCTGCCTCCAAGCCTCCGACTCCTTTGCTGAAGCTTCTCCATCCTTGTCCACTTGAAACTGGCTCCCCTATTCTGGGCTTGGCTGGAGAACGCGGGAGGACGCTCTCAGTTCCGAAGGCTTGTCACACTGGGCCGCGTCGAAGCTGCGCCGCATCTGGTCTGTTTACATCAGCTGAAGCAGAGTCTCTGGAAACAGGCGCCTGCAGTGGCCTTTGTGAATCCACGAACAGAGCGCAGTGGCCTCAGCCCAGCCTGGAAGGCTGCCGGGCAAGGGGCCGCTTGAGAGAAACCCGGAAGGATCTCAACACTCCCTGTCTTATCCCCGCGTCCTTACTGGGGACGGCGGGGTAACGCCTCCCCGGAAGGAGCTCCAAGCCCTTGGTGAGCCTGTGGGTCTGCCCCTGGGAGGGCTGGAGACAGGGAAGCACGGAGCGGGGTCACTGAGACGGACGTGTGACTAATTATGAGCCGGGCCTGAGGTGATGCGCCTGCCGCCTACCCGTGCCTTTATCCTGTACAGGCCGCTGGCTTTCGTGGGGACCCACACAGGGTGAAATTATGCCCGTTTTGCCTCTTGTAACGTAGTCCTCCATTGTCCCAAGCGTGGCATCGACACAGAATCCCTGTTGACGTGAGCCATTTATCTGTAAAATTTTTGCCGAATCAGCCTTCCTGAATTCCTGGCCTTTCTTGCAGCTTCAGGCCACAGTCGAGAACTAAAGAAAGCAAATGCCATGCAGGAGGGCCAGCCAGCCCTTTGCCTCAAGCCGGCAGGAACTTGGTTTGACTGGACTCGGAGTGGGTGTTAATTGCCTATTGATGGCGAGAAGATTAACAAGGCCTCCTTTGAAAGTTGAGCATAGTAGAACTCTTGGATAATTCCTTTTGGGGAGGGCGAGGGGTGGCTTTTTTTTCTGTCTTGGAGAACAAAAGAAATGGTTGGTTCTAAAATATAAGGCAACCACCAGAAGCTTCATTTGTGAGCAGTGGCAGTGAGCTCACATCATAATATGTCACTGAAGGCCATCAGGCCCAGAGCCTTCCCTGAAACAGTGCAGGGGCCTGTAACGCGTTTCATCTTGGTGGAGAGGGTGGTGGCTGTGCCGCAGCCGTTCCCTTGACAGAGCCCTGTGCGTGGAGAGTGGGGCCGGCTGACAGGATTAGCCAGGGCCTTCCTGGTGGGGCCAGAAACCACCCCGTGTGTCCAGAGAGGTCGCTGTGGACAGTTGTTGACCAGATTCCTGAAGAACCGAGAAGCCGAGGTGTGAACGCCGGTATCACGGAGGTGGCTACTGCCGGCAGCTGCTCCCACCCGGGAAGAGGCTGCCCTCTGGAAGGCCCGGCAGCTGGGAGTCCACAGGCCCGTGGGGCTGAGGAGAGGGAGGGCGAAGAAGTTGGCTCTGCAGATGCTGGAAAAGCTGCAGACTGGAAGCAAGTGCTGTGAATGGACCAGACTGCTCCCGCGGGTGAGCAGCCCCGCTGGGGGGCCGTGACACAGGAAGCTGAGAGGATGACGCCCAGCCCTGCCCCCTCCTCCAGCCCTTCCATGGACGTAGCCTTGCAGGGGGCAGATGGCAGAGCCCTGGCTCCAGAGCAGAGTGCAGAGCGGGAGTGGCCTGGAGCTGAGACGATGGGCAGCTCTGGGCTCTGAGCTGACCCTTGCCACCTGGGGGAACCCCTGCCCTCCCACCTGCACGCAGCTCCTGCGTCCTAGGACCTGGCCGTGGGACGCGCTGTGCAGACCGAGGCGAGCCCGCTGCTCTCGGTACCATCCAGTGTCCTGGGCCAGGACTCTAGGGGCCTGCTCCGCTCTCCTCTCCCCTCCCCACCACCTCGTCTGCACTCAGAGGTACTTCCCTGGTGACTACTGGGTGGCACTCACGCAGGCCCAGAGGTATTTCTGCAAGACACACACAATCGCCACTACTTTCTATAAGCTACTTTCTAGAAAGGGGGGATAATAAGCAAGCAAACCACAGGCCAGATAATTTCCGACGGAGATATGTGTGCCATGAGGAAACTAAAGCAGGCTGGTGTGGTTTGTAATGCCGGGTGGGGGAGAGGAGATGGAGGTGGCCGGCTTCAGATTGGAGGGATGGGGAGGCCTCCCTGAGGAGGTGACCAGAGGAGGGGATGCGTTCAGCTGCCACATCTTCACACATCAGCCTCGCTCAGGCCCTGGGAAGCGGGGTCCTAACTCCTAACAGTACCAGCCTGTGTTTGCAGCAGGGTTGCGAGGGAATTGGTTGTTCTGGGCACCCCTCCAGGATGTCGTCTCCCTCATCCACCCTGGGAGGGCTCCTCCCTTCCTCTTCAGGGGAGAAGATTGAGCGTGGGCTGCCTGCTCGCTTGCTGAGTGACAGAGCAGTGACAAGAGCCCCGGCCACTCTTCAGCCCCCCACGGCCCGTGGGCCACGGCCTCTCCAGAGGGCCCCTGCTGGGGTGGGTCCTGCCACCACTGGGGAACCATGGGCCTGGGCGAGGCTGGGACTAGGCTTCGGGTTTCCTGAAGGTCAGGTGGAGGTAGTGACATTCTCACCACAGACTGCTTTGGCCCAGGGCCTCGGGACGTCGTCAGGAAGCATGGCTGTTATTTATCATATCCACTAGGCCCATACACTGATGAAGTAGCCTCGAAATTCTAATATCAAACCATCTAACAGACTCATCCTCCCAGCCCCTGGGCAGGCTTTGCATTCCTTGAGCTGTGAGTTTTCTGGTTGGTAAACCAGGGCACCGGGGGCTTGAAGAGGTCCCGTGTTTCGGCACCAGGGCCTCCCTAGGAGGCTGTTTCAGCTCTGCCCGAGCAGTGTGGCCCAGCTGTCCTGTTCCAGGTCCTTCCATAGTACAAGGCTGGAGCACAAGGGAGACGGGCCCTGCAGTCTGGCTCTGCCATACCGAGGGGAGGCGCCCAGAAAATGTCAGTTATGTCCTGCAGGTGGACAGATCCACGGTCTGTAATAATCCTCTTAGCCCCCAAAGCAGAGCCTTCATTACCCGTTTTTGTGATTTGCCAGAAGATCTCTTAAGCCCTTGGCCACTGCCATCCGCCTCATCCCCAGAGTGGCTCGTCGTGTGGGAGGGAAGGGGCTTGCAGCCCGTCCTGCTCTTGCCCGAGCCCAGGGCCTGGTCGGCCTCCCCTCTGACCCCCAGCCAGGCTGTTCTGGACGCAACCCTTGGGCACGCGTCTCCCTTCCCTCCTGGAGTCCTGCTCTCCCTCTGAAGTGGTGGGCATGCCTGGACATGGGGAAAAGAGGCCTGAGAAATGGGCCTCCTGTGTCCCACAAGGAAAAGTCCTAGCAAACCCCTTACTGAGCCGACTCGACAAACAAGGCGCGAGGTGGCGTTGAGGGTCTGCTGTGCCAGTGGCTCAGCCAGGCCGGGGCTGTGACCACACTCACACATGAGGGGCTCTTCTCGCCCTATTACCCCAAATTTCTTGTCTGCCCCTTTCTCATGTGGGTTCCCTGGGAAGATACTGAGACCAGGGGAGGCCATCTGGGTGGTCTTCTCCCGTCATGCCATTCTGTCTTGGAGCATCACGTGTCCCCTGTGGAAGGACGGATCCTGCCTGGGACTCAGTGCCATGGTCCAGTCTTGCAGAGGGTCCTAAGTTCATTCCACCTCTGGGCCAGCGCACCCTCCCATAGCCCCTGGGTAGTAGGGACTGGCTGTAAACAAGCCTACTCCACATAGAGGAGTTCCATCTCACTTTAATCGGGAACAGTCTTGGACAATGGAATTTTCCAAGAATTGATGGCAAATAAAAATGGGAACAAGTATGCAGGCCGGGGAGCCAGCGGCAGAAAAGACCCTTTTTCGTTGCGCTCAGAAACGGCCAGGAGAGGAACGGCACAGTGCAGTGTGTTTGGGGCGAGCGTTTTAGCAGACGTGGGCCGAAGGTGCGGCATTAAGTATTGGGCAAGAGAAGGGAGATGGCATCTGCACTGGTGTGAGGTTAGCTGTCCCTCGGCAGAGACACCAGAGCTTCAGCATGACGCACGTGGGGAAGCTGTGAGCAAATACCCCTGCCCGCGTCTGCCCCTCGCCTAGGACGGCAGGAGAGGAAGCGCGGGCTCTGGGCTCCGGGGCCCGTTGGGCCTGGCGTGGAGTGTTGGTGTACCGCTCGCCAGCCAGGTGGCCCTGGGAAAGTCACTGTCCTGCTCTGGGCCCTCGTGTCCTCTTCTGTGTGATGTGGGGTGGGAGCGCCTGCAGCAGGCCCGGTGCACAGACGCCCTCAGGAAACGTTGGCCCTGGGATCAGTGTTGTCACCACTGTCATCGGTATTATTTCTTTGACTTATTACTGCTTGTGGCCTTGAAGTCATTGTCACTAGCTGGATGGGCAGCCCAGTGAAGGAAGCAGCAGGCCGCCTAGCCCGCCGCCTGGAGGCCTGAGAGGGGCCGGGAGGCTGGAGCGGAGGATGGGGCCGCAGGGGCCTCAGAGGGCAGCCTCTGACCGCACAGGTGGAGTGAGAGGCGGCAGCTGTGGGGCTGCTGACTGCTGGCCGGTGGGTGGGAGTGGGTTTGCAGAGGAGACTCAGCCATCGAATTTTCTCCTCAGAATAGCCCTGTGAGGTCGACGCATCTTATCCAGTTTAAGGGCCGTAACTGAGTCTCAGCTCTGTGTAGCGGAAACGGAATAGGATCCACAGAGATTATTTTAAATCGTCTAGTAGCCACAGTTAAAAAGAAAAAAGGAACAGGTAAAATTAATTTAGTAATATATTTTATTTAACCCAATATATCCAAAACAGTGTCATTTCAACGTGCAAGCAATAGGAATCAGTCGTTAGTGGAGATGTGTGCTTTTCTTTTCTTTTTTTTTTTTCCGCTACGCGGGCCTCTCACTGTTGTGGCCTCTCCCGCTGTGGAGCACAGGCTCCGGACGCACAGGCTCAGCGGCCATGGCTCACGGGCCCAGCCGCTCCGCGGCACATGGGATCTTCCCGGACCGGGGCACGAACCCGTGTCCCCTGCATCGGCAGACGGACTCTCAACCACTGCGCCACCAGGGAAGCCCTTCTTTTCTTTTTTTTTTTTTTTTTTTTTTTTTGCGATACGCGGGCCTCTCACTGCTGTGGCCTCTCCCGTTGTGGAGCACAGGCTCCGGATGCGCAGGCTCAGCGGCCATGGCTCACGGGCCCAGCCGCTCCGCGGCATGTGGGATCCTCCCAGACCGGGGCATGAACCCGCGTCCCCTGCATCGGCAGGCGGACTCTCAACCACTGCGCCACCAGGGAAGCCCTCTTTTCTTTTTTTAACACCAAGTTTCCAAGATCAGGATGTGTGTTACGTTTACAGTACATCTCAACTTGGACTGGCCACTTGTCCAGTGCTCAGTGGCCACAGGTGGAAGGTGGCTCCTGTAGTGGACAGTGCATTTGCTCAAGGCCACACCAAATCAGGTGGCCGAGCCGTCAGCCTCCGGAGCTCATGGCCCAGGTAGGCAGGAGGGCTTTGGGGTGGGGACGTGAGGGGTGGGACTGGGGCTCAGCCGTGGGTTCAGGGGCTCAGCTCTGCCACCCACTCAGAAACCCTGTCCTTCGCGAGGCCCCAGGCACCACCAGCTGGTAAAGGAAGGGCTGGCAAGAGGCCCTGCTCTGACGTGCCAGCTCCCCGGGGCTGTGCTCTCTCTCCCAGGGGACCGGGAGCCACGGAGCCTTTGGATGCTCGAGGTACCGCTCCATCATGGAACAGGGACATCATAGGCTCACCTGCTGTGCCCCCCGTGGAGCAGGTCTGCGGGGAGGGGGAGATCCTGCCTTCTTCTCCGAGGCGTTTTTTCTGTTGGAGTTACCGTGCCTGTGCAGCCCCACTCGGTCTGATACGTGGCCAGGGCAGAGGTGGGGAAGAGGTGGGGAGCGGCAGCAGACGGGGCCTGACGGGCTGGCCAGGCGGGCTCTCCCCGTGGGGTCCGGGTGGGAATGCTGAGGTAGGCTTTGCGGTGCCCCCCCGCCCTGGGTCATGTCTCTGTGCTGCCGTTCTGCTCTCTGATGACCGGGCTGTGTATTTGCTCCCCCGCCCCCCCGAGCACAGCACGAGCCAGGCTCTGCACAGCTGACCAGCTCTAGGCCTGTCCCTGGGGGTGGGCTGCACAGCCCCCAACACTCAAGCAGCGGGTGGGTGCAAGGGCAGGTGGGAAGTAGCCCAGGGGTAGGATGTGCTTCCCGAGCAGTCCTCTCCCTGGAGCTTGGCAGCCTCCTGACCACAGTTTTCCTGGAAATTGTATTTGTGGTTCTAGTTTGCACCCTCAGCCAGGAGGGATTTACAGGAAGGTGGGGTCTACAGCTTCAGCAGCCTGGGAACTTCAGACACGGTCCCGCCCTCCATGGGAACCTTCTGGGCCCTCTGACTCCAAGCAGCAACAACCCTGTGAGCTGGTTCAAATCAGCATGCATTGATTGAGTGCCAGCTATGTACGAGTGCCTGGACCAGGGGCTCAGGGGAGACCAGCATGCTTAAGACCCCAGCCTTACCTGTAAGGAGTTTGCAGGCTGCAGAGGGGTCGGCTGGGAGCAGCTGTGTCTCTGCAGCCAGCTGCAAGCTGGGGAGGTAGCCGTGTCCTCTGAAAGTTTGGATTCAAGTTCTGGACTCATCCCTTCATTCAGCCATCCCTTACCAAGCACCTGCTGTGTGTCGGGTCCCTGTAGGCTCCAGGGGTGCGGCAGTAGACAGGACACTCGGCCCCAACCTTCTGGAGGTCACAGCATCAAACACATCATCACGCAGAGACCTGGAGAGTATGACCAGCGCTCGCAGCTCTTCCCCCTGAGCCTTGGTCTTTTTACCTGTTAAATAGGATCCATAGTGGCAGTTGCTGGGGTTAAATAAGATGATGACTGCAGGACAGACACTCCCTGGCAGTTGGTACACTCAGGGGAGCACTCCAGGAATCGGCAGCAGGGACCAGGGGCACGTGGCGGGTTCACGGTGATGTGTGCAGGGCTCAGCTCCTTGGAAGGGGAGGTGCTGTCTGGTGGGCCCAGGCGTGGGGCCCCAGCTGCCACTCAGGCTGCGCCTCAGCTGGAGTGGAGAGGAGAGACATGGCACAGAGATGCTCCCCAGACCGGAAACCAGCCCGCTTGGCTGGAGCTATGGTTGGGATGGAGCGTGCAGGGGCTCGAGAGCCATCCGGAGAGTTGGGACCTTATTCTGTGGCCGTGGGGAGCCAAGGATAGTTTTGAACAGGATGGTGGGGTTTTGAACCCCAGTCGGGCTGGGGGTAGGTTTGCAGGGAGCCCCCCACCCCCAGGACAGAGAAGGCTGTGCCCATGTATTTGGCGGCCCTTAGTGGAGAAGGGGGGCTGAACTGCTTGGGCCCAGAGCCTTCGGGGAGTTCCTTGCCTGGTTCCTCTAGGCCTGAGGGTCAAGGGCCTGGTGCAGAAGCGGGGGCAGCTGGCTGAGTTGACCTCTGCGAGGCCATTCAGGTGAGTTCTTCCTCTCCCCCACCAGACACGGAAGTTCATCAGGGGAAAAGGAAGATGACCAGGTTTGTCCTTAGGGAAATGAACTGAGTCGGAAAGGGCTTCCTTCTCCTCCTAGGAGCCAAGAAGGCCAGTGGTAACATTCCTGAGCAGAGCGGTGGGGCAGCGGGGCCTTCCGCCTTGGTCTGGGTCACCTGCCTCGTCAGTCTCCTGCCCACACTGACCCTTCTCCCCAGGAATGAGGACAGCTTGGTTCATGTCGAGAACCTGTAGCCGGAGCCCTGCACCTTGTGTGGCCTGGGCCCCACCCCTGGAAACTTTGGTCAACACGTAAAGGATAAGATAACACTGATGACTCTTGCCATGTGCGACAGCGTGCTTGCACTGTGCCTGTGTGTCCCCGTGCTCCACTGCACCCTGTGGACCAGGGATGAGTCTTGCGTTCATGTAGTTACATGTTGTCTTTGATGACAGTCCTGGAAAGTGAGGATTGCTGTTCCCATGTTGCAGAAGAAGAAACTGAGGTTCCGAGTGGCAGCCAGGCTCACAAGGCTGGGTGTGGCAAGGCTGTGCGATCCAGGCTTGTTGCATTCCTCGTCGGGGGGGCCAGGCAGGGCTCGGGGCACCAGGCCTATGCCATCATCTCAGGTATCCACAGTGGGGGGGTCAGGGCCAGCGGAGGCCAGAGTCAGGAGCTGTGGGTCGGCTAGGAGTGAGCCTTCCCTCCTCGGCTGTGGTGGGCCCTTGGTGGGACACGTTGGCCCTGGGCACCTGGGGCTCTGTTTGAGCACAGTGCAGTGGCCAGGCTCAGGAGTCAGTGCCCAGTCTTGGGGTGGCAGCTGGGATCTCACATGACATCTCCAGGCAAGCCTGATCTGGTCCCCGCTGTGCCAGCTGTTGGAGCTGTCTAGACGGTCTAAGGTGACAGTTGTCACCATTCTAGATGAAGTAGGATAAAATTGAATTATTACCGAAATCTGAAACTTAAGATCGAAGTGGTGGCACTGATCAAGTGCCCAAGCGGGGGCACCAGTGGTGGCCTTGATGAAGCCCAGGGACCTACACAAAGAGCCCTGGGCTTCTGAAGCAGCGCCTGAGGCTCAGCATGAGGGGCTGGCGTGGAGGAAAAGAAGGGCCCCTCTCTCCATGGACCTTCCCGACTGCCCGGGCCCTAGAGAGACCCTGCAGTGCAGGCTGGTGGCCACGAGGCGTGTCCCAGAGCTGGCCAGTGGGGGGAAGGAAAGACACAGGCAGAGTGCGGTCCTCACCCCAGGTTTCAGAATCCCTTTGAGCCTCTTTGGAGGCCGGGCGTCCAGAGCAGCTGGATCCGCCTCTGTTCCAGTCTGCGGGCGCCTTCTCTTCTTCCTCGAGGTGTTAGGTGGGACAGAGGGCAGCTGTGAGCCCCTCTGCGCCGGGGCCTCCCCTGACCCTCAGCCCTTGAGCCTGTGCCAGGAGGGGCTGCAGGGTCCACCCTTGTGACAGAGCAGGACCCCAGGGGACGGAGGCCTGTTGAGTTCTGAATGGGATGTGACTTAATATTTGATAATGATAGATGTAATAGTCTAACTAGAGCTCCACTAAGTGGACCCCTGGGGCCTCCCAAGTGGGTTTCAGCGGTGCTCTGCAGTTATGGCCAGTGCCTTCCAGGAGTGGGGACAGCCGTCCCCTCAAACCACGTGGATCAGGGTCAGCAAACCACCATTATGCGTGTTTGCAAATAAAGTCTGAATGGCGCACAGCCATGCCGGTTTCTTACTATTGCCTGTGGCTGCTTTCATGTTCCAAGAAAGACCGCATGGTTCTCAAAGCCAAAAATGTTTACTCTCTGGCCCTTCAAGAGAATTTTACCAGCCCCTAATGTGGATGACCCAGTGCCTCAGTTTCCCCACTGGGAAAGCGACTGGAATTTGTTTGGCAATTTCTCAAGGAGGGCAAGTCCTAGAAAGGGCCCAGCACCATGATCCCAGCAGTCATGTCATGCGGGCCACCCAACTCTCAGGCTCTGCTGGGTCCAAACGTGGCCCCTGCGCGGCCCTTTCCCGTGCTCCTCAAGTGGAAACTAAGAAGGAGGTGCTGGGAATTCCCTGGCGGTCCAGTGGTTAGGACTCTGCACCTTCACTACCACCAAGGGCCCGAGTTCAATCCCTGGTTGGGGAACTAAGATCCTGCAAGCCACGTGGCCAAAAAAACAAAACAAAACAAAAAAAACAGCAGGAGGCGCTGGCGAGGGAGCTGCAGAGAGGAGCTGCGGGGGCTGGTGAGCCCTGGCTAACTGGGGCGCCTGCGTCAGAGCAAGTCTTTCCTCCTGTGTCAGCGCACAAAATCACGATTCCTTCTTAAAACTGAAAACTGCCTTCTCCCAGCAGCCTTGCTCTGGAAGCGTTGGCCGGGTTGCCTGTGCACTCCCAGGGCTCCCGTCTTTCCCAGGCTGCCTTTCTGCCGCTGCCGTGCTTGGAGAGTGTGGACCAAAGTGAGGCTTGTTCATTTCCTCCTGCTTTCACTCCCTCCCTCGATTTTCCCCCGTCCCTCGAAGAATTTTGGTGAGGCTGTTCCGCCCAGGATGGTAGAACAAAACTGAGATGCAGACAGCAGAGATTCTCGTCACTCAAGACAAACGCCTAGAAAGTTCACCCTGGTGGGGATCCAGAAATCTCTCTGCTGGCCAGATGTGTTCTGGCCCCCGAGGGAGACAACCAACTCGGAAGTTGCTAGAGGATATTAACTTTGTGGTAACAGAACTTGGCCCGGGGAGGTGGTTTTGGAACAGTATTGTGAAAATAAGGGTGGGAAGGTTGGCTCTGACGTTTAAGAGCCTCAGACTGCCGTGGTTTCTAGCCTGCACTCCACCTCAGACTCAGTCAACAGAGGCCGGCCTATCCCAGGGCTGAGCCGCCCCACGCCTGAGAAATCCACACGCACCCGGAGCCAGGAGGCTGCGGCCAGGGCTGGAGCGCCTTCGGGGACCAGGAATGTGGTCGGAAAGTTCTTAGTACCACCAGGAGCCACTTCCATCATCACTGTTGGCGTCGG
The DNA here is from genome assembly GCF_964165515.1 of Mesoplodon bidens. Taxonomy (NCBI): domain Eukaryota; kingdom Metazoa; phylum Chordata; class Mammalia; order Artiodactyla; family Ziphiidae; genus Mesoplodon; species Mesoplodon bidens. Next base: position 7,881,603 of record NC_138176.1, read on the forward strand.
CCTTGCTCTGAAGCCGTTGAGAAGATGAGGCGTGGAGGAGGAGGAGAAGATGTACGTCTCCCTTTAAAGAAGCTGCTCCCTGCAGGCCTCTCGTCCCCACCTCGTCCGCAGGGGCGGCCGTGCAGTGGGCGACTCCGCTCGCGCTTGAAGGGTATCCGTGGCCGAGAAGCAGGGAGACCGGGGTTGGGGTGCGGGGCCACGATTTTCCAAAGAAGCGTTCAGCTTCACAGACCGTACAAAGTCTGTAAGTCTTAGCAACCTAAGCTACGCTCCCACTGTGTATAGGATGCTGGGGGTGAGTGTGTGGGCATCAGACGGCCCCTGCCTGGGAGAGACAGACATCTCAGCAGTTAGCGGGGATGAGGCACGTGCTAAACTGAGGACCCAGGAACATTCTGGGGCCCCTGGGAGGCACTGGGTGATGAAAATGAACTTGCAGGCCCTTCACCGACCCTCGCTGTGCTCCGGGCACCTCTCGAGATGCCGCCCGTGTCACCTAACGCGTCAGCCCCAGGAGACAGGTGCTGGTAGCTCACACCGCGTTACAGCTGCGGGCACGGAAGCAAAGGCTTGATGAGTAACTTGCCGCAGAGCCAGGCCCCGGCGGGGGTGGGATCTGAGCCCAGGTGGTTGGGCTGGGCGTGTGTGCTGAGCCAGTGTGCGCAGACTCAGGAGGTGCAGGGAGCGGGCTCCGAAGGCTGGAGGTGTCCTGGGCGCAGCCAGGGAGCGGGTGCAGAGGGGAGGGGCGCAGCCCTGGAGCCCCGCTGCAGGCAGCCTGCGCCTCTCGCCTCCCTGCCCCGTAGCCCTGCCCCTTGCCCACTCCTGGGGCCTCGCGTGTGCCCACTCCTGGGGCCTCGCGTGTGCCTTTGTGCCTCTCTCCTGAGGTAGGCTGCGTGGACCCTCGTCCTGCCGGGCTTGTGTGGAAGGGTTTCAAAGGTCCCGCACGGTTGAGCAGGTCTCGCTGAGGCGCACTTCTCAGAGCCTGAACAGACGTGCCTGCGTGGGGCCGACCCTCTGTAGAGGGTAACACCATCAGCACGATATCAGAGCCGGGCCTGTGGCAGTGGGCAGGAGGGAACCCGCTGATATCTGTTCCGGGGTCTGTGGCCCAGGACCCTTGCAGAGGTGACCCCAGGCTTCTGGTCCTGAGACCTCCTGGGGTGGCATGGTGCCGGGTAGCACAGAAGATGGCCAGGTCTCCGTGCTTGCCCTGTAGGAGCCCCATCTCTAAACACACCAGTGTTTTCTGCAGTCTACTATCTGGCAAAGCTCTCTCCCCTGGCTCCTGCCAGCCTGCCCCTTTCCCCTGCACTGGACAGTCTGAGGATGAGGGTAGGGAATGACCTGGTTCTTCGCCTGTGGGAGAGAAATCACCAGTCATGGCCAAGACACCTCCGGAGTGGCCCCCGCCAGTCCTGTGGTCTCTGTATCATTTGTGATTAGAATGGCAGCTGCTTTCAGTGGCCTGGTAGAAAAGGGGACAGGGAGACAGGAGCCCTCAAGTCTGCCAGGAGGCTGTGCAGTAGGCTGGCTGAGAGCAAGGCCTTTGGAAGCAGGCAGAGCCGGGTGCGGCTCTGGCTGTGGGACCCTGAGCCTCAGTTTCCTCATCTGTAAAATAGGTATGATGATAGGGAGTTAGATGATGTCTGTCTCACTTTGAGGACATAATGGCACATAACAGTCAATTCATGGCATACAGCAATATTCTTGTTGGAATGGGGGCAAACACTTGCATATCAACTCAGGTAATTTCCAGATTCATTATTTATTGTTTCTCCTGGTTACAAAGTTAATGCATACATGTAAAAGATTTGAAGTTCAGAAGGTAAAAAAATTACTGTTCAGAAATGTAAAAACACAGAAAGTGGGCCTCCCTGGTGGCGCAGTGGTTGAGAGTCCGCCTGCCGATGCAGGGGATACGGGTTCGTGCCCCGGTCTGGGAGGATCCCATATGCCGCGGAGCGGCTGGGCCCGTGAGCCATGGCCGCTGGGCCTGCGCATCCGGAGCCTGTGCTCCGCAACGGGAGAGGCCACAACAGTGAGAGGCCCGCATACCGCAAAAAGAAAAAAAAAAAAAAAAAAAACAAACAAACAAAAAACACAGAAAGTGAAATTCCTCTGACATCCACCCACAGGTATACCGTCACTGAGTGTTTGGTGTAGATCCTTGCAGTCTTTTTTCTAAACAGCTATAACACTGAATGGAGACCCTTGACGCCCCTTCCAGCCTAGGAGTCCATTGATTCCATGGGTTCAGATACACCGTGTGGGGAATGATGACAAGAAATAATAATTTTTTTCCTTCAGAAGAGAGAAATGAAAGAAATACTACTTATTAAAACAGGAAATATATGAGCCTAGTACTGGTTTTTCACTCTATCCAATAAGAGAAGCAGACATGGTTTAAAAAAAAGAGGTGACCACAAAATTCTTGGCCCTGTGCAAAATGGAATTGAATTCTTTTAGGTTGTTTGGTCCAACCTCTGTGGTGAATGTGTTGATTCTCTTGTACCATGAGTTTGTGATGATGCCGTTCTCCCTTCAGCATCACAGAACACTCTCCAGCAGCTTGGACACCACACCTCATGAGATTTAATCAATCCCGTCATCCATTCCGGGGGCTCATTGGCCTGAGTGCAGGAGCTGAGCTGGCTGCACCGAGCATAACTTGGCCAGATGTTTCCAGCCCATCCAAGCTCAAGAATCATTTCCAGTGCGAGCCCAGTACCACGGACTTGGAGCGCGGCTGCCAACGGGGCAGGGCCCTGCTGCTGTTTTGGTTTCGCTCTTTACGAATAGTTTGCACATGAGTCTGGGGAGCTGGTTTGACCGTGTAATTTTCTCTAAGTGAACCATTCCATTTTAGGGCTGCGGTGCCCAGGAACGCCTGCACACCCACCACAGCCGTGCTCCCCGGAGCCCCCGGCCCCTGCACTCATTCAGGACACGCTTGTTTGTGGGGCCTCTTTTGCTTCCACGCCGGCCCAGCAGAGCCAGGGTGTGCGTTTGATGTGAGAAAACCCAAAAGTGCCGCCTCCGTCGTGTCTGCTTCCCTGGGTCTCGGGCTGGTTTGTTCCCACGTAGGATCCACGTTCAAGGGTACCTCTCTCACCATCCGTTCAATCCAGCACCTCTCTCTGGGGACCTGTCGTGTGCTGGGCAGCGTGCTGGTGCTGCAGAGTAGGAAAAAGAGAAGCAGGACCCCATTCCCTTCAGGTGGATCCCATTCATCCCGGGGCCGTTGCTGTTCGCTGTGTACCTACTGTCTGCCGGCCCTGCTCTCAGCACCGAGCGTACAGCATGGGGCAGGTGGCCCTGTTCTCCAGAAGCTTCCCCGTGTGTGGGCAGTCAGCAGGGGTGAAGAAACCACGTCACAGTCAGTGCTCAGAAGCCCAGAAGCACGGGTAGCAGGGCAGAGCTGATGGGCAGAGAAGCAGAAGGGCTTTCCGTGGGGAGGCGGCCTGAGCGACCCCAGCGGCTGGCTGTGTGGGCAGTAGCTGATGGGGCTGCGGCCGGGGGTGGCTCGCACCTGGCCCAGCCCCAGCTCTGCCGCTTAGTGGTTCCCTGGCTGGCGATGGCTCATCACCTGGAGGGCCAGGTGCCCCCAGGGAGGGGCTGTCTCCTAGAATCTCAGCGCTGGCTGGTCCTCGCCATTCCCCTTTCCTCAGCATCTGCTGTCCCATGGTGTTGGCCTCAAAGTGCACGGGAGGGGAAATGTGTCAAGTCCGCGGAGCCCCTGGTTTTCCTGTTGCCATCCACGAGGTCTGTGCGTGTTGGGCTCCTCACCGGCCCAGCGGGTCTTGCCCCAGACGCTGAACTCAGAATGGGCTGTCTGCCGTGTGGGAGGGGGCGTCATCATGGGATGGTCCTTGGGTGTGGGTGGGAGATGGGGGCTGACTGTGTCCTTGAGCTTCTCAACAGCCCTGTCACCTAAATGTGGCAGGACACAGTGGCCTTTCTGGCTGGGAGTGGCTGGTGTGGCACTGAAGTTATGAATGGGCTGCTGGACTAAGGGACTGGGAAAGCAGTCCCAGGCCCTGGAGCTCATATTCCATGTCACCGTCTGTGACCATGGGATTTCCCAGAAGCCTGTGACCTATATGCCTTGGGCTCATGTAACCTGGGCTCTGTTTTAGGACCTGTGGCTCACGTCAGCCTTGACTGTTGTCAGAGTGACCTCTGTGCCCTTCCTGTGTGTCTTGCTTTTAAAGGAAGCCAGGGTGATCTGGTGTGAACCTGCCCTCGGGGCTTCTCGGGCCAAACGTAGATGGGTGGGTAGGCACACAGGGCTCCTACAAAGCGGCTGGCTCGCAGACCCAGGACCTCCAGGGCGGAGAGCATGATGTCAGGGCCACCTGCCGCCCCACCCAAAACGCGGTGCCCCATCGGCCCTGACCATGCCGGTCACGGAAGGGAGCGAGTTCCTGCCGTCGTCCTGTGCCGCGCTGGGACGGAGGCCACTCCTGCACGTGACAGGACGGGCTTTCTCCCCCAGGCATGTGCTGCACGGCCCCGGCCCTGGAGGGGGGCCTTGGGCGGATGAATCAGGGAGAGTCTGCCTCCCAGTAACTCACTTCTGTTTGTTCTGCTCTAAGTGGAAAATGAGCCCTCACCACCCTGCCGCCCCGGCCGCCATCCTTACGGCCGCCGGGAGCCAGAAGCCCTGTCTGCAGGAGCATCCCTTCCTTGCCGTCGTCCCTGTGTGGCAGCCGATCAGAAATGCCCCTCTCCCAGAGACCAGGTTCCACTGCAGTCCTATTTTGTCCCAGTGTGGAGGGAACATCACGGCTCAGACCCAGGGGTGGGGAGGACCAGGCAGGCCCAAGGCTTCAGGTCCTTTGTTCTAAGATCTTTTTCTGAGCACCTTAGCATTGGGTGTCAGGCACAGCATTCAGCTCACGGCGTGTTTTTATCATTTAATGCTTTGTAATTATTTCCTTTGGTAATGATATGAGCCTTTTTATTTAGGATTACACCCAAGAGTTTCCATCCTTTCCAAATAAGGAAGATGTGGCAGCCTATCTGGTGCCTGGTGTCCTGTGGGCTCTTTTTTTTTTTTTTTTAATTAATTAATTAATTAATTAATTATTATTTTTGGCTGTGTTGGGTCTTCGTTTCTGTGCGAGGGCTTTCTCTAGTTGCGGCAAGCAGGGGCCACTCTTCATCGCAGTGCGCGGGCCTCTCACTTTCGCGGCCTCTCTTGTTGTGGAGCACAGGCTCCAGACGCGCAGGCTCAGTAGTTGTGGCTTACGGGCCTAGTTGCTCCGCGACATGTGGGATCTTCCTGGACCGGGGCACGAACCCGTATCCCCTGCATTGGCAGGCAGATTCTCAACCACTGCGCCGCCAGGGAAGCCCCTCCTGTAGGTTCTTTAATGGTTCTGAGCATCCATCCTTCCTGAGTCCACAGAGTGACCTGGCAGGCTTCAGCCTGGGAAGGGTGCTGACTGGAACTACCAGAAGCCTGCCAGGTGGAACCCCACCCCTGTGGTTTGCCAGCTGAGCCTCTGGCCAGTGCTGGTTAATGTAAAAACATAAGCTGGAGAATCCAACTGGCACCGGCCCTGAACTGGACGACAGGTGTTCCAGACCTGGCCTGGTGTGGACCCCTCCCATCCAACCAGCACATTAGAGTCACAGAGTACGTTCACACGCCTTGCCTGTTTCTTCCTCATGGGACCCCTCTGAGATGGGCTCTGCTTGCCCAACTTACAGATGAGGAGAGCGAGGCTCGGGTGGAGGGCCTGCCCAAGGCCACCCAGGGAGGACGTGGCTGCAGAGAGGACCTTGAGCGCCCAGGTCTGCCTGTCTCCTAGCCTGATGCCGCCACCCCACTGGGACCCTAGCGACGGACCAACAGCCCATCTCTCCTTGGCTGTTGGCAGAGCCGCTTGAAAGTAGAGGGTGGAGAGGGAGGCTCCGGGAGTGGACTCATGGTTGACTCATGGTTTCAGGCTGACTGAGGCCATCAGAGGCTCCGGGGGTGGGCTGAGGGGCGACCTTGTCTCCTCTCCCTGTGGCGCAGCAGCAGAAGCTGGCTGGGCAGGACAGAGCCTTTGCTTGGCCTACGTGCCTGGCCCTGGCCTCTCCACCGCCCTGCCTCCTTCGTTGCTGCGGCTTTGGCTTTGGGGCGGTTTGGGCGGGAAGCGGCCTCTGAAGGGAGGTTGGGGAGCCCTCGGGGAAGGGAGGTGCACACAGCCCAGCAGCGCCCCTCAGCGCCCTCCCAGCCCCCAGCAGTCCCCACTGTGCTTCCTTCAATGCTGAGGGCAGGAGAGGGCTCAGAGGCTGGAGCACACAAGGTCCACTCTAGGATGAGCCTTTTCCTTTCAGATAAGCCTCCCCCCCTCTTAAAACAAACACCAACGGCTAAGGGAGGTTAGCCTGATTGGGGGATTGGGGACATTTATACTGGGGAGATAGAGGCTGGAAACTGGTTATCAGTAGAAAAAAATGGTTTCTTATCTGGAATAGGTCTCTTGGGGAGGCATGAGGTAGAGAAAGAGCAATGCCTTGGGAATTCAGTGGACTAGTGTTTGAATCTTGGCCTCACCACTCTCTAGCCAGGTCACCACTCGGAGCCTCAGGTTCTTCGTTTGGCAAACGGGGTTGATAACTTACTTCACAGGGTTGGTGTGAAGATCACACATCAGAGGTTGTGTAGAGGGCCAAAGGGTGTCGAGCGTCTAGCACGTCCGGCCACACTGTGGATGCTCAACACATGGTAGCTCCTGTCGTCAATGTCACCACCATCGCTGTTACTGTCATCGTCACCACTAATGTCATCACCATCTCCACCACGACTGCTGCCATCATCACCTTCAGTATCACCACTGTCATCATCACCACCACCATCACCTTCAACGTCACCTTCATCATCACCACCATCCGCTGCTCCATCATCATCCAGCATGCGGAGTCCAGTGAGAACACTTAGAAGCTCGTCCCATGCCTGGCTCTCTGAATCTTAATGGAACACACCTGTCGTCTCTTGTGTACTGCAGTGTGACCTGGGGTTCTGCCTCCTCAAGAAGGCTCTTTCACCTCTGGCCTCTTCCAACGGGTACAAAGTTCTCCCTTGTAGGGAGAGGGCTTCTTAGTTGCTGTCTTCTTAGCACTTACTCTGGGAGCAAGGCAGAGCCTACAGTATCTTAAAATTATCCTATACTTAAAATTATATTACTAAGAATAAAATATTCTGGCTCCATTAGGGAGAAGAGCCGTCTGGTAGATAATTACGTCATCTGTGCGTGTCACCAAATCATCTTGTTATGACTTCAGCTCTTAATGCTATAAATACCTCAATAGGTGACGAGAGATCCGAGCACACAGCGGAGAGGGAGGTAGCCCGGGGAGAGGCCTGGGGGTCCACCCCACCTCTTCGGCTCACTAGCTGCACGATCCTGGGCAGGTTACTTCTTTGGGCCTCAGGGGTGTTTTTGGATTTGTTTTGGTTTTGGTTTGTTTCTCCTGAAAAATGGGGCTAACGATACCTGCCTCGTGGAGGCAGCGTGAGGACTGGAGATACGTAGCATCGTTTCTGGGACGATTATACATCCAGTGAGCCTGAAGGAATGGTTGGAATGAAGTGCACACTTCCCAGCACGTGCCGGGGGGAGCACGATCCTGTCAGGCCACGTTTGGGGGTGTGGGGGCAGCTCTCTGGTCCTGAATCCTGCCGTCTTCCAGTTGGGCGCCGCTCGCAGCAGGCTTCCTGCACACAGTTGTGCGAACACGGACCCAGGCTTCAGCTGTGGAGGTTTGTTTAGAACTGGCATTGTCCACGTCTCTGCAGTTGCTGGGGGTTTGGCAGTGCCCTGTGCTGTGCTGTGGAGCAGAAGTCTGTTGGGCGAGAGCTGCTGACTCACGTGGAGGCGGGGCTGCCGGGACTGCGCGTCCTGCTTCCCACCGCTGCCTTTGATGCCTGGGCCAGCGTGCCGGGCAGCGCCCTCTCCACCCGTCCCCCTATCTTGGTTGGTCAGGTGGGTGGTCAGAGGGTGCCAGGCCAGTCCAAGAACAACGCGGGGGCCTCTGCCGAGGTCGGTGTGCCGGTGTCTCCTGAGACGACGGTGTTTTCCTCTAGGACGACAACGTGAGAACTTCCAGTAATCAGGGCTGGATTCCTCGCTCCCAGTTTTGTGTTTTTTTTTGCGGTACGCGGGCCTCTCACTGTTGTGGCCTCTCCCGTTGCGGAGCACAGGCTCCGGACGCGCAGGCTCCGGACGCGCAGGCTCAGCGGCCATGGCTCACGGGCCCAGCCGCTCCGCGGCATGTGGGGTCCTCCCGGACCGGGGCACGAACCCGTGTCCCCTGCATCGGCAGGCAGACTCTCAACCACTGCGCCACCAGGGAAGCCCCCTCGGAGCTTGAAGGGACCTTCATCTAATCCTGTCATTGCGCGTCTGGGGAAACTGAGGCCCAGAGAGGCAAGGCCCTTTGCCCAGGGTCACACAGACATGAGTCAGTTGGCGACGGCGGCGACTAGCCCCTGGCCCTCTAGCACTCTGTCGCCTGCCCTCCCCGCTTGGCACCTTCCCCAGCAGGCCTGCAGCTGTTCCTGCAAATTGGCAGGATGGGGCTCTCCTCTCCCACTGGTTTCCTTCTGCCGCCCTGGCCCACACCCTGCGCCTCCGAGTGCCTCTCTTGTGGCAGGCACTTTCCACTGGCCTCCGGTGACGCTGCACATTCCTCAAGGGCTGGGATGCTGCTCTCTCTTCCCAGGGCAGCTTCCCACGACTGCTAATCCCGGCCAGGCTCATAGTGGCAAGAGGAGCCCTGAGCAGGCAGGGCGGGCACCCAAGTTCTGGCGGTGCGACTTTCAGCTCTGGGACCTCGGGCAACTTACTGAGCCTCTCTGTGCCTGCTTGCTCACGTGCAAAGTGAGGATGAGAAAAGCACCTCAGGGCTCACTGCTGGTTGTGGTGCAGTCGAGGGCTCTGCTGCTGCTGTTTCAGTGGGTTCTCTTTTCCGAAGCCTCATGACGATTATCCTTGAGGTCTCGCGGTCGTGCTGCCAGGTGAGCTGGCCAGAGCCCATTATTGCCATTTCACAGATGGGGAGATGGAGGTGCTGAGGGGGGACAGAGATGGTTGATGACTCTACAGCGGGTGGTGTAGAGCCCAGCCAGGACCCAGCAGGCTGATGCTCATCCATCCTCCCCCTGGTACCCACTCCCCCCAGGCTTTCCTCTCCATGGAGAGTGTGGGCTCGTGGGTGCTGGGCACGCTGGTCTGTGGGCAGCCATGCCCATCCATCCCTCTCACACTTGGGGGTTTCCTGCAGACATTTCCAGAGCCTTCAGTATTTGCTTTCTAGAAGCGTTGATGCCCCTGGCGATCCCAGAGAGAGGGCCTTCTCAAGGAGGAGGAGTGTGCCATTTTGCCCTGCAGAGGCAAGTGGATTTCAGCATCTGAGGGAAAACCGACAAGGCAGGAGTCCGGGGGGTGGCAGCCGGCTCACAGGCACGTCCCGTGCATTTCCTGTTGATGCTCTCTCACCCACACCCACTTCCTCTCCATCCCTCGCCCCACCCTGATGCCCTGCTGGCAAGTAGCTGAGTGCAGCTACCAGTGCGCTCTGTGTTGGCCTCCCTGGCGGTCTGGGTGCTGCAGGGAACCCTGACCCCAGTACAGTCCCATCAGAGTCCAAAAGCTCTTGCTCTGCATCTCTCGGGAGGCCGGAGATCATCCTTGGCTCACCCCGGGTCTGCCCTCGGCACTTGCAGCCAGGTGCCGGGGCTCTGCCATACCCCAGCTGGGACACTGGGCACGTACCCTCGGTCCGCGACAGTGTGTGGGGACGCACGCTCATCCTCTCACAGCCGGCTCGGGAGTCAGGACCCGGCACCTGGTGGGCCCTCAGCAGGCTGCCTTCCCTTCTCTCGCCTGTCCATCTGAAGGGCACCCCGTGAATCTGGGGCCTCAAGACGGACAAATCAGCATCCAGCTTGAGGCCCTGAAGCACCAGATTGTCACGGTGCGGGTCTGGGAGCAGGAGAAACGGCCGAGGCCCGGGGGCCTGGACAGCTGCTTGGAGGGGGGCCCTGCGGTGGCTTTCTGCCAGCCATTCATTCCCGTCACTGGGGCTCGGATTCCCCATTTCTAATAGTAAAGTTGAGTCTCTCAGGGAAGTGTACGTTAAATGAGATGGTATCGCAGCCAAGTGCTCAGCAAACGCTGGCCCGAGACCTGGCCCCGAGCCCCCTTCTGCAGCCTCAGCCCTTCCCGACTGGACTCCTCAGAGGCCGGGCTGGTCTCCTTCTGCTCTGGGCCCCCAGGTGGGGCCCGGTGCCTACCAGATGGGCCGTGTCACCCTGTCACAGCCCCTGGGGCTGATTCCAAGGGTGCCTGGGCACCTTGCATCCCGTGGATGGGGCCTCCCTTTAGACCCAGAGAGAACGGCGTCTGTGCCTTCACACTTTGGCTCTTTGCTTGTCACAGGCCCTCCTCCTGCAGTGGGGAAAAGACTCCCGCACATCTCCCCAAACCCCTGGGCGTCCACCGTGCCTGCTTCCGTCTTCTGTAAGCATATGAGTCACCCCAGTATTGCAGGCTGACGACTCAGAAAGAAGGGAAGTCAGAGTTCACGTGAGGAGGGTGGGTGCAGACTGGTCTCGCTGTAGCAGGAGGACACTTGGGGAAAAGAGTCATAGAGAGTGACTGACCATTGCCACCTGGGCTGGAGGGCAGGGATGTTGAGTCACCATAAACCCCTGCATCCATGGCGAACCCAACCTTATGCCTTCAGCCCTTGGCCTAAGGTCCCAGAGGCAGGCCCAGGGCTGGGAGGAAAAGAACCGAGGAAGGACATGGAGTTGGTGGCATGACAGTGGGAGAGCCCCAGTTTGGGGTAGCCAGTCAGAAAGGTTCCATTCGTTCTAGGATTCCTTCGCTTGGCTGGAGGGTTGCGTGTTTTTCCTCCTCTGTCCCGTCAGGCACTGAAGACCTGGGGAAGATGTTTGAACCTGTTGTAGGGCCATTGTCAGCACCGAAGCCGCAGTGGGAACACGTCTTTAAGGCACCAAGCAAATGCCTAAGAGAAGGAAAACCGGGCTTCCAGAACAGGGAGAAACGCTGTGCTATTGAGACTAGGGCAGTTTCTCAGCTTCGGCGGCATTACATCTGGGGCTTGATGAGTCTTCGTTGGAGGAAGAGGAGCTGCCCTGCACTGGAGGATCCCTGCCTCTACCCACAGGTGCCCAAAGTTCCCCCTCCCCCAGGTTATGACAGTCACCTAGAGGCGACACTGTATAAGTGAGGCTACCGACTGGAATGAAAGAAAGATCTTGACCTCCCTGGTGGCTGCCGCCCCTGGGGCCCTGTTACATGTCTGGCCTCAGACAGGAAATCTTATTCTTCGGAACTGGGCAGTGGCAAAGGAGAGGTGCCTTCTCAGCGCCCACTCGGCTCAAGTGCCGTGCAGGCTGGGTAGGGCTGGGCGGCGGATAACATCCTGTTATCTGAAGACACAGGCAGCGTGGGGCCTGCGCCCCTGAGACGGGTTTGTTAGTTTTGTTCTCCCCATCCCTGGGGAGAGACCCCAGGAGCTACAAAGGATGGTGACACTGTCTGATGGCTTCTTGGCCCACTGCTCCTGCTGGCTCCCGGGCAGTGCCAGGGTCTCCCTTGATCCCCTCCAGGGAGGCCAGGCAAACAGGCATTTTGCCAGACAGCCGCCAGCAGTGTGCGCCACTGCTTTTCATCAGAAAAGGCGCCTGAGTCCCCTGCCAAAGCCCAGAGCCATCTCCCCCATTAATCAGGATTTCAGGGTTCTCGGGAAGATCTTAGCAACTGCCTGGCACGAGCCCGACTTGATTTACCATCACCTGTCTGCCCTCAGAGCTGGCCCCGTCCTCTGCCCCTCCTGGGAGCGGGACTGGAGAACACACTGCCACACCAGGGCCACCCCTGGCCTCAGAGCCTATCTCAGGAGCTAAGACTGCATCTCTCAGCAGGGCCTGAGGAGGCACTGGCTTGGAATCAGTGTTATTTTTATTATAATTCTCAATGCTCAATGCCTTTTAAACTTGAAAGAGAAAAAGGAAGCTGGACCAGAGTCCCAGATATTCCCTTGAGGGAGACGTTGAGCGCTGGAGAGGTGAGGCCACAGAGCCGCATTGCGTGGAGGCGTCCAGGGAGCCCTGGGCTGGCCGTCTCTTTCTGCACGGAGGGCTTGGCCCAGCTCCTTGCAGGGCCACAGCGCGCCCTGGGGCTCCCCTGGTGAGACCCAAGCCTGGTCCTTGTTCTGCTGCCGCCCCTGAGGCAGGGGACCACTGCTGGGCTCCTTGCCTCGCAGGGCTGGCCTCTTCTCCCACCCACGCGGCTCCTTTTCCTCTCATTCGAGGAAGAATGGTTCCGGGTACAGCGGGAGCCACCATCACCCCACTCAGGGGCAGATGCTCCGGGCTGTGTCGGGTCTCACGGCAGAGGGGCCGCACACACCATCCCCTCTGTCTCCCGGCCTCCCGACCAGGGGAGGCTCTGGCTGGAAAGGCCGGCCCAGGCTGCCTTCCTCTGCGTCCCCTCCCCGTTCCCATCACGGCCGCCTGCCCTCTCAGGTCAAATTCTTGGGCCTCTCGGAGCTCTCCAGATGCCCCCTCCCACCGCCATCTGGGAAACCGGCATCCGCAGCTTCTCTGAGCAGCCCAGGGAGGTCGCCTCTGGCCTCCCTCTGCGGCAGCAACCTTTGCGCGGTGCCTTTCTGAGACGTCCTTGGGGGAGGACCCCGTTCGGTAGCTCAGATACCCGGGTAATTTGGAGAAGGGCCGCTGAATGCCGCGTAGGTCAGCTGGAATTAACGTGCACTTTGTTCAGAGAACAGAGTTGCCACCCACATCTTCATCCACTGCTGGGCTAGGAGCTGTCCTGGAATTCTAAAGGGCACTGGAGGCGGTGGGGGGGGGCGGGGGGCATGGAGGACCCTCTGTCCCATTTCTGGGGGTTCTGACTTGCCCCCATGGAGCCAAAGCTCCTGGGTTTGCTGGTAGAGCTGCTGAGGGGTGGTGGCCACTTGGTAGTGCTGTGGTTAGTGGTCACAATGCTGGCTGTCCCTGGGTGAGGCTGTGTGTATGCCACGCACTGTGCTAGCCCAGCAACTCTGCAAGGTCACTTTCATTGTCACCGCTTTCCAGTTGGAACAGGCCCAGAGGGGCAGAGTGGCTGAGCCTTGGATAAACAGCTAGAAAGTGGCAAGGCCTGGGCCCCGTCTTCCCCAGACTACGACTGTCTCCATAGTCAGTGACCCCTGGCTGGCCAGCTTGCTGTCCGCTGGGTGTCCTGGGAGCAGGCATGGGATGGTGAATTTTTCCCAGAGGCACGTCAGCCCTGTAGCAGGGCTGTGAAATCTGCAGACTGGCCCAGTCCCACCCACACCAGGTTTGCCCTGTCTTTCTGAGCAGGCTTGGGGGCCTCTGGCACACGCAGGGAATGCTGGAATGTTCCAGAGACCCCAGGGGCCAGGCTCTTCTGGGGACTGATGCCGGAGTGGGCCCTTTCTTTCCAGAGGCCCTCTGCCTCTGAGGATGGGGTGACGGTCTGAAGGGGACCCATCCTCCCAGACTGCTAGCCGCCCCCGGAAGAGTCCAGCATTCACAGTCAGGCCTTGTCTTCTGAGGCCTCCGTCTTCACGCCTCCCCAGGAGCAGCCTGGAAGGGACTGTGCTTTTAATTAGCCTAGTTTGGGAATGGCAGCTCTAAAGCCCTGGGAGGTGAATGCCCCTGCCTTGCTTTTGGAATCTGCTGCCAGTGGACACAATGTAGCTGTAGGAATGAAAACGAGGAAGAGAAAGGCCCATTGGCTTGAGTTTTTAATTGGCACCATCCTCCCGGCCCTGCGCCCGCCCGCCAGCCCTCCCGGGGCTCTGTTTGGGCGGCCAGGCCCAGGCTTCAAGTGATGGAGCCTTTCACAGCTTCAGACTGATTTAAGTGGCCCTGTATGGGTTCCCGCAGCCCTTGCTGAAAGAGCGCGGCACCATCGCCACGCTGATAAACCCTGGGAAATTGATCAGCCACCTGCGAGGAGTGAATAGCAATAACCTGCAAAGCGGCTGGGCCTCCCATGGCCTCCCACGGCCTCCCAGGGCACCCCATGGCCTCCCATGGCCTCCCAGGGCCCCGGGGTCCTGCGGGAGAGAAAGGATATTTCTAAAGCTGCAATTAATTTTTTCCCCCAGTCGGTTGGAAGTTGCTCTCTTGTTTGCAGCTGGGTGAGTGGGGTGCTTAGTTCTGTGTGTCTCCGTCAACCTGAGCGCTCCAACCATTGATGTCTCTCCCTCGAGAGACAGAGTGCAGCTTTCTTTCTCATTGGCCAGTCGAGGAACGGACTTTTTTGTTTGTGTTTTGTGTGTGTGGTGTGTGTGTGTGTGCGTCTCTCTCTCTCTTTCTTTCTCTAAGATCATCTCAAGCTAACAGTGAGAAAAAAGGCATATGTGAGTGATTCTGCCTCGACAGGTCCCACAATACCTTCAGGAATGTCAATTTTTCTTGCTTTCATGAAAACACCATGAGGTCTCACTTAGAGGGGACAATGGCGGAGATTAAAGAGGGAGACAGCGCGAGGGAAAACTGGAAAGTAGACGAGCAGTGCAGCCGACTGCCGGAGAGCTTTGTGCTGCACTTTAAGGGAGTTTTGTTCTGGATTCTCCAATCCTGCTGGAACAATTTGGGGGAAAATTCTTAGCTCGTACTTAATTTTGCAGTGAGAACCCATTTTAAGTGCAGAAGACGGAGAAGGCCGTCCTCCTCCCAGGTTTCTGTGAGTGTGTGTATGTGTGGGTGGGTGTGTTTGGGGGGCTGCTGACCCACAGGGCTTCAGGGCCCTTGTTCCCTCTGGGGACTTTGTGACCACAGGGCGTCAGCCTGGCTGCTGTCGCGGTGCGGGGGACGCCTGCAAGGCTGCTGGGCTGCCAGGGTGGAGCCACCACCCCAGGCCCGTTCTCCTGCAGAGAGGACGTGCCAGGCTTGAGAAGGTGGCATCTGGGGCTGTCTGGGCTCTGCCAGGCAGCCCTTCTGTCGCGGCAGAATCACTCTGCCCGTCCACCCCCCCCCACCCCCCGCCCCTTGAAGCTGGCCTGCTTTGGCCACAACAGCCAGGAGAGGCATTGGCACAAGAGGGGGACCCGTCACTGTGGATTTGTCCACAAGTGTGGCTCCGGCTTTCATCGCCTCTCATCTGGAGTCCCAGCCTCGTTAAGGTCCCCTGACCTGCTTGCGCGGCCGATTGCTAACAGGCCCAGGCAGGGTCAGTGTCCTTGAGGCGGAGAGAAGGAGGACTGCTCTCTGCCCTGAGCCCACTCGGAACAACCCCTGGCTGCGGCTGCAGTGACCCGCCAGGAGGGCCTCCACAGCTCATTTCCCCTCCAGGTTTGCAGGGCAGTGTGTGTGTGCACATGAGCACGTTGCACACACGTGTGCATGCCTGTGTGCCTGTGCCATTTTGTGCAGAGCGTGGCCTGAGGTTCCCACTCTCACTTGGTGACCTTGGCAGGCCCCTCGGGCCTCAGTTTCCTCATCTGTACAGTAGGAGCCCTGACACTTGCCTCCTAGGGGTTCTGGAGGAACCTGCACATGGTAGGAACCCAGATCAGGGGAGTATGTTATCAGCTCTCTTTTTCATAATAAGACCTGCCTATCTGCTTGGAAGACAGAGGGTGGAGACGGGGCCCTCTTCCTGTGGTCCGAGGGGCAGGGACCCAGCCTGCCGGGGGTGGGCCAGCTCCGGGGCTGCTTTTCTCCTAAGGGCCTGGTGGTGGCTCCCATGGGGATTTTAGAACCTTCTCTCCCGAGGCTCCCCTTTCTGAGTGAACCCGGGCTTCAGCTGATGACACACAGAGTCTGGCGGCTCCTTTCTGTGGTAGCCACTTGCAGATGGAAAGTGAGGGACTTCCTCGTGGGTTCTATGCGTTTTCCAAATCATCAGACACTTTTACAAGAGAGAAGTAGGCTCATTCCCTGGCTTGGGCTCAGCCAATGATGGTCTGAAGCTAGAGGCTGGGGCTCAGGCCTGGAAGCTAGCTGGTCTCCTGGCGGTGGGCACCTCATTTGCCATCTCGGCTCCATCACAGCTCGCCTCACCCGTCTGGACGAGGACGGCCACGAAGGGGTTGGAGTCAGATTGACCACGCGATTGTCGGACATTGTCGGAACTGCAGCATCTTGAAGTGATTGCAAGATGGCGGAGCTGTGTGTGTCTGTGTGTGTCTGTGTGCACGCACACACACGTGAACTAATTTACATCTAAGGGGAGGAAGGGAGCAAGGGCCGAGCTGGGACCCTTGGGAAGATGCCAGGTTCTATGTGCACCCAGGCGCTGTCACTGGGCCCTGGCTGGTTTCTCTTGTGGGTCTGCCTCCTTGGCACTTTCAGCATTTCCCCTGACACATCATCACCTGGGGTGACTCCAGCCAGCAGTTATACACTTGGGGCCTTTGCCCCTTTCTCCCATCTGGCTGAGGGCCTGGCCCGTGTGGGGCCAGGCTGGGCACACCCTCTCTCTGGCCCCTGGCGGGGCTGCTGCGTTGCTGGCATGTGCACCAGGGAGGCCGCGTCCTTTCCCGCTGTCTCTCCTTCCGGCACACGGGCCCTTGGTCTCAGGGTCAGAATGCCGGGGTTCAGATCCTCCCCACTTACTCCCTGTGTTGCCTTGGCAAGTGCCTGAGCCTCCAGTGACGGGAGTGCCCCCGTCCCCATTCAGGGGGTGTCGCGTGGGTTCAGTGGGATAACCCTGGGAAGCTCAGGGAACATGCTTAGTAGACGTTAGTTCTACTACCATCAGAGGCTCCACGGCTGCTAGGACATGAGAACGAACCCCCAGAAATGCCCTGACTTCGTTCCTGGAACAAGGCAGGATTCCAGGGGATGACAGGTGGAATTTACGGTAGCGCAACCTTGTGGGTCGGTTTTCTCTTTATGTGAAGAAATGTCTGGATGGAAGAATGATTTAGGGCTTCTCCGGGCCCTGCACATTCCTCGGGGCCATCTCGGAGCCCTTGCTGTCATAAGGGCCTTTGGCTTTTGTAGTTGGGAATTTTCACCAAGTAGTAGGCAAGCCTTGCTGGGGGTCCTTGGGGGGTAGAAATTAGGTTGGGTTTCCACCCCGGATTCAGGCGTTTCTGGCAGCCACGAGGTGCAGAGTGACGGAGGTGCAGACAGAGCCGGGGTTGAGCCTGGCCCACCACCGGCCCCGTGGGACTTTGCCCAGTTACCTGGGTCCCTCTGCCTGTACGCAGAGGTGCTGGCAGAGCCCGCCTCTCAGGATTAGATGACGAGATAATGGAGCGAGAGGTTCACCCAGCTTGGCCCCGGGCATCCACCTCAGGTGTATTCACTTGGCAAGTGACTGCGAGGGCTTCTAGATGCCTCGAGATGCCAGTGCTGCATTTGCATGTCCTGTCAAGCACTTAAACAGTAACGAACAAAAGGGAAAAAATAGAAAAGGAAAAAAATAAGCCTGTTGGGAAATTCAGTTATGTTGAGGTGTGTCCCTGGGAAAGTCAAAGAAACAGGGACCCACCCTGGCCAGCCCTTCCGGAGCCTGCGGTCAGGCCTCCAAGTGGGAAGTGCATTCTGTCAGCACGCTGAGGCCCTGAGCTGGGTCTTCCACGAGGTAGGCATCGTGATTCCATCACGCCTCTAAGTGGAAACGGCTTATCCAGACTCACTCAGAGCAGCACACACTCCGCTCCTGTGTCTGTCTGGTGGCATAGGGCGTGATGCTCCAGGCCACACCTGTGCCGCTCAGGACGTGCCCTGCACGGCCTCTTTGGCATCTCCAGTGCGCTTTGTGAAAATATCTCCCAGGGACTTCCCTGGTGGTCCAGTGACTAAGACTCCACGCTCCCAATGCAGGGGGCCTGGGTTCGATCCCTGGTTCGGGAACTAGATCCAGCGTGCCGCAACTAAGAGCCCATATGCCGTAACTAAGACCAGGTAAAGACAAATAAATAAATATATTTTTAAAAAAGTCTCCTGGGTGCCTGCTCCTGGCCTGGAATCTGGATCTCCTGCTGGGGTGGGCTTGGCCTGGGCCTGGTGGAGAATGCTGGGCCTGCTCTCCCTACCCCTCAGCCCAAGAGCCCCTGCACTAGGGGTTCCCTGACAGAGTTTCCCTGGGCAGCAGAGACTGAGGAGTCTTGGGCTATTGGCCACAAGCATCCAGATAATTTCGCAAGCACCGCGCGAGCTCCCAGTCTGTGCAACCTCCCTGGCTCCCATGGTTGTCCCCTGTCGTCTGTCACTGCAGCTTGGAGGAACCGGGCTCCAAGGGGGATGACACCTCAGGTCACCCCTGGGGCTCTGGACAGAGCTGGGACTCCATCCAGGGATCCTGGGCCTCTGCTAGGCCCCTGCCCTGCTGCAGTGATGGATTTGGCTGGAGACATGTGACTTACACGGGTGAGAGGACAGGCCATCCCAGGAAAAGTGCCTGGTGGGCAAGAGTCCGGGGTGAGCCCCCCACCCTGTCCTGTAACTGAGTGTCCAGGCTGCCTCCAGGTGAGATCGAGCCTCAGGAGAGGTGGTCCTCTAATAGGGCCTCTGGGGCTCGGGAGCACCAGAGCCCCACACAGTGTCCCTGCCACTCAGCCCTGGCTCTGCAGGAGGGACAGCTGAGCCCACAGAGGTGGAATGTGCCCAGGAATGTCCTGCCACACCCGCTGCCAGCGGGCACGTCCGTGGCCACCTGCCCTGCCCAGGCACGCTGGGACACGCTGGAGGAGCCCAGCCGCCCCTCCTCGCCCCCGCAGGACTCTGGTGTCCAGGACAGGCCAGCGCGGCCTCTCTTTTCCCCAGCGCGCCTGGGATTTCTGCTCTCACGGGTCACTTCCGGTTGGGACAGCTGTGGGTGAAGGGCTCTCCCTCTGTGGCTTCCGCCTGAGCTCCTCGGGGCAGGGCCAGCCCTCCTCCTCCGTCTTGGTGCAGCTGGACACCGTAATGTGGTGTGGAGATCCCGCTGAGCCGGGCCCTGTTATGATCCCATTTCAGCCCCGTTACAGCCCCGCAAGGGCAGTTTTATTTCTCCATTTTACAGATGGGGAAAGAGAAACTCAGGTTGCACAAGGAGGCCGAGGGAACACATAGAGGCAGACGCAGGATTCCACCCCAAATGGGTCACCATTGTCAACTCTCCATTCGGCCACCCGACCCCGTTCCTCCAGGCATCAGAGGTGCGGCCAGCACCTGGCCGAGCCCTCCAGAACCCTGCCAGCCAGCCTGTGGGGCAGGGAGGCTCCAAGAGGGCTTTGTAGGGGCAGGGAGGGTGTTTTAGCTGGGCTGTGAGGGGAGATAGACTTATCGAGGGGGTGATGATCCTGGCTGAGGTGGGGCACCCCCAGGAGAGCTTAGCACGTCCAGGGAGCCTGAGTGGGCAGGGAGGGCGCAGGCAAGGCCGGGCAGGGACAGCCAGGCTCATGCAGGACCAGCAACTCCCTCGTTGTGTACGTGGACCCAGAACTTCCCTAGGACACAGCCCGTACATGACAGGCTGGAGCCTGGAGCCAGGTGACCACACCCCTCAGCGGTGTCCTGGATACCACACTGCCCTTGGGGCTTGCCTGTCGTCTCCCACCTTCTGCTTGAGGCTGCCGCGAGGTCCTTGGGGACCACCCTGTCTCAGGACAGAGGACAGATGGAAGCCGCGAGGGGAGCAGGGTTTGCCTGAGGCCCTGGAGCTGCACCCAGACCCTGCGTCTGATGTCCCAGCGGGGCTCGCTCTCCCACGTGGGCCCAGTGCCTCCCTGGGGGGGGCCGTCGCCCTTGGACCCTGACCTTGGACCAAGTCACAGAGCAAGGGAGTGGGGCTTGGGGCTTGTGACGTGGCCAGCTTTGTAGCCAATGAGGAACCCCTGTGGATGGGCAGGGGAGCCCCCCTTGATGCCGTGGAAGGGCAGCCAGACGTTGTGTAGTGGCCCTGCCATATCCCTCTCGGGGGACCTGGACAGACCAGGGTGCCCTGTGGGTGGTCCAGTCGGGGGGGACAGGCCCCCTCGCTTGGGGCCTCCAGCCCATCCCTGTTCCCCGAGCCTGCCCTCCCAGTCTGGCTACGTCCTCAGGCTCCAGGCGCGAGTGCTGTCTGGGACCGGCCAGGGTCCTGGCTCCCAGGAGTTGAGGGGTGCTGGGATTATCCTAAGATGGTTGGTGTAGGCTCTCTTGGCCTTGGGTTTGCCCGGAGTTCAGCCTGATTGTGGCAAGTTTTACTTGGATTTTCCAGTATTTGGCCTTGGGAGACGGCCGAGGTTCCAGACAGCAGACATGGGGACGTCGTGCATGTCTTTCTCCTCTCCGGCCCTCTGGCCGGGGCCGGTTAGCTGGGAGTCAGTGCCAAGTGGCCGTTGCTGTGAAGCCCACTCCTCCAGTGCCGTTGATGTCAGTGTGGACGCAGGAGCCAGTGGTGTGGGTTGGATCCCGGCTATGCAGGTGGCCTCTGGGCCCTGCTCGGACACTGTCCTCTCTGAAGTCAGGGGCCGGGGGCCTGGAGGTGCAGAGCTTGGAAGGGGTGGAACCAAACCAGAGAGGGTGGGAGTGGGGCCAGGGCACCTGGTGGTCCTTTCCAGCGGGAGGGGAGCGCTTTGTCCACGGAGAGGGTCAGTCTGTGAGGGGCCTGGGGACTGTGGGCTTTAGGCGTTTTCCGTGCTGAGGCCTGTTGGAGCAGGTAAATCAGTCGTGTTTCCACAGGGTTTGCCTGCCTTTCTTTTTGATTTATATTTTATCATTAAGGAGGGAAGAAGAGATCCTCCCCTCCCCCCCGCACCAAATAGAGAGGAAATCCAGCTGAATCTGACACTTTGAGCTTACTCTCTGCTTTTCGTGTGTTCACCAGGTGTGGAAATATGCTGACAGGTGGAAGTGGGGGCTCTGTGTCCACACGCACCACAACTGCAGACACCTGGCCCACACGCCCGTCCTCGACACCGAGCCTCTCGCAGACACGCGGGGGCCGTTCCCCCACACTGTTTCTGACAAACAAGCAGCCATCTTGCCCTGCCTTGGGGCAGGGCCAGGCAGCTGCTCTGAATGGCGGGCACCGGCCCATTTGGGCAAGGTGGGCGCAGTCCAAGAGATGGGCCTTGTTTGGGGAAAGCTGGGGTTTTGGGCGCAAAGCAGCCCCGGCCCCACCTTGGGTCACCCACAGGGCCCGGCAGTGTTCTCCCATGGAGCGAGGACCCCAGGCCAGCCTCCACCAGGCAGGCAGGGCGCCCTGCAAACCTCTAGAACAGCGAGATGTTTCCCAGGGATTTCCCCCTGCCTGTGTTTATGAGCCCGCCTACCAGCCCCGGGAAAAGGCCCGAACAGCCGACTGCCCACAGGCAGATGTCTGGCACATGTGTGGCCTGTTTGGTGTTCGAGGGTTGGCCCTTCTTGATGTTTTCACGTCTTGTGCTCGTGTGAAACTCAGATTTAATTTGGTGATTATTAAGTGCAAGAACCCCGTGGAGGGTTTTTTTTTTTTTTGTCTGCAGTTTTGCAAAGTGCCATTTTTTGTGTGATGCATAAGCCTTGTTCCTGCCAATAGGAGAAAAGGAAAGTCAAAAAGAACTTTGGTGGAGAAACATTACAATGGTTTTAATATGGAGATGGTGTGGGAGGGGGACTTCTTTTTTTGAAAATCTGAGGGACCATTTCAGTAAGATTGTTTGGCCTGTGAGTCATCATCTTCTTCATTCCTAACTTAGAGTGTCCTTTCCTTTTAAAATAAACACACACACATATTTTTTGATAGTACATTCACATGTTCAAAAATTAAAACAGTATACAGGGAAAGTCTTGCTCCCATCCCTCCCATCCCCCGTGGCCTCAGGTTAACTCCTTATTTGTTTCCTGTGATCCTTCTAGAAAGCCTTTATAAAAATACAAGCAAATAAGAAGGTTCTTGTTTTATTCTCCTTTCATATATGAAAGATAGCATGCTAAGATCTAGTTTTCTGAACCTCTCTGCCTTAAATAATAGACCCTGGAAGTGTTTCTGTGTCAGAGCCGAGCCGCTGCCGCCTTTTTCCAGCACGAGGAGGGTCTGTTGTGTGGACGTGCCCACTTTCATTCCCAGACCCTGGCTGTGGACTCCCAAGCCGGGGGCAGGCTTCTCAGCTGTGAGCTGTGTTGCCTGTGGGTCCTTTCAGACTTGCAGGTGTACCCTCTGTGGGCACATCCTGCCACTAGGGTGGCGGGTTGCAGGTTGTACGCACTTGTCATCTGGGAGGATATTGCCCAGGTGACCCTGAGGGGGCCCCACACCACCGACGGGTGCCTCAGGTGGTCCGTTTCCCCACCGCCGCCTCGACAGATTCTGGTCAGATGTGGATTTTGCCAACCGGGTAGGTGAAAGATGGTTTCTCCGTGTCATTTTAGGTAGCATTCTTCTGATCAGTTGAGCATCTTGTAGTTAAAGGTCATTCGTATGTCCTCTGCTGTATAGGCCTCTGCGACTGCTGTATTCATTTGCCCTTAAAAAAAATTGAGGTGTCGCTCTTTTTCTCGATTCTATATGAGAGAGATTAGTTTTTGCCTTGCTGTGAGTTGCAAATGTTTATTTCTAATTTGTTCTTTGTGTTTTGACTTTGCTTTTGGCATTCTTCAACAGCTTTATAATTCACACGCTATGCGATTCACCCATTTAAAGCGAACACTTTTAGTGGTTTTTAGTATGTTCACAGAATTGTGCAGTCATCACCACAGTCCATTTTGGAATATGTTCATCATCCCCCCAAAAACCCTCATGCCCACTGCCAGTCACGGTTCACCCTTAGCCTCCCAGCCTCAGGCAGCCACTAATCTACTTTCTGTCTCTCTGGATCTGCATGTTCTGGGTATTTCATATAAATGGAGTCATACAGTAATGTGGTCTCTCATTGACTGGCTTCTTTCACTGAGCAGCATAATGTTTTCAAGGTTCATCCATGTTGTAGCATGTGTCAGTAACTCCATTCCTTTCTTTCTTTTTTAAAATTTATTTTATATTTTTGGTGGCCTTGGGTCTTTGTTGCTGCGCGTGGGCTTTCTTTAGTTGCGGCGAGCGGGGGCTACCTTTCTTTGCAGTACGCGTGCTTCTCACTGCGGTGGCTTCTCTTGTTGCGGAGCATGGGCTCTAGGCGTACGGGCCTCAGTAGTTGTGGCACACGGGCTCAGTAGTTGTGGCTCATGGGCTCTAGAGCTCAAGCTCAGTAGTTGTGGCGCACGGGCCCAGTTGCTCTGCGGCATGTGGGATCTTCCTGGACCGGGGCACGAACCCGTGTCCCCTGCATCGGCAGGTGGACTCTCAACCACTGCGCCACCAGGAAAACCCTTTTCTTCTTTTTTGGTATGTCTACCCACTGGTCTCCCTACCAGCTATTGAAAATTCCATCTTTTTCTCTCTGCTTTGAGATTCCACCTTTATCGTATGCTAACCTGGGGCTACTTCAGAACATTCTCTTCTCTTTCATTAGTCTGTGTCCTCATGTAGTAGTATACTCCTAATTTGGAGGCTTTGTAGTGTGTTTTAGCATCTGGTAAGACTAGTCTCTCCTAATTGTTCTTCGCAGAGGCTTCCCGATTGTTCTCACCTGTTTACGTTTCCAATGAAAACTTGAGAATCAGCTTGTCTTGAGATGGGGGGAGGGGCTGCTGTAGATGTTGTAGATTGGGATTGAGTTCGACTTCTGAATTAACTTGGGGAGAATTCACACCTTCCTGAGGCTGAGTCTTCCTGTCCACAGACAGGATGTCTCTCTATTTGGTCAAGCCCACACTTGTGTTCTAGAAGGTTTTCTTCCTGTCTCTTTTCCTCTGTCTTCTTATATTTTTATTCCGAGAGATTTTCACCTTTCATGTTGCTGGCATGTCTCTGGCTCCTTTGAAAGCAGGTTTTGGTTAAAAAGGACAGTGGGTTTGACCATCTAGAGTATAGACTCTGTTCCCAAAGCCGAGCCCCTGACCCCTTGGCTGTGCAGTGCTGTCCACGGAGAGCCACGGGCCCCCCACCTTCACCTGAGCACGGCAGGGTGGGCGCAGGGGGGAGGAGGGAGCTCAGGTTTGCCAGGCGCCTCCTTGGCCTCCTACATGGTCTCAACGCAGTTAACCCTCCAAACAATTCTGTGGCTTCGTTTGGGGCTCGTATTAGCCTCATTGTACAAATGAGAAACTGAGGCTGAGAAGTTTCAGGACTTACCGGGGCCCCCAGAGGGCCAAGGTTCCAGCCCAGGCTTGTCCAGCCTCTTCTAGGCCGCCCTCCTGCCTGAGGATCGAATGTTCTCCTGAGCTCGACCCGGAAGTCAAGAGGAATGATTGCACATCAACCAGCTGTGGGATTTGGGGCAAGTCTCTTCCCTTCTCTTGGCCTCCGTCTGCCTATCTGCAGATAAGCCTGTTAGACTCATTGGCGATTTGCCCGTTTTTCCAGAAAGCATCCCCTTTCTCTGGAAGCCAATATCCGAACAGAGAATGGAGGGCTGGGCTGAGAGGGTCCCAATACTCTGCAGTCCTGTCTCCCTGTGCCTTGCCATGGCCCTTGGAGCACCCAGCTCCAGCCAGCTGAACAAAACCCAGGGCCCGCCGTCCCCTCTGGGGCCTTGGACCCACCTTCAGTGCCCCCAGTCCTGGTGCGGAAGCCGCCCCCAGGGTCCCCATGCGTCCCGGCAGTGCGTTAGCCTTGGTCCCCCTGCCAGCGCCCTGTGTACTTTGGAAAGGTCCCTCGACTTTTGTCAGGCAGAGAATTCCCTCCACGCCAAGCTGAGAGCGAGGTGTTTTTACAAGTCCTGTCCTGAGTGTGTGCTGGCCAGAATGCACACCGCAGAAAGAAAATGTTTGTTTTCTAATTGTGAGCTTGCCGGGAGGCCCCTTGCCATTCATTGGCTTCCGCGCACCTTCTGTGTCCAGGCGGGCCATCTGCCACCCGGGGCCTGGTGCAGAAACAGCGTTTGCCACGGCGTGGCCTGGGCAGAGAGGGGCTCCAGACCACGGGGTTGGCCACCATTCAGAGGACGTGCCCACAGCGTCCCGGGACCTTAGGGCTGTGCGGACACACAAGTCGAGCCCCCGGGGCCAACCCAGCGGGTCCTTCCTTCCCACCCCACCGGGCTGCACTAGCACCTTCTGTGAGCCGGCCCCTGAGCCAGGCGCTGGGGTGCGGGGTTGGGCCCGCAGGGGACCAGCAGGGGACACTTGGGCTCAGGCTTGCTTCTGCAGGGGATGACGCCCCTGCAGGGGTCTAGTGGATGAGGAGCCGCCTGCCAGGTGACGGGTGCTCAGGAAACAGTTGTGGCCTCCGCAGCAGTGAGCTGAGGAAAAAGGCCCAGGAAGGCAGGGACTTCCTAGTAACTGCCAGGGCCATCCTTCCACCCCTCAGATACGTCCTGCCCTCCCCTGGCTGTTTGATTCTAGAACCTGTGATCTGGGAAGAACCTCAAGTGTCCAGTGCCAAGTCCGAGGTGCTCCCTGGGCCCCAGAGGCTCCTCCCTTCAGGCAAACTCCATTTTCTGCTTTCAGGCCTCGGCGACCCAGCTTCCCTGCCTGGGTTGTGTGGCCGGCGTTGCCTTCTTCCGGAGGTAGGGAAGCAGTCCAGGCTCAAAAGGGCTGCCTCTTGTGGGATCCAAAGGGTAATAAGCATGTCACAGAAACGGGCTGGGCCCGACACAGACCTGAGTGAGCAGGAAGTGGAGCTGGGCTGGGGCCTGAGCACGGTGATAGGATGCCTGGGGCGAGGGGCCACCTCCAGCACCTGCCTGACACCCGACACCGGACCCGCAGCTCCGAGCCGGGGCAGCCCACCACCTGACCCCTTGGGCTCTGGGGCTTCCTATGAGAGACAGTCCAGCCTTCATGGGAAACTCCGATTTACCAAAGATGGATTAAAGGTAGGCCCCAAATAAGCTGGTGCCTTTTTCTCTTTCCTGAGATAGTTTAAAAAACAAAACAAAACTGCCACCCCAGGAAACCGCATGCCTCACCGCCCTGGTTGTCTCTGTGCCAGCTTCCAGCACAAGTGAGACTTAGAAAATTTCCAGGCCGCTAGCCACTCTCATGGCCTGATGTTTTCTTGATACTTGGAGAATTCTGCTCTCATGAGCGTCTGCGTGGGGGAGGAAATGCCTCCGCTTAGCCAAGGGCCCTAGCCCAGCAGCTTGCAGCAGAGTGGCTGCAAGGCTCCAGAAGCCTGGGCCAGGCGAGGACCCGGTCTGTTCGTTCTGCCTGGCTGGTTGGGCTTGTTTGTGCCCCTCTTTCTAGAGGGATTTGAGGTGGTTCCCTAAAAATCAATAACACAGAGAGATCCATGAATTGGATTACAAAGAGGGAGGTAGCATTAGAAAGAGAAGCAACTGAGCCAGCCTCGAAGGATGGTGCCGGAAGAGGGCAGCTGGGGGACTCTGTCACACTGCTTGTCTGAGAAGGGGAAGCACACGTGTGCCTTGGGGAGACGTGTTCTGTCCCAGCACGACGCTGAGAAGGAGTTTCACGTGGGCGCGACGACGAGGCCCCGGGCTGAGCAAGGAGAGGCCCCCCAGCAACCACTGATCCCCAGTAAATGCAAGGCAGGCTGGCCCTGACAGGTGGGCTCCTGGCGGGATCTGGCGGTCAGCCTCTGAGCGGCACCTGGCCTTCCTGTTCTGGAAGGAAGAGCAGGACCGACGGCAGTGGGTACAGGGTGCTCTCACCTGCCGTCTTAGGTCGGTTCCTTGGAAGCAGAGCTTCAGCTGGGAATCTGGTCCCAGAGATCAGGAGGCCCTTGGGAGAAACCTGTAGGAAGTGAGGGAAGCAGACAGGCCAGGGAAGGAGCCCTCAGCCTAACCCAGGGGGGCCCAGCAGTGTGAGGAGCACCTGGGATTTGACCCCCCAGGCCCGGGTCAGCTCCAGAACCCGTATCGGCCAGTCACTGGCCGTGAGTTGTCCCGGGAGGTAGGGGCAGGGGAGCTGTGCCAGGCGCTGGGGAACGGGCTTCCGTGGGTGGGGCCCCAGCAGCCCCGCTTCGCACCCATTTTCTCGTGGGACCCTTGCAGTGGCCCAGGGAGGCAGCCAGGCCAGTGACGACTGTTCATTTCCCAAATGAGGCGACTCTTGTCAGTGGAGGGGCCAGTCTTGGGCGAGTTCCTCCGACCCCAGACCCTGCATCCCACGCCCCTCCCCTGGGCCACGCGCACCCCGCTCCCGAGGCCTTCCCGGTTCAAGGGCAGCATGGGGCCCAGGGAGACGGGGGTGAGGAAAACAGCCTGTCCTCCTGAGGGCAAGATGACCAGGAGAAAGGGGGCTGCCGCTGCCTGCTCTCGGCCACGGCACCCCACAGTCTGCCTCGCCCTTGGCCCCGGGCTGCCTGCCCCAGGCTGGCACTTGGGGAGGGTTCGGAGCTCATGGCCCAAGGCTCGGCAGGGTGGGTGGTGGCCGGCGTGCACAGAAGGACGGGGCCGAGTCCGTTAAGTTAATGTGAGGTTCCCGAGGGGGGATCTGGTTTTCAGATTGCAGCTCAAGGCAGAGGTGCCCTCAGCTGGCGAGGGGCTGCGTCCTCCTCGGCCTCTTCACAGCGTGGGCGCTTGGGACTTGGGTGTGGACGGGAGCCGGGCCTGGCCCTCGGGGTGCTCTCACTACCCGGGTCTGGGGGGCCTCTGTCTGCAATGAGGGCTGCACAGAGTTCCAGCAGGGCTGAGCCCAGAAGACGACTTTGTCTCAGGCCTCAGGGCCTGGCCAGGGGCCTGCCACCCAGAAGGAGGGGACGGGAGCAGATATCTGCACAGAAGGTCTGTGCAGAGAAGGGGCCGTTGCTCCTGACTTGGGGAGGCTGGGTGGGTGGGCTGAGACACTGCTGCCTGTACCTGAGGCCTGGCAGTTCTGACGGAAGCAACTTGACTTTCAGGGGCTCCATTCCAAAGTCGCTCCAGACTCTAGGACTGGGGTGCCCAGCAGTGTCTCCAGCCACTAGCCTGAGGCCACGTGGATGGTTCTCTCTGAGCTTTGTTACCTGGGCAGGCCCGTGCCCAAGTAGGCGGCCCATCCCTGGGCCAAGGCCGGGTCTCAAGAGAACAGAGTTTGGCATAGGGGGCACTGTCTGTCCCAAAGCAGCCATTTCACCCTGGAAAGATGTGTTCACACAGTGCTTTGAACTTGTTCGAAGCTTTGCAGCTTTCCCCAGACATTTCTGAGGGCACACAGGCCTCCAGGCCTCCAACAGGCCTGTGCAGCATTCTTGCATGGGAGCTGGGCTTTGGGGAGTGCGAGCCGCCAGGAGAGGCTGGGCGGGACCCTGCCCCCAGGGCCGCGCCCTGGATGCCAACACAGGATGGGCCCTCCTGGGATGGAGCCTGGGCAGGACACACACACTGCCCCTTTGTGCAGGTCACATTCCTCCCCGGCAGGTGGGGCGTGCCACCGGCTGGGACATTCAGCAGGTTTTCACTGTGGCTGAAACAGCTGAGTTTTGAGTCAACAACGTTTTCAATGTGACACTGGCTTTGTAGCCGAGGAGTAGGTGCCTTTGAGGACTGTCAGAGGGTGGGGTTCAGTGGCATCCTGGGGTTTGCTTGTGACAACATTCACCAACCAAACCTTGCAGCTTCTTGCCCTGCTGCAAAGCAAAAAGGACCCAGTTATTCCAGACATTCGGAACGGGGGTCTCCCAGGTGCCCTTGGCCCAGCCCTTATTTGTTAGGTGGGCCAAGGCCCAGAGGTTGGAAGGTCTTGTCTGAAGCCATCAGGCCTGCGTGTGGCAGAACCCAGGACTGTAACAGCCTCTCTGACCTCAGGCCTCGCCAGGGCACACTTGAGGCAAAAGCCACATCTCTGAAAGCTTCCCACAAACGGGGGTCCCCAGCACCCTGCTGCTGGCGTGGCTGCTGTTTAACATGATTACTGCCCAGACACAGGCTGTCACGTTTGCCATGAAGTCAGGCACCCGCCTGCACCTTAGTTAACACACGTTCGTAGGGCTGAGGGCATCAGGGTCTCGGCATCACCTGTGACCCATTCACAGCACGTTGGGTTTATGCTGGGCGCTATTATTTGTAACAGGGGTCACACTGCCATTCGCGGAAATTCCTTACACACCGCTGCTTCTATAGGCCCGGGCTGAGCCATCCTCTCTCTTTCTTGTCTCTCTACCCAGTTCTCCTTTCGTCCTGGCTCAGGTCTAGGCCAGTCAGGAGAGTGGCTGGGAGGCAGAAGGGGCCCCAGGGACCCTCCCGGTGCAGGCATCTGGGGCCTCTGCCCACACACAGCAGTAGGTTTGTGTTCTGACCTGAGGACACGGAGGATCTTGGCGGCCGTTTTGCACGAGGACCTGCCTCCGGCCCTCTGCTGTGGCAGCGGAGGGAACGTGCCCTGTGCGGCCTGGGGTCTCAGCGAGCCCCACGTGGCCCAGGAGGGGCACCGCGAGGGTCCCCAGTCTGGCTCCCACCACGACCTGGGCCAGCGTCTCAGGTCTGATTGGTGGCCCAGCCCTTCTTCCCTCCATCCCAGAGCCCCCCTCCCCGCCAGTACCCCAGCCTCCCTTTCTCAGTTAATCAAAGGATTCCAAGACGAGCAAACCCATCAGAGCGGTTTCTGCCATGGCGCCGGTGGGGACGGTGAGCGTGCCTGCTGCAGGCCTGGCCACTTTCCTCCAGAGAGAGCGCCTTTCCCTTTCCATCTGCCAAGCCTGTTGCAGCAGCTTGCCCGCTGTGACAGCCGGTGGTCACCTTTATTTCAAAGTGACATACAGACACTGCCGCCTGTGAAAGGACTGGGGCCCTCGGGACAGGCCTGTGACCTTGGCATTGGCAGACGTGAGGTGCTCCCCGCGCCCCCAAGTCCCCAGCGTGTACAGGGAGGGAGCCAAAGCCCGGACTCCCTCCTGCTGCCTTCGACACACGTCTCTCCTGTCTCATCCCGAGAAGGCACAGCATTGCTGCTGGTCCTGCTGGGGACCAGTGGGGCTGGGCCGTGGGCACCCTCGTCTGCACAGCTCCCCGTCCTGACTCTGTGCTCAGCCGGGAGAGCAGGCGTGTAGCTCAACCCGTCGGCGCGCAGTGCCGGGCCCCCTTTTGTGAGTGGGTGGCCCCAAGCACCCTTGGGCCGTGTTCAAGCTCTGCCCGCCACGGGCCAGCCCTAGGCTGCCTCCTCCAGGCTGGCCCCTTGCAGAGGCAGAGCCTGCGGGTGCAGAGCCCTGGGCAGCCACATTCTCTCACGGGGCCTCAAAGGGCCCCGTGGGACAGGCAGGGACCATCACTCGCCTCTTACAGGTGAGGCAGCCGAGGCCTAGGGAGGCTGCGGGGTCTCTCCGCGGCCCCCAGCTGTGAGCCCGGCCCCTTCCCCAGCAGGGCTGCAGCATCCGTCACCTGAGTGCTTGTTGAGGGCACAGGAGCCTAGGGCTCATGTGGAAACCGGCCCCCCGGGTGGCAGTGACGTGCACCACGTGGACGTCAACCCAACCCTCCTGGCCCATGTCCCCTCCTATCACGGCGAGAGGGTGGCATGGGCACCGTGCCCCCTTTGTGCAGCCGTGCGGCCTGGCGGTGTTTCCGTTTGCGTCAGTAAATCCACTTCTGCCGTGTTCTTCTAATGGCTAAAGAGGCTTCCCTTGTCTGAAAAGACATGCTTTATGGAACCCTTATCGCAGGGCATCTGGGTCACTTTCTTCTTTTCAATTTAACAGCGTGACGAGGAACGTTCATGTCACTGAATTTCTGCATGCGTCCGGGTTGTTTTCTTCAGATAAAAATTCTAGAAGTGAAATTGCCTGATGAAGGGTTCAGATCCGTTTTCAGAAAGGTTGTGTGTGAAGGGCTCTGGGCACGCCCCTGCTCCCCCCACCACCGCAGTGCCCCCAGAACTGGGGGTTAGCAAGCTGGTCCTCTTTGCCAATTTGCAGATGAATAGCTGCACCTCGCATTTTCTTTATTAACATGGTGTTCACCGGCCAGGGGTATTTCTTCATACGTTATCCTTGTCCTTGCCCAGGTCGGGGAGGAGGCCAGGACTTGGGTGGTCTTCCGCTGCCCGGCGGGCCCACCAGCAGATAGCCCCAGGGGCCTGGGCCTGGCTGGCTGGGGCGTGCGGGCCTTGGGTTCCAAGAACGTGACCCTGAGTGACGTGTATGTCTGTCTCCCCCACAGAACTGTCAGACCTTCAGCAGCCTCAGCTGCCTGAGCGCAGGGACGGAGGACTGCGGCCCTCACAGCCCCTTCGCCCTCCACATCAGCAGCACCAGGTCCTGGACCGCCTTGCTCTCGGCCTCCGGCACGGGGGGCAGGACCCCCGCCGGGACCCCGATCCCCGAGCCTCTGCCCCCGTCCCTGGACGACCACCCCGCCTGCCAGGAGGAGCCGTGCTGCGAGGAGGCGGGTGGCTGTGCCCTCGGCGATGGCTGCGGTGGGCGTGGGGAGCCGGGCACGGCCTGGCGGGACCGCGGGGCCGTCCACAATAGCCCCTGCTCCCTGGACGGCGAGCTGGACATTGAGCAGATAGAGAACAACTGAGAGGCCCCGGGTGGCGGCGGGGCGGGCAGGGCAGGAGGTGCGCTAGAATCCACGGGCCTCCCGCCACCACCCCCCGACCCCGCTCCTGCCGGGCGCTGGGCAGGGCCCCCGGGGGAGCCCCACTCCTGGGCCTGATCAGCGCTTCCTGGAAGGCCTCGGGGCCCAGGAGTGAGCCCACCACCTCCCCAGACGCTGTCCCGCCCGCAGGGTCCTGGCCCAGCACCAGCCGCCTGGCCGGGCCCGCGGTGCAGGGTCTCAGCCTTTCACCAGCACCGCACCCACGCTCCGTGGAGCTGCCACGGCCGGGAGAGAAGCTTCTTGGTTTCGGTCTCCTTCCCCCTCTTTCCCGTGGGACGTCGGCGCAAGTGTCCCACAATCCCTGCTGGGCAGTCCCGTGGCGCTGCGGCAGGGCCGGCCCGCTCGATGTGCTGACCGCCGGCCCGGGTTTCCGCCCGGGCTTGGGTCCCTCCGCTGGGGTCATGGCCCTTCTCGGCCTCCTGCTCAGGTTCAGTCGTGGGGGGGAGTCGGCCCACAGCGCCCTCCCTCCCTCAGTCGTATTCCGTGCCTTCTCTCCCAGGTCTCCCGCTTGGGGCCTGGGCGGGGTCGGGAGAGGCTTCCTTCCGTGGTGACACCAGAACCGTTTAGCCTTAATGCCAAGTGCGGGGCACAGCAGCCCTGGGCTGCCGGGTGGCCTCCACATCTGGACTCTCAGGGTCCAGGGAACAGCTCGGGGCGCTCGTTAGAGGCCGTCTAGTTGGGTAGACATTTGGTGGCTCTGTTGGCCGCAAAGGCAGAGCCACGAGCCCCTCCTGCGGCGTGGATGGCCTGGCCCCGGGCTCCCTGGCGCTCTGGGGGCTGCTCTGGCAGGGTCAGCAGCTGGCAGCCATTCTCCGTGACCAACCTGTCACGGAGCATCAGGTGAGTGGAGCGATGTCACCATAAAAGGGCGACCTCTTGAAAACGTCCTCAGGAAGCAGGACTTCTGTGCAGGCGCACAGCCCCAGGCCCTGTGCTCGTTTCAGGACGGAGGGCGTCTGCTGGCCGCTCTGGGGCCCCGCAGCCTTCACGCGCAGGCTCGTTGTCGGTGGGCCAGGTGGGCCGGGGAGCAGAGGGTGGCGAGTGCCTCTCCCCGCCGCGGGCATAGAGCGAGACGCGCGCGCACCCTCCCCGGGCTCCGGGCCCCCCGCCCCTCGCCCCCCCGACGTCTCCCTCCCAGACAGCTCCTCTCCAGCCCCGCTTGCACACATGCCACCTGGGCTCTGCTGCCTTGGAATCCGGCTTTTAGCAGCTTGGCGCCTTCCTCAGACGATAGCAGTTGGGTCGGCTTGTGAGCACGTGGCTCTCTTTCCCGTGAGGCTAAACACACCTGTGCGTTCTCTGGAGTTCGCTGCCGCGACACAGGCTCTCTCAGAGCCACTGCCCCTGCTCACCTGTTCACGGCAGGTGCCTCACCACTGCAGGTCGAGTACAAGTGGTTCTCACTTTCTTTCCACTGAGGAGAGAGACAGTATTTGGGAAACTTTACTTAAACCTTTACTTTTTTACATCAAAAGCGAGGGGGCTCAAGTTCTCATTTATACTTGGCTTTTCTTTAAAATCAGCCGTTAAGATGCTTGCAGAAAACCCCAACTCCGTGGCCCCCCAAGATTGTGTTGAAAGCCTCAGGTTGTAGAGCGTAACGGGTGTGCGGGTGCTGGGCAGGTCCCTCCAAAGGCATGTTCCCCTGGGGAGCTTGGGGAGCCGGACCAGGCAGCGGCGGCTCTGGGTGGGGAAGTACGTCTCACCTGATCCCCGCTTGGTGGCTCGTCGTCTTAGAGCTGATCCAGAGGAGGCTGGGGCAGCTGTTTGGTGACGTCCAGCGACCAACGTATGAATTCACAGAGTACATGCCGGCGCCTCACGGCCTCAGAAAGCCTGGGGTGGGAGGTGATGACACCTGGCCCGCACCGAGAGTGGCCATAGAGGGCGCACGCAGGACAGCAGTCCTTCCTGGGGAAGGACAAGCAGGATCCCACCTCCCTCACCCACCGAGAGGGGCGAGACTCAGCCAGGATGGGCCTTTCCTCGGGGCCGGGAGGGAAGGCACGTGGCGGTGAGTGGGTGTCACGGGCCTGTGGTGCAGGTGACGCCCTTGGACCCTGCTGGTCGCCTCCCCGCTTCCCAGGCCTGGTGGCAGGGAAGGACAAGCAGTGGCCCCATCGTCCCCACCTCCCCGCAGGCTGGTCCTATCAACCCAAAAGGCAGAAGGGGTCCCAGCCCAAGGCGGGGTTTGGTCCTTTCCAGCCGCCTCAGCCTCTCTTGGCTGTTCCTGCCCCAACCGAAGCTCCTCGACAAAGCCCACGGCGGCAGCAGGGAGGGGAGAGGACGGCCAGTGACCCCGCTCAGACAAAGAGACGGCCTTCCGGTGGCTTCCTGTCAGTCTACATTGCAGAGAGCAGACCTCATCCAGGAGGTGCTGCCACGCCGCCAGAGGCCCGTCTGTGCTCCGCTCTTCTGACACCGGGAATTCGGTCTTGGAGGGAGGCTGCCTCTGACCCCGGGGGGCTGCCCCTGGGCGGGCAGCAGGCGGCCTGGCGGGCTCCCCCCAAGCCTCACTTCTGCTGGGGCCCTGCCTCTCGCAGCCCATGAACTCCTGCCTCTGAGGAAGTTCAGAGCTGGGAGGGAGGGCCGTGCCAGGCTGTCCGCCGGCCCCGGGGGCCCTGAAGGACAAGAACGGGGTCGTGGGTGGGGAGGGGGGGGCTTCCTGTCACGGGGCATCCCTGCTCACTCCAGAGGGAGCGCCTGCTAGAGCCGCTGGACTAACGGGCTGCTGCCTGTGAGGGCCGGGCCGGGGGCCAGGGCCACAGCCTCGCCGTTTACATTACCGCAAACCCTCTTGCCTTACTCACGGTGGAGGCCGGGGTTCAGCCCAGGGCCCACAGGCAGACACGACATCCAGGCCACAGGAGAGCTTGTTCTGATCATGCATACGAATTTTCATTCTCAGAAAGCCTTACTTTTCAGCAAAATTTTTGTAGCAGGAAAGTCTTGTGAATTTGTACGCGGAAAGAAAATTTAAATAAAGGAGAAGTCCACCTTAGGAAAAAAACAAACCCAACATCCAAATGGGTCTCCCGGCAGGGTTGGTGTGTGCGTTTCCGCACTCCGGCTGGCACTGCCAGGGGCCTCAGCGCAAGCCCTGGATGCCCCGCCGCGGGCTCAAGTCGCGTGTGCTCTGGCCTCGGGGCCGGTCACCCGAACGATGACCGCTTCAGGCCCCGCGGCCTGGGGCGCGAGCGGTTCCCCCCCACCCCGGCGCTGGGGCGGCAGCCGGGCCAGGACGGTGCCTCCGTGTAGGCAGTTGTGCCGTGTCTTGCCACGGCCACACAGTTGGCCAGACCCCTCCCGTTGGTGCCAGAGAAAACCATTCTTCTTGAAAGAGAAGAGAAAAAGATTAAAAAAAAAAAAAAAATCCCAGACCGCAGCAGAGATCTTGTAGCCTAGGTAGGATAGTCTGACCTTCTAGCATAGTCTCTTTGGCAAAGAAATTGTGTTTCAGTGCGGGGGGGCGATGCCCCGGGGCGCGGGGACGGCGAGTCGGCGGTCTCTGGGGCTGTGTGCGCTTTCCCAGCTGTACCTCGTGGGCACTGGGGAGCCTCAGGAAGTGTGGCGGCCAGGACGGGCAGCGTTGGGCCAGGCCCCTGCCCGGGGCAAAGCGCTGGGTGCAGAGGCGCTGGGTCTGTCCCCCACCTCCACCCACCGCAGCCTGTCCTCCGCACAGGCCGCGACTGTCTTGCACTAGAGCCGCTCTAGTCTCTCAGGAATTTGCTTGTTACTTTTACTGTGTAAATAAAGCTTCCTGGTTCAATACCCAGCTGCTGGGAGCCGGCTGTGTGCTTTCTGTTGGGTGTGGCAGATCGGAGGGTCCCCCCTGTGCCGTTGGGACCCTTCGCTCTGGACTGGCACGGGCGGAGCCTGGACCCTCCTGTCCCCTCCGAGCCTCAGGGTCAGGTCCGTAAAACGGGGAGAGTGGACATCTCAGAGCTGTCGAGAGGCTCAGGTGCAGGAGGCTGTGAGCGGCCACGACGGGGGTGCTGGCCGCTGCCACGGCTGTGATCCCGGGGGCCCCCAGCACCGGGGCAGTTAGTACCTGTGTGTTCCGGGTGGAGATGCCTGCCAGGCAAGGCCACGCAGCAGCTGCTCCAGGATGCGCCTGGCCTGGAGCCCTGTGGGCCTGCGGGGCCCCCTGCCCACCAGGGTAGCCAGGGAGGGGGTGCAGGCTGGGACCCCATGCTCCTCGGAGGGCAGCAAGGCTCAGATCTGTGCTGCTCGGGCCGAGGGGTCACCAGCGCTCACAGCTCAGCTCAGAGTGGGCTCCAGGGCACACGGTCCCTGTGCCTGGCCCCCAAGTCAGGGACCCCTCGCTAACCAAGCTCAGGAGACCAGGACGTTTGCAGCCTCGAGGACAGGCTTAGGGAGGCTTCTGTCATTTCTATAACCCAAGGTTGGCCCACATCATCTGACCGCAGAGGTTTTGCCTGGAGATCTAGTAGGTCCTGAGGGGATGCCCCCTCTGGGAACGAGACACAAGAGCACCCCGTCCAGACTGTTGTTTTCTCTTTAGCAGCCGTTCCTTTTTCAAACAAAATGGTCAGTGAACGTCTGGTTCACGAAGCAGGTGAAGCAAGGCTGCTGTGGCTGAGGCTGGGGGTGAGAGGCGCAGCCTTGCAGCCCCAAAGCCCAGGGGCCCCGGGACCCAGCCTCACGTCCCCCATGACTGGCAGGGAAGGCTTCCACAGAGTGGCCCCGGTTGGACCTACAGCCCTAATAGCTCCTTACCTGCCCCCCTCAGGTGACAACCCTAGCTGTGCTCGGGTCTGGATCTGGGTCTGGCGCCGGCCCTGCTGTCGGGGCATGGCCCAGGTGGAGCAGCATCTCCCCGGCTCAGCTCACCCAGTGGTGCCTCCCCTGTGGCAGGGGGAGGACACCGTCTTGGGCACAGGCTCTGGGGCTCACTGGGCAGCAGCTCAAATGCCCTGCCGTTGGGTCCGGCTGCAGGCCTCTGGACCTGGCCCTGCTGTGGACCGCCTGCAGCTGACACAGGTACCGTCTGTGGGCCACCAGGACATATGCTGACTCCAGGCAGCCTCCTCATATGCAGACAGGGCTTGTAACCCTCTCGGGGCTTAAATGAGAGAATCAACACCAAAAAAACCCCAGTACCACACCAGACAGACAGTACAGTCCAGACTATGTTAAAACATTTATCTCCACATGGAAAGAGGGGTGAAAGGAATTGCATCCAAATATTAACAGTGGTCAGGCTCTGAGTGACTTGTGTGGTTCTTCTGTAAACTTTCCTGTTAATGTTCCTATAGTAACACATATTGCTTTTATAATCTTACTTTTAAAAAAAATCAAAACTTTAGAAAAAATGAGATGATACAAAGTGTCCAGTTTATCATCTAAAGCGGGTCAGTTCTGAGCGGGAAAGCGGGACCTAGTGGATACTCAGGCCGGGTGGGAGGTGGCCCCGTGAGCACCCAGCGGGCACCCACGCGTGTCCCTCCCAGCGTCCCCACCCCTGTGCCGCTTCCTTCTGCCGCTGCCCGCCCGCTTCCCCGAGAGGGGCAGGCGTGGCCCAGCGGGTCGGCCAGGCCTTTGCAGGGACCTCGTTCACCTGATCTGAGGAGGAGAGAAGCGCCGCAGCCGTCTGGGCCCCATGGTGGGCACACACCTGCCGGCGAGGACTTGGACCCCTCAGCCTGGCTCCCAGCTCCCAGCGAGAGGATGGTGTGGATGTCCTCCTGGGGCCACGCCCGTCGCCTCTCCCGTGTGAGTTTGGCTGGAGCTGCCATTGCCCTGCCCCAGGGTCAGCCTGGGACTTTCCTGGGACCCGGATCCAGCCAGGCCTGGACTTGGAAGCCTCGTAGACGATAAACTTTTGCTGGATTAACCCAGTTTGAATGGGGTTTTCACGCAGGGCTGGTACCGTGTGGACGCTTGAGCTGGGAGATCTGGGGGTAGGTGAGGCCCTTGTGCCCCCGTCCTGCCCTCTTCTTCGCCCCACCTGTCCCTACCCCTTCCAGCAGCTCTGCTGGGCGGCCCCAGAGCCTGGAGTGTCTGCTGGCCCTGTGGCAGATCTGGGGCGCGTCTCCTGACCACAGACAGGTCCTCAGGCCACTGCCAGCCCTGAACTCCAGCCCTACCCGTGGCCTGTGGCTCCGTCTATCTCTGGCCTGAGAACTGGGGGTGGGGAAGGAGGGTGGGCATCAGGCCAGGGCCCGACAGCTGGAAGGACCCAGGGGTGAGGTAGGTCATCCTCACCTCTGGGCAGCCCCCGGTGCGGCAGCAGGACACAGGGGTCAGCAGCCCCAGTGGGGCGATGGGGCACCCTGGCCTGGCCGGGCCTGGTCCCCGGCAGGGCTCAGGGAAGGATGAGATAGCTGAGGCTCGGGGGTACATGGCGCCCCCAGAGTAGGGCTGGACCTCAATCCTGAGGCACATTTCATCTCCAGCGGGAGGATGCCAGGGTGCCCCTCGCCTGGAAAGTCACAGCCACCGGGGCCACCGCAGGTCATCCCCTGTGGAGGGATCGTGGAAGGGACTAGAAAGGGCGTGGGATGCAGGGTCAGACCTTGATCTGAGCCTCGGCCCTGCCCTTGCCAGCCGTCAGCCCATAGGCAAGTCAGTTTCTCTGCACCTCAGTTTCCTCATCTGTAAAATGGGGAGATGACAGCGTCCACAGAACCCACAGCTCGGGCGGGTGGGCAGCGTGTTCTCCGCCCAAAGCGGGGGTCTGCGCCTGCTGCCCCTCTGAGTCCCTCTCCGTCCTCACTCCCAGGCAGCAGCTCGCAAGGGGAGGCCCCGCTTGTCCATGGAGAGCGGGACCCCCAGCCTCCTTCCTCCAGAACCAAACCGCCCTGCCTGCAAGCCCCTGCTGAGGACAGCAGGCAAGGGCAGCCCATGAAAAAGGAAAGAAAGAAAAGAGGGAACAAACCCAACAGAAGGCTGCAGGCCCGTCCCCGCACAGTCGCCTTCCGAGCCCCGGTGCCTGCTGCCCGCACTGCGCTGGTCACCTAACGAGCTGGAATGAGGGGACTCCATCCAGGAGCAGGCCATCTGCATGTTTGCCAGCTAACGGGCCAAACGCCCCTCCTCCCCTGCAAGCCAATGACCCGAGCCTGGCAGGGGGCCTCTCATCTTGATGAAAAGACTCAGCCACCACCATTTCTTCCTAATCTTGATTTAATGGCGGCCGGCCTGGCGGGCAAGGCCTGGGGGACCGCACAGACCCCCGCCGGCCCTGGGCTCCCGTGCTGGGGACTCAGGTTCAGGGCCAAGCGTTCTATCATCATCTGCCTTCTTTGAATGGAAATCCTGTTACGGAAGATTCACGACTTCTTTCATGAGGAGTCTCCCAAGATTTCTCAGTGGGTTCTGGATGGATTTGGGGAGAAACAGAGCATTCAAGTTATCTGTTCTGCTGATTGATGCTGAAACCTGAAACTTGGGCTGTGAGTGAATCTGGGAAGCCCGCAGCTCACCGCCCGCCACCTCGGGCTGCTGCGTGAGGAAGGCCCACGCTTGCCCTGTCCACCTGGTCCCCGCGGGGCCTCAGTTTCCCCCTCCGTTAAACAAAGGGTTTGAGGCAGGCGAGGTGTCTCAGGGCCCTGGCCCCCTGATGTGCAGGGGCTCAAGTCCAGGGCAGGATCAGGGACGGTGCCTCCTCCCCGCCGCCCGCCCCGCACAGTCAGAGCCAGAGTCGCCACAGGTCAGGGCAGAGAGTTGATTTAACCGTTAGTTTCCTGGGGGTGACACATTCAAATCTACCGAGTTAAGGCTCCAGAAGGTACCCTCCACCTGCCACCTGGATTCCAGAGGTTACAGTTCTCGCTCTGAAGGACAGCAGTCTTTAAAGTGCCCCTGGGAGCCGCTCCGTTTGGGCTCCAGAGGTGACTTGGGATAGGAAAGGCGGGC
Source organism: Mesoplodon bidens (assembly GCF_964165515.1). Classification (NCBI taxonomy): domain Eukaryota; kingdom Metazoa; phylum Chordata; class Mammalia; order Artiodactyla; family Ziphiidae; genus Mesoplodon; species Mesoplodon bidens. The sequence goes on from NC_138176.1 coordinate 7,920,960, forward strand.
TGCATTGTTTGGGGGGGTCGTGGGGAGCGCTGAGCGGTCCCTCTGACACCAGGTGAGGGCAGGGGCCGCTGGGCAGTCCCGGGGAGGCTGGCTCGGCTCTGGCCGCAAGGACTCTGCTCGGGAGTCCCCGCTTTCTCCAGGCGCCTCCCTAAAACTCAAGTGCTGTTTGAAAAGAGGCAGTGGGCAAACGCCTGAGTCCGATTCGGTAGTGCATTGAAAGGACTGGCCGACTGGAGAGCGAATGGGTTTGGGGGTTCAACAGATGGGCCCCACCTCCTGACTTCACCAGGGAAGCACAGGCAGGGGATGGGCCAGCAGGTGGGGATCAAAGTTCGCCCAGGAGGCTGGGAGATGTGACTGGAGAGGAGGGAGGGGGGTCGGCAGAGGGAGACAGAGGAGGGGCTGGTGGCTCAGGGGCAGGGCAGCCCAGAACGGCCTGGCTGGCACCCTCTCGCTTGGCCGTCCAGGCCAGAGGGCAGGGGGCAGTGCCTCGGACGGTCTGGGCACAGGGGAGGGTGGCAGGAGGCTAGGGGCCCTCCCAGAAGGCCTGTCACTTGTCCGCGTGCTGTAGCAGCAGGTCCACAGCCTCCGCAAGGTTGTCCACATACCCATCAGCCTTTACTTCCGGGTGATGCTCGTCACTGGGCCTGCAGAGAGCAGGACCGTAGGTTAGTGGATCAGTGACCCCAAGGTGACCCCTCGGAAGCCACTGCCTCCCAGCACCTAGCACAGGCCTGGCCTTGCCCTCAGGAGACCTGCAGGCCCTTCTGTGCCCCATCAGGCAGGCTGGTCTTGGCCAACGGCTGTCCCTGTCCTCCCCACGCCCCAGGCCCGGCCGCCACAACTCAGGAGCACACACACCTCCCTCCTGACTGTCCGTCCACCTAGACTCCTCTCTGTGCCCCTCCTGTTGGAAGCCTGCTCGGAGCCCTGTAGTGGTGACCACTGGCCCCGGCTCCGTCCGTGCTGCCAGCAGAAGGATCTCACCTCTGAGAGCAGGGCCCTGAGTTCAGTCCTTCTCTGAGTTTCCTGCCCAAACCCCAGGGGGCTCATGTACCATCTGTTCAGCACCCTCAGAGGCTGCTCCCACCCAGCAGAGGAAGGCTCCTGGCAAAGCTGCTCTCTGGCTGAGATTTGGGGGGCTAGAAGCTCCCAAAGCCTTCATCCATCCCCTGCTGTGTTCCCTGAGGTCCCGCTGGATGCGGAGGGCAAGGGGAGCGAGACCACATGATGCTCGCGGATGCCTGTGGGGTCCGTGCAGCACCAAGGGGGCCCCGTGTGGGTGCTCCATGGTGGGGGCTGCGGGCTGAGTCCTGAAGCAAAGCAGGGCTCCAGGTGGACACATGCGCGGGGAGGAGGACTGCCATGGGGCTGGGGCCCCGGCCACAGGAGGGAGGAGGGGCTCGGGCTGGGCTCCAGGGAACGTCCCCCAGAGTCGTGACAGTTGCGGGAGGGACTGGGACCTCATCCCGGGGGCTGGGGGCAGCCTGGAGGGCTGTGAACCGGAGCGTGGGGTCCTGGCGACAGGAAGGGCCGTCCTACTGCTCACAGGCTGGAGCTCGGCGGGTGTAGGGGCCACTCTGACTACCCCAAGGTCTGACCCGAGTGCCCTGGGAAAGCACAAGCCACCCTCCCAGCACCGGGCCCTCACCTCGGAAGCTCCCGCCCTGGCCTGGAAGGAAGTGGTTGAAGTTGGCTCTGACACCATCATTAAAGTCAAGTTGCCCCTTTGAAGGGTTTGGCATCTATGAAACACGTGACCCTAAAATGCTGTCCTGGGCAATGGCATCTTTTCTTTTAAAGAGCTTTCAGCCCAGGAGCCTAGAAGTCCCCTCCCCAGGGGCTGCTGAGGCCTGGGACCTGGGCAGGGGTGTAGGGGGAGGGAAGTGCGGATACTCCTTATGACTGAGGAGGGCCCCCCTTTGACTCTGCGCGGCCCCCCTTCCTGCTCTAGTACCCCAGGCACGGCCCTCCCACGTCTCACGTCATTTTCTCCTTCCATCCTCGGGGAGGAGGCAGGGGCCCCCCCTCTGACAGGTGAGGAAATGGGGGCTCAGCGAGGTTCAGAGACTTGCTCGAGGCCATGCCGCAGGGGGAGCAGAACCGGCATCTGACCCGGTTCCTCTGATTCCCAGCGACACTCTGGGTGCCAGAGCCTCCAAGGGCATGCCCTGCCACTGGACGCTCCCGCCCCCTCCAGGAAGGTCACGGTGGGCAGCGCCCACTCCACGCAGAGGCCACCTACAGATGCCAGGGCCGGCAGGCATCGCTCCTCTGGTCTTCTCGAGTGTGGCCACCCTGCGGCTCAGGGATCGACACACTCACAGACAGGTGCTGCGGAGGGGACATGACTCCCCCAGAGGTGAGGCCCCAGACATGAGCCTTGGGGACAAGACAAGGGGACGAGTGCACAGGGACCCTCACCACCACCCACAGGATCAGCACCTCTCTCGTGGCAGTGGAGGTATTTTAAGGGATCGTTATTTTATTCCTGCCAGATCCAGACCATCTATAGTGAACATGGGAATTTAAGATCCACGTTGTTCTCCATCAGTGCTGAAATGCTCACTTGTTAATAGCGAAAGGTTGTATGTGGCACACACTCTGGAAAACCATGTGGGCACCTACTTGTGACACACAATTCCACTCCTAGGTATGCAACACAGCCAAAGCGTATCGACATGTTCACCAAAGACATGTACTAGAATGTTCCGAGCAGCTTCAGTCACAATAGCAAAAAGGCAGAAACTGCACAAATATCCATTAGCGGGAGAACAGAGAGACAGAGGGTGGTACGTGCACATGTCAGAACAGCACAGGACAACACCACCCGCAGTGAATCACCTGCCATGCTGCAGTGTCTATCCACCACCCCTTCTCACAGACATCGCGGCGGGCTGAAGAACCAGGCACGAAAAACCCAAACCAGACGACCTGTTTGTATCAGGTTTGGGAACGGGTACAACCAGCCTCCCGTGCAGAGGCCAGAAGATGGTTCCTTCCTGGGGGAATGGGATGGGGGTGCTGGCAGTGTTCTAGATCTTGACCTGGGTGGTGATTACAGGGGTGGCACATGGCGGAAACTGCATCACATTCTTCATTTTCAGTGCACTTTATATGCACATAAACATGCATATGTAACGTTATACCTCGAAAATTTAATTAAAAAGGTCGCATATAATCTCACATATATAAGGTGTCTATCTCCCATCACTGCGGCTATTCTCTATGGCCTATGGGTCAAATTCCTCCGGCAGCCTGTTTTCGTACAACCCTTGAGCTAACAATGGTTTTCATATTTTTAAAACTTTGTAAAAAGAAGAAAATGTGCAAGAGAGACCACAAGTGGCCTGCGAGCCTCAACCAGCTGCCTCTTGGGCTTCTGCAGCAAAGGCTCGGGGAGCCCTGGTCCTGGCCGTCCACCCTCTGTGGGCCCCTTCCTTTCGGTCCTCCCGGCGGCGGGCGCTCACGGCCTCCCGGCCGCCCGGGTGCTCTGTGGACAGCCCTTCCTGCGGGAGGGGCTTCCTCCTTGGGAACCCAGGCCTATCTCGTGTGCAGACAACCCCTCCCCTGTACAGACTGAGGGGTGCCCCCTCCCTCAGGTCGTTCCGAAGGAGGTGGGGGAAGGGATGCTTCTCTGGGTGGCTCCACCTGAGAGGGGCCGGCCTGGCCCAGGGCACAGCGAGCTGGGCTGGCAGGTGGGCAGGAGGCGCCCTCTGAGAAATGGAGATGGAGCACCTGAATGGGCAGTAAACCCACCCCTGGCAAACCATCTCTCTGCCTCAGTTTGCTCATCTGTGCCCCGAGCGTAGCAGGCTCCATCCCTCACCCACCTGGTGACCTCGGGTGAGCGCGCACACCTCCAGGCCGCGGCGTCCCTGTCTCTAGATGAAGCTAATCCCGGGAGAAGCGCGGGCCCCGCAGGCCTCGTGCGGGCGTTCAGCACGGTGGTCACGACCAGTGAGGGCCCAGTGAGGGCCGGCAGGGCACTGTGTGCCGGGCAGGGAGACTGGCCAGGACCCGGCCTTGGGCCCCGCCCTGGGCACACAGGCTGCCGGGGGGACAGATGGATGGGACACACGGATACCCATCAGCATCCGAGGCGCAGGGCGGACAGTGAGTTTGGCGGGTGGGGTGGGCGTGTGTACCCACAGGCATTGCCAGCAGGAGGGGCGGGGAGGCCGGGACCCTAGGGGACGTCCCAATGGCGGTACCAGCGCCCTGGCCCCCTGGCCCCTGGTCTTGCCTCGTGCTGGCCTGTGTGCGTAAGGCTGCAGCCCTGCATGGCCCGGGATGCGCCCTTATGGGTCTCCCTCAGCTGTCCCTGGGGCTGGAAGGCAGCCCCGAGGCCCGGCTCCCCGACGGGGCGGTGCCCCAGCCACCACTCAGGAGGGGGTTGTCAGGGGAGGGGGACATCTTCAGGCTGCACCTGCCCAGGTGCTGACACCCCTTGTCCCCGCTCTGTGCCCCCTCCCACCAGTCCCCATCAAATTCCTGACTTTTCTGTCCTCGACAGTGAGGCCAGTGGCTGCTCAAAGAACCGGAACTTCTCCCAGCAAACCCCCCCAACCCCGATTCGTCATCCCCGTCATCCCCTGGGTGGCTGGCCCAGGACTGTCCTCCTCGGACCTTCACTGGCCCTTGGGCCAGGTTTACTGTCCAGTCAAACGAACTCCACCCCAAGAGGGAAGAAGAAATCCGCCCATAAAATATGCTTCATAGGGCTTCCCTGGTGGCGCAGTGGTTGGGAGTCCGCCTGCCGATGCAGGGGACGCGGGTTCGTGCCCCGGTCCGGAGGATCCCACATGCCGCGGAGCGGCTGGGCCCGTGAGCCATGGCCGCTGAGCCTGCGCGTCCGGAGCCTGTGCTCCGCAACGGGAGAGGCCGCAGCAGTGAGAGGCCTGCGTACCGCAAAAAAAAAAAAAAAAAAAAAAAAAAAAGAAGATGCTTCATAATGAGATTCAAGGCGGCCCCACTCAGCGTACGGTACCAAGCTGAATGGGTACGTGGCTAATTACGTTTAATTACATATCATTTAAATTCAAGAATCCATTAAAAGAAAGGATTGCATTAGCAGCCGGCCGCTGTTTGCCAACACACAGAGGAAATCGTGGACTTTTATGTCTTAATTACGTGATGC
>NC_138176.1:9296299-9331299 GCF_964165515.1 Mesoplodon bidens
GGCATCTCTGCCCAGAGGATTTCAAGCTTCATGCCCCAGAAGTAGGAGCAGCACCTCGCTCCCTGCCCAGTCCTTTCTACAAGATTCTTCCCAGTTTGCCTTAGCCTGGGGCCATCAGAGAAAACCAGCTGCCCAGCGTCACCCAGAACAAAGTGTGCCTGACTGTGTCTGTGCTGTTGTGATGCTATGTGATCACAATGTATATGTGATGCTAAACACATATACAGGTTGGGCCCTGGGAGCCCCTGGATATGGTGTCTGTTAGGAGGTCTAACAGAAGTGGGGGGGGCAGTGAGTGTTTCATATCACCCTTGAGGGTGAGTGTATCCTGTATGTTGTTTGCATGCGTGTCTGGATGATGCAGAGAGGATTAAGCCAGGAAGCCAATGCCATTGCACTGGCTTGATTAATTGGGGGTGCCAATAGGGAAGGATCTGAAGTTAGGATAGGAGAGAAGGCTGGGTTCCACAATCTGAAGGGAGGGAAGATGAAAGGATGAAATCGGGGATGTTGGCTCAGTGTCCTAGGGATTTCTTGGAGGAGTTGAGCGGAGGTACGCTCACTCCGTCACATAGCCCCTTCTGCTGAGCAGGTCCAGCAGTTCCTGGCAATCCCTGCAGAGGCATCGCCTAGAGAAGCACTCTGTGTGGGGGAAGACGGCCCCGGGCTAGGTCTCGGGATGTGACAGGTCCATCAAAGTGCTGTCTTGGCCTCTCCTGACACGAAGGCTTGCAGTAGAGCCTAGGATGCTTCGTGCTCGGGGAGCAGCTTCCGTGCTCCCTGTCTCTTGCATTGTGAGAAATACCACAACCCCCAGCCGACGGGAGCAAAGCAGACGTTTCCCGCCTGGGCAGGCTTCTAGGTTCATGTCACCGCCAGTCCCAGGCGACGGCCGAGCCACATTCCTCCCCCGGGGCTTCACCTTGGCTCCTGGGAGGGACTCACCGGCCTAGGGCAACGGGGTCCTCAAAGGGAGGGAAAGGGAGGCTGCAGGAGCAGGACAAAGAACAAACTGTGCATGTGGAGAACCAGTTATTTCTCGACTTTGTAAAGACCAGGTCAGTCAAGAACCATTTTCTAGAATCCAAACACAAATAAAGAAGTATTTTCTTGGCGTTTGATAACATGGTGTTCTGGCTGTAAAATCTAAGAACGTGTTTGCTATTGCAACATTATTTTTAATGAGCTGTTATTGGCCTGTCTCGCAGTTAGTATTGCCAACAGTAAAAGGCATCACTGTGTTTGCAGGTAACACAAGGAACAACATATTTGGACCCCGAATTTCTGTTTATTTTTCATTTGTGACACATGCCCTCGTTTTTATCCCAAACCAGAGGAAAATAAAGGGAGATCCATCTTCACTGAGGTCCAGGCTAAATTTTGCCATAACTACACATGCCAGTTTATTTGGAGGCAGTTTCCCATCCATAGGAAACGACACTTGACGTTTCAGCCGCAGAAGAATCAATCGTGTGGATTGGGTTTGAGCAACTGCAACTGTAAAGCTCTGGGAGAGGGAACGGGAGCGCGTGCAGGCGCTCCCCAGCGGACGCGCTCGCGGTGTGCTCACAGGGATCTTCGCCGTCTCCCCTTTCTCGGCTCCCCAGCTTCAAACGCGTCCTGCCAGGAGCTGGGCGTGCAGACCACAAGCCCTAGGGCAGGCAGTCGCGCCGCGTTGGCAAGGGCCGCCCAAGCACCTGCTTCCGCCCTCCGGGCCCGCGCTCGCGAGCAGCTCCGGGAGCGCCGCGCTCGGCAGGCCGCGCACCCGGTGCGCGGAGGCCGGGCGCCCGGCAGGAGCTTGGGAACCATTCCCGGCGGCTGCCGGGATCGGGGTACAGGGCTCAGAGAAACCCTGCGCCCGTGAGGCTTTGGGCGCGGTGCACAGAAAAGGATCTGGCCGGGAGGAGGCAAAGTCCTCTCGGTTGTCGCCGCCGCAGTCGGGTGGTCTCTGCTCCCCGGCACTGGACTCACAATGACCGCGCCCACACCCGAGCCGCCCCGGGAGCCACAGTTGCTCCAGGCTTGCGGAGGCCTCCCTGTCCCGGAGCTGGGAGCCGCCGTCCCTAGGGCTGGTTGGCCTCCCTGGGGTCGCCCGCTCGCAGCCTGGCCTCTCCCAGCTGGACATCGCGATTTGCCTCGGGCCGCAGCTAAACTCCAAGTTCACTCCCTCCTTCCCTCCCCCCACCCTAGAGGCAGCCGGAGCCGACCCCGCTCAGGCCCAGTGAGTGCTCGCTCAGGGATGTTCTGCCCAAAAGCTCGCGGCTCCCAAATGACCCCGCGGTCTGGGAACGGAATGCGAGGCTGCTGCCCTGCGATCGGAAATACCAGCGGTCTCTGAGCTCGCGGCTGTCGCTGCGCTCAATTCCGCGAACTAGATAAACCCGGGTCCTCACCCGTTCCGCCCCGCATTCTTCCCTTGCTCACAGGGCGTTTCAAGGGGCGTACGGTACGGAGAGAGCGGATCTGGTCGCGAACAAAGCCGCCTCTGTCTCCGCCGCCTCCTGGATTATAGGGATGTGCGTCCAGGTCGGACTCGGCCATTGCAGAGGCAGCCAGAGAGCGAGGCAAAAGAGAGTTCGCAGACACCTGCTCTGGGGAAAATCGTCCAAAGTTACACACTCTGGCAACAGGAAATGCCTCGCTTTTCTTTTCTTTTTAATTAATTCCATTTCACGACAACATTAAGTGTAACAATATTTTGTGATTTTTTCCCCTCTTTTTCTTAAAAAGCGACTGAATCCGGGCAGAGGTGAGGGAGATGGGTGGGAGGGACAAAGTATCGCAGAACAACAGGTGTAGCCGACAGAAAGAAGACAGATTGCGTGGCAGAGCAAGGAGCCCTGAGGAGTTGAGGATGAACTTTACAAGAAATCTGTACATTTATCAAATAAGTTAAAATTCTCCTAAATTGATTGTCCTTCACTTAAAGCGCTCCACTGTGCCTGTCTTACTCCTTTGAGCATTGCTACCTGTCCTTGTTTCTTTCCTTCACCCCTTTCCCCTTCTTAATTTCTTCCTCATAAACGAATGACCGGAATTATACATTGAAGACGTCTGCTTCTCTCCGTGGAGGAAGAAGCAGGCTCTCAGGAAATTTTGTTCAATATTGCACAGGTCAAAAGTACAACAGTTACTGCAGAACAAAACGGTAGGTGGAGAGGATAAAAGATAAGGGTTTTTTTAATATTGAAATATTCTCTCAAAATAGGGAACAAAGTAATCATGGTAATATTAATAATAATTTACAACGAATGAAATTCCCCAAATATAGGCTGCTAATAAATAAGACCATCCACACCAGGCCAGCTGTGGAGTTGTTTCAATAATCAGAAGTCTGATTTGGGGCTGCCTCGTCTTTGCCCTTTAAACACTTAATTAGAGAATTCATCGGTCCCAAAAAGGAGAGATGAAGAGGTCAATTGCGACAGACCTCTGCCGGGGAGAGAAAAGTGGCCTGAGTCGGGGTTCTTATGAGAGGCTGCTCAGGTTCTGAAAACTGGGGAATATCTGATTGGGAGTGGAGAGGAAGAACCACACCCAGAAATCCAGAAATAAAAGTACTACAACATGAATCTCTCTCTCTCTCTCTCTCTCTCTCTCTCTCTCTCTCGACTTCTGAAAATAGTTCTATAGAAAATGAATCAATTAGGGGGGTTCAGGATTTGCGCTTACTTTCCTTCCATAAAAATAAAACCAAAAAGCCACAGCGCAAGGCAAACTGGGGGCGGGGGTGGGGGGAGGGTGGCACATTTTGCAAAAGCTTTCAGCCGAAATATTTGACCTGGGAATTTTATCTTTTTCCTGCTTTCTCTTAATATAAACCAAAACCAAAAGTAAGAGGGGAAGCGCCTCAAATCCATTAGGGGTGAATTGCACGAAAATGCATTGCAAATACTTACAAAATGCTACCGACTGGGGGAGGGGAGGCCGGAGCCGCGCGCCGAAGCCCCGGTTCCCGAAGGCCGCTGGACGTCTCTGCGCCCTCGGCTCGGCCCAGTCTCCTCTGGGGTCTGGGAAGGGGGCCGGGTGCTCCCTCCTCCTCCCCTCTCGGGCCTCAGACGGGCCGGAGCAGCGGCACGGACGAGACCACCGGGTGAGAGTAATACACGGGGTGCGGGAAGGTGAGCAGCGGCTGGCTGACTGGCACCGGGGCCCCCGCGGCCGCGGCCGCCGCGCCCTCGGCCGCCGAGTTCTCGTGATAGAGGATGGGCACCCGTACGATGCGCTGCGCCGCGGCGTGGCTCAGGTTGGCCGCCTCCAGCTCGGCTGCCAGCTGCCGCTTCCACTTGTTGCGGCGGTTCTGGAACCAGATCTTGACCTGCGTCTCGGTGAGGTGCAGCGACGCGGCCAGGCCGGCGCGCTCCGAGCTGCTCAGGTAGCGCTTCATGTCGAAGGTGGACTCGAGCTGGAAGACCTGGCTGCGCGAGAAGACCGTGCGCGTCTTCTTCTTGCGGCACGCGGGCTTCTTCTCCGGGCTCTCCGCGCCCTTCTTCCAGTCCTCGGCGCCCGGTGTCGCCGCCGCCGCTCCCACGCTCGCCCCGGCCGCGCCCGGCGCCGCCTCGCCCTCCTTCTTGCTTTCTTCCGAGTCGCTCTCCTCCAGAATGATCTCGTCCGGGCTCTTGGAGTCCAGCTCCTTGTGGTCCGGATCGGCTTTAAGCAGCGGCTCCGGGGAGTCGCGGTCGGTGCCCGAGGCGGGGGAGGAGTCTCGTAGCAGGGCCTTCTCCGAGGCTGGAGAGAGACAGACAGACGGACGCACACACACGCACACGGACACAGCCTTCAGCGAGGCCTGGCGCCTGGGAGCGGCAGGCTCAACCCGCGCCGGCCTCTGGGCCCCAGGCCTCGAGGCCTCACCATTCCCGCGGGCCTCCTCCTTCCCGGCTGGGCCAGAAGAGGGGCGCCACATCCTGGCATCCAACCTTCTCCCGAGGAGAGGCTAGGGAGACCCGGAGTGAGCAGCACGGCCGGTTCCTTTCTTTCCCTCAGTTCCCTCGCCGGGGGCCCTCGGAGATTCGCCTCCAGCTTGGGCCCGCCGGGGTCACTCCCTCCATCCAGGCCAGGTCCCCAGTCCCAGCCACCTGAAGCCTCCCCATTCATGCCCGAGGCCACTTTCCCGGGAAGCGCCGCGCCCCGGACTCCAACTCCATTTCTTTTCTCACCAAGTGGGATTGGATTCCCTAGCAGCGCAACGGAGCGCGCGGGCAGGAGTTGCAAGCCAGGGGACGGAGGAAGCCTGCCAAACAGCGCGTTTGAGGGTGCGGGGGTCCCAGGGCTGCGGTGGAAGGCAGCGCGGACCGGGCTGGGACAGGCGCGCAGGGAGGACAACGAAAGTTCAAAGAGAGGTCGGTACCTTCAGGTCGTGGGAGGTGGCCGCCGGCGGGGGTCAGGGTGTAGGGGTACCACCAGGCCGGGGAGCGCTCCAGGTAGTGCGCGGGCAGGGCAAACCTCTGCGCCGGGATCTCAAAGCGGGGGAAAGCCAGGTCGCCCACCTGCGAGAGCGCGAAGCCCGCGGCGCCCTCCAGGGCCCCCTTGGCCGCAGCGGCAGCGGCGGCGGCGGCGGCGGCGGCGGCGGCCGAGGCCGGAGCGAAGAGCGTCCGTGGGGGCGGCTGCGGCTTAGGGGGCGGCCGGTGGTGGTCTCCGTTGAGCAGGTTCTTGATGGAGAATGGGGACTCCTTGGGCGCGGGAGGCGGGGGCGGCGGCGGCGGGGGCTGCGCGCTAGCGGTGCCGGGGGCGTCCGGCCCGGGCTCCGGCATTGTCCCCTCTCCTCCGGGTCCCCGGGAGGGAGGGAACGGGACGGGCAGGCGGCCGGGCGAGCAGATGGGCGCCGGAAATCAGACCATAAACGGAACTCAACTACGGGGCGCAAAGTCGGGGGCCGCCCCGGGCGCAAATCCAACGGCAGGAGGGCGGGGTGAGGACCCGGCCGGAGCTGGCTCGCATGGGGGAGGGGTGCTGAGGGGCAGGGAGCGGCCCCGTAGCTGCACCGAGGGAGCGAGGCGGCTAGGCGGCGGCTGCAGCTCCCGGGGAGGAGGCGGCTAGAGCAGTCCCCGGCTTGGGGCTGCGTCAATCCGGCGCCGGATGCTAATGATGAAATCAAAATGTCATCCAAGTTAAATGCGGGGAGTATACGGCGATTGGGCGCGTACAATGGCAAATGGGATTAGGCAGGCGAAGGCGCAGCCGAGCCCGGGTCCCGCAGCCGCCTCCGCCACTGCCCCCTCCTCGCCTTCCCTCGGATTTTGGCGCTTTGGCTTCGGGCTATAAGAGCCCGCCTATTATTGGCTTTATATAGTCCAATTAGGCAGCAAATGAGGACAAGCCTATTAGCACAAAAGGATATTGGCTCCTGCTAAAGAGGCACTCGGAGCGCTCCGGCGAGCGCCGGAGGCGAGCTAGGGACGCTGAGCCGGCGGCGCCCCGGGCCGGAGCGCACTAACAGCCGCGGCTCCTGGAGCCCTCGCCTCCCTCTCCCCCCTGCAGCTCGGGGACCCGCTTCCAGCCTCCTGGCCCGCGGGAGGGGGAAGGGGCGGTCCAGGCCCGCCCGGGTCACCTCGGGGTTATCCGCGCTCGCAGCTGCCTCTTCCCCGCCCCCAGGGGTTTGGCAGGGGCCCAACGCCCCCACTCAGCTGAAGAGCCACGCAGCTCCGGCCCAGGAGGCAGGACTCGGCCTCCGGCCCGCGGTGAACTCAGCACTTTCCTACCCTTTGGGGGTCCAGCGACCTCAGCATTTTCCCTAAAGCTTGCTGAAGGCGCGGCCAGGAAGAGGGAGATTTGAGTTCCCCACCCACCATCTAGTCGATAGGAAGGGAATCGGGGTGTAAGTCCTTGCACTGCGTCAGCCGTCTCAGAAATCCGCGTGGCCTTGGCCTTTGGCCTTGGGAAACCGAAGAGTGAGCCTTCCCCGGAGAGCGGGAGTGGTTGTGTCTCTCTGCGCACCCAGGTGTGCGCGCAGAACAGGCTGACGCCCGCGCGTCACTTGGTGGGGCGGTAGGGCAGCGGCATCTCGGCACCGACGGCTACGCTCTGCAGGGCATTCTTTTCCTCTGGTCGCCGGGACCCAAACCTTGACGAGCAACTCTGAGCCCGCTGCCCCGAAGACTGCATTTTCTCCCGGGAAGTCTCTCTGGCCAGCCTTTGGAGCTGCCTAACGCTTTAAGAAGAGCAGTGCGAACCGAAGGCACAATGGCATACCTTCCTCTGTGGCGGCTTTGGCAGCGACACCGCAGCACGTCCCGCCTGCCGTCAAGTCCCTAGAGAACTGGACCTGCTGGACCTGTGAGCTGTGCGGACAGTTACTCTACTCCATGGACTTTAAAAACGACTCTCCAAATTGCACAAGAAAGCCGGAAGACAGGCATCTAAGACTCTAAACTTAAGCATCAAATAAACCAGAATTACTTGTGGGGTCCTTTCCCAAGAGACAGCTCCGTGGTCAGAGAAGGGTGGAAAAGTGGCCGTCACTCCCCTCCACCCATTGTGAGCTTCCACACACCCGAGGTCTTTTTGTGGCCCCTTCCTTTACCATCGCCGTTTTTTTGTTAGATCAAGCCCTCACCTAACTCAAGGCTGCCCTGCATTGGCTGGCGCGACCGCTTTGGTTACCCAGTTGAGAAGTGGGTATGTTTTATTTTCCAATCTGGGGCTTCAGACCTTCCCCCACCAAATCTCGAAGGGCACATTTAACGCTTCTTTCACCAAACATTCACCTATAGTAGTGAGCCCTATATTGATTTGCTTTGGGAACCTGGAAGCATTGTAAATGGTACTTTCATAAACAATTATTATTCTCATTCTCATTACTCCCTTGAGTTTGTACAGGGCTTTACTGGAATAGAAAACGCTATTGCATCCAAAAATCTGATTGGAGCCATTTACAGCCCTGAGATTCCAACAGGGTGGATCTCACACTCAGGTTTTATAGACAGAAACAGGCTCCCAGAGAGGAGGAGACCGGGCAAAGGTCACCCAACACTGGGTGCTGGACACCCAGAAGTTATTTTCTCTCCAACTGCAGAAATAGCTCGAGGGGCCTATGTCCAAACCCGTTCGGTGGGCAGCGCCCATACCCGCCGGCCAAGCGGCAGAGGGTGTGACGAAGAGGCCCCTGTGTGTCTGTGTGTGCGCGCTCGCGTTTTGGGAACTCTCCCGTTCGAGGCAGAGGCGTGCAAACTTGGCCAGAGTTCTGACGCATGGAGCCGCCTTTAAGCTGAAACAAGCAGAAAAGCTGCTGGCCTCCCAGGAAAAAGAAGCATTCAGCAGACGTCGTCAAAAAGTTCTGGCTGAGGAAGTGGTCTCTTGGCTGATTGCAACAGGGGACTAGACCCAGATGGGGAGGGGTGCAGGCTAGCGGGAAAAGAGTCCTCTGGGACAGCAGTCCCTGCACCTGTGGCTCCGCTACCGGAGCCTCACTCTCTCTTGACCCAAGTTCTCCCGGTGTCTTCCCTCCCAGGGCGCGCACGTACGCTGGCTTTTGTGTGTGCGTTTTGACCAGGAAGAGAGGAGATGCTCAGGTGTCAGCACCCCCAGCCCGTCCCCTAAGTTTCAGGGATGCTGGGTTTGAACAGCCAGAAACACAGATTAAATCTTTTTTCCCCTCCCACTTCCAGAAAGCTCGTGGACATAAGGCCCCAGGCGCGGACACAGCCCTTCACTCGCCCTCTGGCGAGTGGTGTTGCCTCGGTTTACTTGCGCCCGCAACTGCATTCAAAGTCAGGCAAACAGCGCCCTCTATGGGACATCCTCTAAACCAAACCTGTTGGCTGCGCGGGAGAAAACACCGTCCAGGCACAAAGCATTTAAAACCCCAGCGGGACTTCCCTGGTGGTGCAGTGGATAAGACTCTACGCTCCCAACGCAGGGGACCCGGGTTCAATCCCTGGTCAGGAGATCCCACATGCATGCCGCAGCTTGGGAACAAAGGCACTTTTTCTCTGGATTCCGGGAGAAAGAGAGAGTGAAACACCTGCAGATCTCTGCTGATCTTTACCCAGCCACCATAGGAAGTGGTCCTGTCTCTCACCCTCCCTCCCTCCCTCCCTCCTTTCCTGATCCTGTTTTAGGGCACATTTTATGTTCCCGCTTGTAACTGATCCCTTAGGTTCCCATCGTGACTGCAGGTAGATGTGAGCTGCTGCAAGGACAGTGGGCCTGTCTCATTCCTCTTCCCAGGACTCAGAGCACAGTTGGCCAACCAGTGGGGCTCAGTAACCGCTTGTTAATGCCTGAATGCTGGAGTGAATGAAGGAGTGAATGAATGAACGGACTCACAGTTTCCATTGCAGAGGATTTGCCTGGCTGATTAGGGTCCTTCAGATAGCCTGTTCATACCCCAAAGCAGTTTTTAAAACGTTTAATGAGAACTTGAGGTCTTTGGTGACGCATTTTACAAAACCTAAAGGAGCCCCAGCAGCAGGACCCCTGGAGGGCCCCCTCGCAGGCTGATCCAAGCCAGGTGGGCTGTGCAGAGCAGGGCCTCTGCAGCACTGTGCAGCGGGGACAAGCAGCCAAGAGGGCAGAGGGGGCCTGGAGACGCTAGTGACTAACACCCGACTTTTCCCAAAAGAATGAGGCCTGGCAAAGAGTGCTTAGGATGGCACCTGCCTCCTCATCCCCACCACACATGCACAGCACATGTATACACATGCACACATACAGGTCGGCAAGTATGAGCTCCTGGGGAGGGAGTATTTCCATATTCTCTAAAACTTCTGCTTCCTTCCATAGGGTCCTTCTTCTTGGAACAGCTTCCTGGGATAGTCCACCTGCTTATCTGTGGAATGGGAAGGACCGTTTAGGCTTCTAGCCAAGACTACAAAAACCCCAGGCATAGAGGCTCCCCACATTTAACGTAGCCAGGGTTTGCATTGGTCCTGAGGGTGACAACTCTCCTGACCTACAGGTCCTGTAGACAGAAGGGACAAAAGCCTGCAGTTGTGGTCCTGAGGAAACTGCCCCAGGCTGCATGTGCTCTGGCCCTCTTTCCTGGAAAGTTCTCTCCCATCTGGTTCCAGTGCTGCCAGGAAATCCGCCAAAGACCCCTCCCTTAGGCCAATGACTGTGACTCTGAGAAACTGCACAGCCCTCGGAGATGGGCCACAGCCATGCTGTCCTCAATCATATAAAATGATACAAAATGTCCTTAGAGTGGCTGCATGTCTAGTCCTTCCCTGAGAGGAAAATCCAGTCATTTTTGGGTTTGTCAAGTTCCAGAGGGATTCTTACCCTGAAATGTCCACATCCCAGGAATGAATAGAGAAAATCGGGGTATACCCATACAATGGAATGTCACTCCGCAATGAAACGAAATAGTGATATATGCTACAGTATGGGTGAACCTTTGAAAGCATTATGCTAAGTGAAAGAAGCCAGACATAAAAGGAACACATATCGTATGGTTACATTTATATGAAATTTTGCCACAATAGGCAACTTCATAGAGACAACAAGTGAAAAAGTGGTTGCCTAGGGCTGGGGGATTGAGGGCAAATGGGGAGTGACCGCTAGTGGGTACCAGCTCTCTTTGGGGCATGATGAAAATGGCCTAAAAGTGACTGTGATGATGGTTGCCCAATTCTGTGACTATACTAAATCCTGTTGAAGCGTATGGTTTAAATGGGTAGATTGTGTGATCCATAAATGGTATCTCAATCAAGTTGTTATTTAAAAATCCACCTCCCAGCAACCAGGCACAGGTACAGTCTTTCCAAAGCCTCTTGTCTTGTGAGCCCCATGGAGCTGGCCCGGTGACCCACTTGGGGCTCCCTCACCTCTTCCCATTCAGTTCCTGTTTCTGCTGGTGAAGGCAGGGAGCAAGGGACACAGGAACCACAGACTCAGTCTCTGTGTGTGAGCAACTCTCTCTCCACACCAGAGGGGGGAGCTTTTCCCTCTCAGCCCTCAGTGGAGCCATCTGAGCTGAGCCCCTTGACCAACCCCGTGGTCCACATAGGGTTGTTGTGCTGGATGCCTCTCTTTCAGCTCCGATATTCTTTGAGTCTGTGCTCCTTGTTTCAGTGCCTGGGGAATGACCCATTCTCCCTGAACCATCAATTCTCTTCTACCACATGAAGGTGGCATAGTCATTACCATCAAAGTCAGTGGAAGGATTTTCAACAGGAAGCAAGAGGATCTGATCAGATTTAAGTTCTGGAAAGGTCACTTGAATAAGTTGAAGGATTTGTCAGAGAAGGAAGGGCTAGAAAGCTGGAAAGTCCAATATCAAGGTGCTGGCAGATTTGGTGTCTGATGAGGGCCCTCTTCCTGGTTTGCAGACAGTCACCTCCTTGCTGTATGTATCCTCATGTGGCAGAGAGAGGCCTCATGTCTCATCTTATAAGGGCACTAATCCCTTCTTGCGGGCTCCACTCTCAGGACCTAATTACCTCCCCAAAGCCCCACCTTGAAATATGATTGCTTTGGGGATTGGGCTTCAACATATGAATTTCATGGGGTCAGGAGGACACAATTCAGTCCATAACAATAAGGAAGTGAGGATCCGGATAGGGTCAGAGCTGAGGGTCTCACAGGAGATCCTTTGCACCCAGAACTGCACAGGTCATTCCAACCAGGCCTTAAATATGTGCTGCACTTTGGAAAGCACTTTCACACCTAACCTCCCAACCTTCCTCATGAGGCTATGATCAGGAATATTTAGGGACTTCCCTGGCGATCCAGTAGTTATGACTTCACCTTCCAATGCAGGGGGTACGGGTTTGATCTCTGGTTGGGGAGCTAAGATCCCACATGCCTCACGGCCAAAAAAAACCAAAGCATAAAAGAGAAGCAGTATTGTAACAAATTCAATAAAGACTTTAAAAATGGTCCACATCAGAAAAATCTTTTTTTTAAAAAAAAGGAATATTTATTATTCCTTTTCAGAAAATAAACAAAGATATGAAGTCTCAAAAAAATGGAGCAACTTGCCTTCTTCTTCCTCACCCAGTCTGCCAAGGCTTTACCTTCCCTGAAAACTCAGCTCAAATCCATTTATTAGAAATTAGGTGGCGGCGGTGGCTCTGGCCGCTCGGGACTGAGTGCAAGGTGACTGGGAGGTAACTGAATCACCATGATTCTTCAGAGGCTCTTCAGGTTGACCTCTGTCATTCAGTCTGCAGTCTCAGTCTCTTTGAGGAGGAACATTGGTTTTACAGCAGTGGCATTTAATAAGGAACTTGATCCTGTACAGAAACTCTTCTTGGACAAGATTAGAGAATATAGAACTAAGCGACAGACATCTGGAGGACCTGTTGATGCTGGCCCAGAGTATCAGCAAGACCTAGACAGGTAGCTTTTTAAGCTTAAGCAAATGTATGGTAAAGCAGACATGAATACGTTCCCTAACTTCACATTTGAAGATCCCAAGTTTGAAGTCGTCGAGAAACCACAGTCCTGAAGAAATAATGTAAAATTTATCTGGTCATTTGTCCTGGATTAATTGTACAACTGATGAGAAGTAACAGAATCAACATACATTTCACAACTGTCATATGTTCTTTAATTCTGATTTCAAATAAATTATTTGGTGGTGTTGGGTGTAAAAAAAAAAAAGAAATTAGTACGAGGCCCTCAAATGCTGAGTCAGGCCAGATTGAGCTGAGGTCTTTACACAGGGCTCACATTTCTTCTGAGAGATGAAAGAAAACTCTCTCCTTTTGTTGTAGGTTATAATGGGCTTGAGAGGGAATGGGAATTCAGTTGAAGCACAGAATAATAGGTTTAGAATCAGACAGACCTTGCGTTAGATCCCAAATTGGCTGCTCGTGGGCTGTGTGAATTCTGGCAAGTATTTACCCCTAAGTCTTGGTTTCCTCATCTGAACCACAGTGATGATCTTGCCCACTTCTCAGGGCAGTTGTGAGGTCAAGATGAGGTCCTGTGTGAGGAGTGCTCCGCATGGTATATCTGCCTAGTCCACACTCAGTAAGTGATAGCTGATCAGAGGTTACGGGGTGGACAGAGGGCAGGAGGGAGGTGACAGGGTGTCTTAGTTCAGGCTCTCCTAACAAAAATACCGTGGTCTGCTGCCTTAATAGCTCACATTTCTGGAGGCTGGAAGTCTGAGGTCAGGGTTCTAGCAAGACCCTCTTCCTGCTTTATGATGGCCATCTTCTCACTGTATCCTCATGTGGCAGAAGGAGAAAGTCTCTGTGCCTCTTATAAAGGCACCACTTCCATTCAGGAGGGTTCCACCCTCATGACCTAATCACCTCTCAAGGGACCCACTTCCTAGTTCCATCACATCTGGGGTTAGGGCTTTGACATATGAAGTTTGAGTGGAGGGGGGACACAAACATTCACTCCATAACCCAGGAAAAGTGCTTGAAGCCTGGATTTGAGTCAATCCTGGTTGCCACCGGCACCTGTGTGGCTTGTCTGAGTCATGTCACCTCCCTAGAGCTCAATTCTCCTTGTTTCCTCATCCGTAAAGCGAAGGGTTGCGCTAGACAGGTCTAGCTCAAAAGTGCTGTGATTTTGTCGTGCCCTTTTCTCACCTCCCTGAAAAACTCCTGTAGATTAGACAGAATTGAAAGAGGGGCACATTCACGCACTTGCAGTTCATAAATGACCTTCCATGAGGCTGGTTCTCTCCGGAACGCCAGCCAGAAGGAAGTCATCCCAGGACATGAGTGCCCCAGTTTTCCTCCTAAGTAGGCGGTCCAAAAGCAACGATATCTCTGAAGATTTCTCTCTGAAAGATGTGAGCATTTTCTAAAACTCTGAAAGGGCTATCAGATAAACTGATTACCTGAAGTATGCAGGACCCTGATCTGTGTGGTTTGCATGCTGACACTCCCTGTGTGTATGCTGTTTTTCTGCAACATGGGGTGGCTAAAATGCTGAACAACTGAATTCAATTTGGCAAACACGTATGGAGCAACTACCATGTGTCATACCTCCCATAAAGGGGCACAAGCTTGCTTGAGATGCGGTCTCTCTCCTTGGGAACTTTACTGGCTAGGGCAGGAGTCAGACAAAGGCCACAGATAGCTTGAAGTCAAGTTGGAACAGGATGAGTGCTAGCACAGAGATAGAAAGCACCAGGTGAGATCTGAGAAAGTGGAGGTGAATTCTGAAGAGAGGGCACAGTGGGGTAGGGGAGCAGCGGTCTTGGAAAGTCTCGTGGTTGGGGGAGGAGAGGCAGGTGGCATTGAATCCAGGTCTTTAAGATGGAGATGATTTCAACAAGCACAGATGGGACGGGAGGAGAAGGCATTCCAGGTAGAGGGAACAGCATGTGCAAAGACCCAGAGACTTGCACGTGCAGGATGGGGCTGACCCATTTGCTGTGCGTGGAGCATAGTCTGTGTGTGACGAAGGGGACGGTGGGAGTGAGAGTTAGCTGTAAAGGTGGGTTGGGTCCAAGTCATGAGACTCCTAATGTCAGCCTAGGAAGTTGGGATATTCTTGTGTCAGTGGGGAGCCAGAGAAGGTTTTGGAGCAAAAGCACTGTAGGATCAGAGCTGCAGTCCATGAAGATAAATCTGCCATCTGAGTGAGGCAGGATGGGAGCAGGCAGAGTCTGGTGCCTGGGAGACCAGGCAGGAGGTTATGGCTACAGTTTAGGGGAGAGGTTATGAGGTCTGAGCCAGGAAAATGGCCATGAGAATGGAAGAGAGGGGCTGGATTTGAGATTCACTGAGAAAGCAGAGCCACAGGACCTGGTAACTAGTTCGACACAGGAGTCAGGGAGAGAGAAGAGTTGAACATGCTTGAGATTCCAATATCCTGGAAGATGATCATAAATTGCTGAATTTCCACCATTCTAAGACAGTATTAATCTTGAAATGCACCGTCAATTTAAGAACAGTTTTTAGGCAAAAAAAAAGTAAGAAATCACTACATTAAATGTACACACTAATTGTCATTCATATCCCAATTTCAGAAAAGTTAAATATAAAAGCATATATACCTTAGGTCAAGAAAATACAATAATTGGGAGAGCATAAGAGGAAAACCTGGTTTGAGGATGTAACGGATTAAATTGCTGTTCAAAATAAGTCAGCCGTCCATGCGAAGATTGCACTTCCTACCCCACTGATATGGAGATTTGCTTTTGGCCTTAGGCTGATGGTTGTACTTGGCTGTCCCTTGTCAGGCTTAGCCAAGCCTGATTTGCCTAGGCCAGTGGGATGGTAGCAGGCATGTTCCAATCAGAGGCTCAAAATGTGCTCGTATAGTGGACCTAGCCCTTTTACGCCATAGAGATGGAGAGAATTCCCCCCAGGGTAACTGCTGTCCTTTCATCCTGGGGCCCAGACTAAACAGACCTGGGCCCAACCCCTGATGAGGAGCGAAGTCCTGCTTGACACTCAGCCTGAAGCAGAGTCACTCAGCTTGAAGTGAGTGACTATACACTTCAACTGTAGGTTTAATTCCCAGATTACCAAACCTAGAGATTAAGCCTAGTGATCAGGGCAAGGCTTTATTGAAAGACTACCATTTTTCTTGTCATCCTTTCATTAAAATGTCCTGGGTGCCTACTCTAGGGCAGGTGCTGTACTAGGCATGTGTTGAATGAATCTTCTTACATTTCTGCAACACCACACTTGAGAAAGCAGAGGTTGACCAACCTGCCCAAGGACCCAAAGCCAGAAGGGGTGGGACTCTGAGATACAACCTCTGAGTACAGTCAGCCCTCTGCATCTTGGGTTTCTACAGCTCAACCAATCTTGGATAGAAAATATTCAGAACAAAAATTTGGAGAAAGTTCCAAAAAGCAAAGTTTGAAGTTGCCGTTCTCCTGTAACTATTTCCATAACATTTACTTTGTATTTATAGCTATTTATATAGCATTTATATTGTACTATGTGTTATAAGTAATCTAGAGATGATTTAAAGTATACAGAGAATGTGCATAGTTATATGCAAATACTATGCCATTTTATGTAAAGGACTTGAGCATTCTTAAATTTTGGTATCCAAGGCGGGTCCTGGAACCAATCCCCCATGGATACTGAGGGACAACTGTAGAGCCTTCTTTTCATAAGCCACTGCTGCCTTCCCTCATGCCCACAGCCTTATGCTCTCACTCCCAGCAGGAAATGGATCTCAATTTATTGAGATACCTCCTTGCTGGGACTTGTCCTTCCCTCTCCCTCCCCATCCTCCATTCCCAGGAGCCATGTTTATAGCACATGACAATGCCAACTGATTGGAAGTGTTTGGACATGTTTTACTAGCCACATGCACAATGAAGTGGAGGAAGCAGGTCTGGAGAAAGAGAAGCCCAGTAGAGAGGAGATGGCCTGATGACTGGTGACTTTCTTATCCCTAGTCACACTCACCTCCTGAGACCTGGCTGCATTTCTGTATTTGGGCTCTGTGTATCCTTACACTAAATTTCCCTTCTCTGCTTAGGCTAGCTTGAAAACTCATTCTCATTGATGTGTCAATTTGGAAAGAGTTTGACTGATTCTTTCTGAAGTGTATTCAAAAGAGAACTCCCTAAAATATTTGTAGCATGTGTATTGAAAGACTAGGAGCCAGTCACGATGCTCAGTGTTTCATGTGCCTTACCTTTCAGCCCACGCCCTTAAATTTTTACTACACCACCATGTCGCTGATAGAGGATACTTACAAGTGTGACGCTATAAGCTTGGGATGTCATACCTCACAGGTAGCCTGGGTTTGGAGGCTCAGGGAGAATCTGCGCAGATGCAGCCAGCAAAGAGCTCCCTGGCCCATCAAATCCCCTCCATCACCTTCTCTGTTAACCCAGCTGAGAGGCCTGAGGTTGTACAGATACCTCATGACTGTTTTCTCTCTCAGCAAATCTTGGTTGTGGCATTAAGATGTAGCCTCTATGCCCTTACTGCACAGGTGTTTTTAATCTACAGAGGGAGCAGGCCAGCATGACTACTCCAGGAAGCTGTGTGTGTGTTGGCGAGGGGTGTTCACCAGCCATGCAGGAGCCTCTTGAGGCGGGAGAAGCTGCAGGATTTGGCTGGAGCAGGCGTTCCGCTGCATCTCCCTGCAAGACCGTGAGGTCTGCACAGAGGTAGGAGCGATGTGGCAGCGCCCATGACCTGGACGATCCCCCCTCTCTCCCCTGGGGACTAAGGTGACACAGAATGCTAAGGCGAGCATCATCTGTCTTGAGGTGACCCCAGGCCCTCTGCTTCACCCACTGCTTCATAACCTTCTCCTTCATCTGCACCATAGCTCTGCTGGGTGGGCTGCCCAGTGCATGAGGGAGGGGCGAAGATGTCGTGCTCTGCCACCAGATTGCCTGGGTTTGAATCCTGTCCCTGCCACTTGCCAGCCATGTGAATGTCGACAAAGTGCTTAACTGCTCTGTGCTTTAATATCCCCATCTGTAAAATGGGGATAATATGAGTATCTTCCTCCTGGGGCTGCTGAGAGGATCAAACGAGACAGTGTGTGGAAGTGCCTGCCCAGGAGGTTGCATACACCCACTCCCTAAGCGCCAGCAGTTGGCTACAATTGGTATCACCACTACTATTTTGTCTACTTTGTAGGTGATGGCTCTGGGGCCAGAGAAGTCAAGAGGCTTGCCAAGGTCCCTTAGCTAGACAGCAGTTATCCTTGGATGGGTTCCCCCAAAGCGGACCCTCAGGGAAGGATTTCTTGAGTAAAGCGGTGTTCCCAGGGGACCTGGGAAGAGAAAGCAGAAGCGGAAGGGAAGGAAGCCCAGCCAGGTGCAATGTCAGGCCCAGTTCCGATCCCTAGTGGGGGCAGCTCCCAAGTGACAGTTATGCCTCAGAGTGTCCTTGTCAGAGGCAAGGATGCTTGCTGAGCCTGTCATGTCCCTGCACCTCCAGGCAGTCTGGCCAAGGCCGCCATGCAGGGGACACAAACTCCTAGGCTTTCCCAGAAATCTGGTCATTTGGGCAGAGTGGCTCCGGGAGCCCCAAGGCAGTCCGCCAAAAAAGAGTCACGTGCTTGCAGGTGGAAGCAGAAGCACCCAAAGCAGTGCAGGAGTGGCGCAAGGCGGGCGGTGTGTGTGCAGGATCTGGGTGTCTGGCTGGAGCACCAGCACCATCCCACTCAGTGTGTGAAAGCAGGGTCCCAATCTATGGCTTCTGGATTTAAGTTCACTCCTCACCAGGCCCGTCCATCCCTTAAAGGACCTCATGCAGACAGACACGTTCCTCCCACGTGTGGCCTAGGGGGGCTATCAGATGCTGCCCTGCTTTGGTGGGAACGCTGAAACAAGGGAGTCCATCCCCACGTGGAGGACAAAAGAAGGCCCTCTCCTCAATCTGCTTTTTGTCTTGGGAAATTTGTAGCAACCATTTCAGTTTAAACATATGACAATTCAATCGTTAAGAGTTTCAATGCCAAATTAATTACCCAGTAGAAAGGGGATCGATTGTGTAAATATATCATTTATGTAATGAGTCCTGGCTGTGATTTAGATGTCCAGATTGGTTTTTCTTCCAGCTTCTGTCCTGAAAACATGTCTAGCCTTTGGGCCCAGGCCAAACAAACAGCCTCTATTAGGTCCGAAGGCAGAGCATTAAGTGGCCCAAACAGGCAGGTAGGGGCAGGTGATACAGAGGGGCCGAGATTGTGGGAAAATTGGAGCAATCTGAGCCAAAATGAGACAAGTTTGTCCTATTATTCTTCATGTCTCTGCAGAAAATTGCTCTTCAGAAACAGAGAGTGGAATCAAACATCCCCTTAAATGACACCACAGCCGTGGCCCACTCACCCCGACTCCCACCCCCAGCACCAGACCCCACAGTCCACTTGTGACAGCCTTTCCTGAAAAAGGAGCCACCGTCGGGTTGAGGACATGGCAGAGGCCCCCAAACATTTAACATTCTTGGGATCATCAGCAGTGGCCATCCAGCCTGTCTGTCGCCTGCCCACCCAGGCCAAGGGCCAGGTAGCAGTTTCACCGCGGCAGGTTTCCAGACAAGGCAGTCTGCGAACTCTTCTGGTGGTGAAGCAATCACTGCTTCAAGTTTTAGAAATCCGTTTAACACTCTTTATTGAGTGCCCACTGTGTGTTATTGTGTCGGTCCCTCCCTCCCTGACTCCCCCAGGCTCTCAACACACTGGGTTTATTCATCTTTTGGCACTGAGCACGGCCCCACGGCTGTCCCCAGGATGCCTGAGAGCTGGAAACCCTGGGTCATCCAGTCTCCAGGGGCTGCACGGAACCCAGCACCTAGGGGACCCTCAAACGTGTTTGCAGAATGTCACCCAGACTCAGGGGACTTGGCGTAGAGAGGGGTGTCTCTCTGCACAGTCTTCTCAGCCAGGTGCCCACCACCCCTGGATCTCCCAGGGAGTCCGCCTTCTCTGAGATACAACCCCAGGCATCCCGGGCTTTTTCTAGTTCCTTCCTGTCCTCCTTCCTTCCTTGCTTCCTTCCCTCTGCATAGGGAATCACCCTGCCTCTACAGTCAAGAATTAGTATGGTGGAAAGCGAGCTGACCTGAGTTCCAGGCTCAGCTCGGATTCCCAGAGGTGAGGGGTAGACCCTGAAGGGGTCATGCAAGGCTATTGCCTCCCTGAGACCTGGTTTCCTGATTTGAATAACAAGGCCATTAATTCGCTATTACAAGAGCCCCACCAGCCCAGCTGCCTCTGGGTGAACTGTATCCAGGATGCCCATCCTGGGGGGAGAGGGGCGGGAAGCTCCTGCTGGATTTTAGAGGGTGAAACTTGGAACATAAATGGTCCAGGAAGCCTTGGCATTGAGGAAAATGAGATTGGAGGGGGGCAATTACGCATCAAATGCCATGTATTTGTCAGGAATTCATTGCTTAATTGATGCTTTATTGCTCCCACTGACACGTGTGATTGAAATGAAATTGCATCTACAGGGGAGGAAGTGAAATTTATTTCTGCTTGTATCTTAATAGGGGGAATAAAGTGTCGATTAAACAATGAAGATGACATATATTTGATGTATGATCTGAAGAAGGAATATTACTCACTAAAATGTTATTTTACAATTTACAGTAATAGAGCACCTGGCAGTAAGGAGAGGCACAGTTCACACATTTTCCATTATTTAAAAATAGCAAAAAAGTATCATTATTAAATAATACAAGAAAACTTCACTTCTAATAACATAGTATAAGAATCGTACCAGTAACTCTTCTGTTGAATTACCCGCTAATTAATAATAGGTATGAGGCAGGGGAACCAGGGAAGTAGAATGAGAAACGATATTGATACATCTTTTCCCTGATCTTGAAAAGAGATGGACATGTAGCTCAGGAAGCCAGAATCATAGTAGGGGCTGCTTACTGAGCTCCTGGGTGCCTGGCTGAACTTGACCTTGATCCTAACCCGCAAAGTAACCCTGCTTTACAGGCAAGGAGACTGAGGCTTGGAGACCTGGCCAAAGGTCACACAGCAGATACGCAGCAAATCCAGGATTTGAACCCCGGTCAACCTGACCAAGTGTCCTCTCTTTCCTGTCTGTCAGAAGTTATTTAACAGGTGAGAAGCAGAAAGTTTTCCTGAATGCAGGGAAAAGGTGAGGGAGAGGAGTTTATGTAGATCAAAGGCCATCAGAAAGGAGTGGAGAGGAAGGAAACTGTAACCACAAGGAAGCACAGGGAAAGTTCTGAAAAAAGGCCACTGTGGACATCTAGATGAGTTACGTGCCTTTCGTAAAGATTGCCTCAGTTTAGAAGTTAGTTCTGTACCTGTACAGTTAAGCCTCTACATGCTCAATGAAAGAGACAGATTCTGTAAATGGAATGTCTGTATATCGTCATTTATTTTTATTTTATTTTGCATCTATTTTTATTATCAGATGAGAAGTTTAGGCCTTTTCAAAAGATATATGGCCTCATTATGCAACCAAAAGGTGCCTATCAATACAAAAAAGCAATCAGAAAAATTCTTTGCTGTAAATATGATAGTTAATATTCTTAATGTGTAAAAAGTATTTATGCATCATTACAAAAATATTTAACCAGTACAGAGATCTAGGCAAAGAATGTAATCAGCAAGTCTCAGACATAATGAACTGATTAGGGGTTACACTCTCTATCAAACAAATAAATGCAAATTAAAACAGCAATGAAATACTTTATTATTATTAAATTAACAAAACTAAGAGGAAGAGAATATTTAGTGCTGGCGAAGATGAGGAGAAATATTCTTATATCACAGTTGGGACATAAATCAGTATAAGTGTTCCAGAAAATAATTTGTCAGTACGATTAAGAACTTTTAAAAAGTTTGAACCTCTGCCAATAGGTTCCCTTTAGAATATATCCTAAAGAAATCATTATAAGCTTAAACACACACACACACACACACACACATACACACACACACAGATATACATTCCACTGTTATTTGTAATAAAATATGATCTAAAAAAGCAAATGCTTAAATAAGTTGGGTACAGGCAAACATACCTATATGTGATGGAATGTCACATAAGCCATCAAAAATGGTGTTTGGGGGGAATTCCCTGGAGGTCCAGTGGTTAGGACACTGCGCTTTTGCCGCCGAGGGCCTGGGTTCGATCCCTAGTTGGGGAACTAAGATCCCACAAGCTGCGCAGCACGCCCCCCCAAAAAAGAAAGAAAAAAATGGTATTTTTGAAGTCTATTTAATGACAAGGAAAAGTTCTTATGATATAATCTTAATCAAAACTATTATGTTACAAAGCACAATATGGACACAATTTTCAAAAAACACTGTGTGTGCGTGTGTGTGTGTGTGTGTGTGTGTGGAGGAAAAGAAACTAAAAATGTAATAAAACTTACACAGTTATTTTTTTAATGATGAGATAAAGGGTAATTTTATTTTAGACTTTGTACTTTTGCATAACTTTCAAATTCTCTACATTAAGCAAATATAATTTTTGTAATCAGAAAAAAATTTTTTTAAAAACAGCAAAGTGCATTTGAAATGAAACATTTAAAGAAAAGTATTTTGAGCATAAAGTATTTACGCTATTTGTAACAAATCACAAAATGAACACAAAAGAGTGAGTGTGGGTTTCTATTAGGCATCAATTTGCTTTGAAATCTAAGGACAAAATGACTGTCAAATAAATTTAAATAAGTTTATTTGAACAAATAATAGTAGATTGGAAATTCACTGAATGGCGAAGCTGATGGCTGAGAATAAATTAATTGGCTGTGCTCTGACAAGACCAGCCAGCTCAGTCCAACAGTGCATGAGTCTACCCCCTGCAGAGTCTGTCTGAGGATAGACTAACCAGAGTGGGTTCATCTGTGTGCAGAGTATTTACTATTTTGGTAGCATGGTAGTTCCTAGATAAATGTACAGTGGGATTTAGGATTTGGCTCATTTTAAAACTAGTGACCCCGGTGGTCTCTCTTTTACTAAGTTTATGTAGATGGAGTTGGAATTTTTTTGGTTTTTTGTTTGTTTTGTTTTTTGGCAAAGGATGAGCAAGAATTCCATTTTATTTACCTTGAAAGAACGATGAGAGAAGAGACATTTGTCTCGTGACTGATTTGGGTCCCTGATAAGGAGAGAGACTGGGAACAGAAAGTGAGGCAGCTGTTTTCACAGAGAATTTGAGAGACCCTGGGCCCAGGCAAGGGGAGGGGGGCCAGTCTTGTGCCTCATCACAGAGGGGACAGCCAGCACCCCAAGGCACTAGCTCAGGGTGGGCCCCAACAGACGTGGCGGTGGGATTTGGCAGAAAGAAATTCTTTGCAAGGACATGGGCCTATTCAAGAAGAGTTGGGAAGGCTGGAGACCTGACTCAGAAAAAAGCGGCAGCCAAAGGAATCTAGACACAGCGAACACAAAGTCCTGCCAGAACTTGCTAGCTGGAGCTGGCTGCTGCCGAAGCGACCAGCATAGGACCTCACCAGCATGGCCACCGGCCTCTGCTGGGAACAACCAGTTAACTGTCCTTCCTCCTCCCAAGATGCACAGTCCTGGCAGGAGATGGGTCAAGCCCAGGTCACAAGCCACGTTCGTGCTGCCAGGGGTGGGGAGATAGGTTTGCCCCACCTCAGTAGCTTCTGAGAAGAAGTGAGCCTCTGTCTCCACCTCCAAGATCTGTGCAACGGTGCGAGTTCCCTGTATGAGGCTGGTGTTCCCACGCTCTGTGGCCAAGACACAGCAAACGTCCACTACACAACCTTGAGGTGGTGTGGAGAGGATTAACTGAGAACATGAGTATGAAAACCTTGGCACAAAGCCTGGAACACAGTATGGGCTCATTAATGTGTGCTATGATCATTAGTATAATATTTATTATTGTTGTTGTTGTTGTTTTTGGCCACAGGATCTTAGTTTCCCGACTAGAGATTGAACCTGGGCACCAGCAGTGAAAGTGCCGAGTCCTAACCACTGGACCACTGGGGAATTCCCTATTTATTATTATTTTAATAATTATTAACATGAGACTTAGACTTGACCAACTGATGGACCTCCCAGGAACTCTGACTCCTGGGAGAGTAATGCAAGTTTTGTGCAAAGGCAGTAGTGCTATTTAGTGGAATTCTAAAGTGACAGCTTTTGCATAGAAAACATTCCATTCAGAAGGAGGAATAATCAACAATATCTGATCAATAAAGATCCTATCAATAACCAATATTGGTAACCATGTGCTCTGAGCTCCACAGAACAGCTTGAGTGGATGTCTTTGGATCCTCAGGTTGTTCAGAAAGATCCTCAGATTGTATTTGGGGCGGAGGCTGCTGGAGGCCTCTCCCAGCATCTTCTCCCCTCCTCCTGGTAAGAGACCCCAGTTTTTAGAGGGCACTTTGCTGCCTGGACTAAAGGACTTCCCTGCAGCTAGGAGTGTCCATGCAAATCAGATTTTAGCCAAACGGGTCTAAGCAGAAGTGTTGTAAGCATCTCAGGAAATCTGCTTAAGGTTTCTTCCTGTGCAGCCCAATCCTCCCCAGCACAGCCTTAGCATCTTCATCTCTGTTTGATGGATGGAAAGCTGGGGCACGGAGGGATGAAGCAATACATTCGAATGCCGTGAAATTCCAGGGCTGATGAAGTCAGGTCCTCTCACCTGGAGAACTATGTTCTCTTCAATGTTCCATTCTATCTTGCCTTTTGAAAAGTCAACATTATTGAGGTACCATTTGCATACCATCAAAATGTAGCAATTTAAAGTGTACAGTTCGATACCTTTTGTCAAATGCATACACCCGTGTAAGCCCCACCACGTCAAGAGAGAGCATTTCCATTTGCCCAGAGAGTTCCCTGCTGCTTCTCTGCAGTTGCCCTCCCTGCCCCAGCCTCAGGCCACCACTGACCTTCTTTCTGTCACTATGGATTAGTTTGCCCGTTCTAGGATTTCATATAAATGGACTCATGCGATATCTATTCTTTTGTGTCTGGCTTCTTTGGCTCAGCAGAAGGTTTTGGACGTTGATTCAAATTGTTGCCGGTATCAGTAGCTCATTTGTTTTTCTTGCTGACTAGTACACCACTCTTTATCTATTCACCTGTTGATTCATATTTGGGTTGCTCCCAGGTTAGGGCTGCTATGAATATTTTTGTGTAAGTCTCTGTAGACATATGTGTTCATTTTTCTTGAGTAAGTGCTCAGGAGTGGAGTTGCTGGGTCCACAGGGTAGGATTATGTTTAAGTTTATATGGAAGTGCCAAACAGCTTTCAGAAGTGTTCCATGGTATTTTGCCTTTTTAAAAACTGGTTTTGAGACTCTGATTTTTAAACAAGGTAATTTTGAAATACCTGATTTATTTAGATGAGGTTCAGCTTATGCCCCTCAGGCTGACCTGCTGTGAGACGCATAGTCCCTTAGGTCCCAAAGATCAGGTTTGAAATCTGCTATGGACTGAATGTTTGTGTTCCCCGTATGTTGAAGCCCTAACCTTCAATGTGATGGTATTAAGGGGTGGGGCCTTTGGGAGATAATTAGGTTTGGGTAAGGTCAAATCCCATCCCAGTGATGGGATTAGTGCCCTTGTATGGAGAGAAGGAGACCAGAACCCTCTTCCTCTCTCTCTTTATCTCTCTCTCTCCTTCTCCCCCATGTGGAGACATGGCTGAGAAGGCAGCTGTCTACAAGCCAGGAAGGGGGCTCTCACCGGAACCCGACCATGCCCTCACCTTGATCTGGGACTTCAAGCCTTCAGAACTGTGAGAAATAAATTTCTGTTGTTTCAGCCACTCAGTGCATGGGCTTTTGTTATAGCAGCCCAATCTGACTTAAGACAAAAATCCTCGTTCAGTCTCTAAATGTGACCTTGAACAAGTTACTTTACCTCAGTGAGAATTAGCTTCTTCAGCTATAACGTGGCTAACAGTAATAATACCCACCTCACCTAGTTGTTAGGATTCAGTGAGATACTATTTGTGGAAATGCCTGGCACATCATGGTTGCTTGTAATCTTGACATTAGCTTTATGACGAGGGCTTTTACTGGAGAATAAGGCATCTTTTGTACCCAACAGTTGGAGAGCAATCTATCATCACATTTTATAAGTTGTAGAAATAAGTCCTTTCAAATGGACTTGCTTCAACAGTTCATATTAGAATTGTTGACACTTCTTGGAGTCATCATAGTCTAGATGGCTGTGCGTAACTCAGCAGGTGGAAAGGCTGTTGACAGCATTAATTGTTTCATAAATAGTGTCAGGATGGGATTTTTCCCCCCCTCTGGCTTAAACCAAGTTACTGAAAAACCAATACTTTGCCATATGTTTATACTTTTCTTGGCACATAAACCAGATATTTTACAGACAGGGATGGGTAATAAAAGGCAAGTATTCACTCAAGTCACATGTTTGATTCTCCATCAAAGAAAAACAGCCATAACCATCCTGATTCCACTGAACTTTGATCAGAATTAGTTGTAAATCTCAGACATTGGAGACAGCACCTTAAGTAGAAATGGCGATAGAACTAAGAAAACCCCCTGACCCCTTCTAGGTAGGCAATATGTCAAGTAAAATTTGGAATATGTGCCCCTTTTTTCATTGGCTTTCAGTATAGGAAATAAGTTAGGTGAAATAAATTTGACATTTGGAAAACCAAAGAATTGTCACCATTTACCGTAAGGGTAAATCCAGGACCCGTAAGAATTTTTAATAGTTGAATTGTTCCGGGTAGATGACCCCGAGGAGGGCTGACTGGCTTCCCAATGGACCTGTGAATTGCATCATGTATATATATGCAACCTAAGTATATTCCCCAATAACTGGAGAGTGAGAGAGATTGATTCTGCCTGAGCCCATGCCTGGGCGGAGTGTGGGATCCAAGACCTGACCCTGTTCTTGCTTCCAAAGTCTTATTGCTATGCTCCTCTCCAAGTGAGAATCAGAGCAAAGTCGAGTGTGACTCTAGGATTTCAAGTTTTGTCTTCTTTATACCCCCAGCCCCCCCCCCAATGCCAACCTACTGTTTCGTGATGGCACTCTGCTCCAAACCCCAGGAAGACCCTTGTGCCCAAGCTGGGCTTGCTGGGAGATATGTCAGTCTCCCAAGTAGCAGATAACCATGGCATGGATACTACACTTAAGGCTGATTTAAAGAATTTCCAACCTAGGAGCAGGACAGGAGTAATTACGCAGAGGTAAAGAATGGACTTGAGGACATGGGGAGGAGAAGGGTTAGCTGGGATGAACTGAGAGAGTGGCATGGACATATATACACTACCAAATGTAAAATATCTAGTGGGAAGCAGCTGCATTGCACGGGGAGATCAGCTCCGTGCTTTGTGACCACCTAGAGGGGTGGGATAGGGAGGGTGGGAGGGAGTCGCAAGAGGGAGGGGATATGGGGACATGTGTATGCATATAGCTGATTCACTTTGTTATACAGCAGAAACTAACACACCATTGTAAAGCAATTATACTCCAATAAAGATGTTAAAAATAATAATAAAATAAAAGTAGTTTTTAAAAGAAAAAAATAAAGAAAGAACTTTCCAGAGTGATTTTGTCACTTGACACCACACTCATTGTGGACTTCTGCCTTCGCTCCTCTGCCTGGAATTCGCTCCTCTGCCTGGAAGGGCTGCTGACTCTCCCACTAATTCGGAGGCACAATCCAAATCCAGCCTCTGTCTGCAACCCTCCCTCCCCCCCGCCCAAGTGACCACAGGACACCCCCATCTCCTCCAGGGGCAGGCTAGGGACCTGTCCATATTGGGGTGGCGTATGTTCTTGGAAGGTGAGCTTTGGAGCTGGAAGGGCCCTCGCGCATTATCACCGTGCTGCTTCCCTCAGCCATGAGGCTCCATCTCATAAAGGCAAACACAGACCCACAGCAGATGAAACAGACAGGAGCGGAGCTGCCGCCGGAAGCTGGGGGGCGGGGCGGTTCACACAAACCCACCATTTTACCAATGAGAAAATGTGCCTGCGGTTTCACATTTCCGACATTTTTAAGCAGAATATGGTGCAATTGCAAACATTTAATTTTTTTCTGGAAGAAATTACTAGAAACTGTTGACAGGGATTCCTTTTGTGGGGGGGGGGGGCTGGGGAGGCGGTAGCTTTCGCTTTCTTTTAATACCTTTTCATTTAACAGGCAGTAGAACATAACGTGACATTAAAGGGCGCTAGAGATGGGCTGTTGTCCTCAAAACCCGCTGCTGCCCCTTTGTACCCGGGGAACCTTGGCCACAATGCTCACGTTCCCTGAGTGTCCATTTCCTCATCCGCAAGCAGGGATAATGGTCGTGTCTGCCTGGCACAACTGTTGTATACTGAGAACCCCATGAGTGCCCTCTAAGTATTAGCTACTTCTCTCTCCTCCCTGAACTTTCTGAGTATACCTACCCCCTTTATTTTAAAGAGCTCAATATGTATTATCTATTCAATAAGACCATTGACTTTTCTTTATAATGTCCTCTATTTATAAAATCCTAGTAAGTATTTCACAAAATAAAACATAATGGCCTCAATGTTTGTGCAAGAGATGCCCACACAAGAGGAGGGACTAGAGAATCGGGGAGGGCAAACATCTCTCCGGGGTCACAGAGACAGAAACCAAGCAGGAGGTGCTGGGCACCCAGGCTCCCTGGGCCGTGCTGTCTTGCTGCCCCATTTTGGCTGGGCCTCTGCTAGTCTCATCAGCTCCTCTGGAGATGTACTAGCTGCATGAAGTATCTCTGAGGTCATTAGTCTGGAAAGGATTCTTTCTAGAAGGAATGAGGACCTCTGCCCCCCACCTCTGACAAGGCTGCTGAAACTCTTTTTTCTTTAACTTACATTTTAATTAAGAAAGTCACTCTGGTGAAAATTGCAAGATTCTTGTACTTAAGAATCAATAAAATGTGCACAGTCTAAAAGGAGATTAATAACGGCCAAACTCTCTATTTTGGGTGCAATTATTTATTCATCAAAGAAAACCAGCTGCTTAAAACCATAGTCCATCATGAACGCCTAAGACACTTCCACTTCAATTCTGTTGTTAAAATTCCCTTCTATTGCTCCATCTGGTGTTAAATATAAAAAGCAGGAAGGCTCATTCTCTACCTGCATACATTTTAAATAAGAATTTCAACATTATCTTGTCCATTTAAAATAATTGTATGAAAATGTGAAGAAATATGATCTTGTAAAAGCTGCAGTCTGACGCACCCAGGGAGTGAGCGAGAAAGAGCAAAGCCGCTATTATTTAAAATTCATGGAGACCATGGCAAGATTGATCGCGAGACATTCCTTCCCAAGACTGGGCAGGCGGGAGGCTGAGGCCTGGCCAGGGGCTCCGCCAAGACCCCAGACCCTGAAAGGGCCCAAGGGCATTCACTGCCTCGGCCTGGACAGAGACAGGACCTGGGCAAGCAGCAGGACCTGGATGTTTGCACGGCGTGGATCCCCATCAGGCCGGCCTTGGGGAAGAATGGGAGAACCAACATCTCTGGCGTCTGGGCAGGGTGGAGCCTCGTTTTGTAGGCCGGGGTAGGTGGAGGCTGGCTTGTGGGGCAGGAAGCTCAGGCCAGGGCTGAGGACCGGAAGGGAGGGGACGTGACAACCGCCTACTCAGGGCTTCAGCTGGAGTTTGAATCATCTACCATCTCGCTGTTGTAATCACTGCTCCCAAAGGGAAAAAGTAGCTGAGATCCCAGTATTTCCCTTCACCTGTGTGTCTGTACCTCCCAACTGGCCTCTGCAGTGAGGGGTCCTGGACTGAGCCGGGGACTTTGGGCTCAATTCCGCTCTTTTCTTTCTGTGTGATTGCATTAGTTTCTTATGGCTGCTCTTACAAAGCACCACAAATTTAGTGACTTAAAACAACACAACTTTGTTATCTTACAGCTCTGCGGTTCAGAAGTCCAAAATGAGTCTCATCAGGATAAAATCAAGGTGTCTTCGGGGCTGGATTTCTTCTGGATGCTCTGTGGGGAGCCTGTTTGCGGGCCTTTTCCAGCTCCTAGAAGCTGCTCATAGCCTCGTCTCACAGTTCCTTCCTCCATCTTCAAAGCCAGCAAGGAAGGGGTGAGTCCTTCTTTGCCACTCTGCCTCTCCTGTCTCCCTCTTTCTCCTATAGGGACACTTGTCATCACAAGGATGATGCAGGACCCTCTCTCCAGCTCAGAATCCTTAACTTCATCACGTCTGCAAAGTCCATCTTGCCGTGAAGGTACATATTCCCAGGTTTGGGGGATCAGGATGTGCACATCTTGGGGAGCCATCCTTGTGCCCACAAGGTTACCTTGGACAAGTCTCTTGGCCTTTCTGGGCCTCAGATTCTTTATTCTAAGGTGGAGTTGTAACTAGTACCTTATGCTGTTTTTGTGAGGGTCCAAGGAGCTACAGCAATAAGTGTGTTTTGTAACCTGTTAAATTCCTTACAGAGAGAAGATATTTTTGGCGCATTTAAAAAATCTCAGTTAAAAAGTCCTCTGTCAGAGGGGACACGCACAGATGGATTCTGCTGAATTGCATTTAACATTTTTTCCCTCCTTAAATCAGTGCATGTTTGCAGGCAGCTCGGTTCCTGCCGGGTCCAAAACCTCAGATTGGGAGTAAACTCGGAGTTCTGTGGGGTCCTATATGTGCACCTGCAGCCAGCACATTTACACTCATACCGTTTGCTTTTTGGTCCCCAGATGGAGCCCAGGACAGAGCTGGCCCCATGTATGTAGAAAGAAGGAATCCATGAGACCAAGGCTCTGTGGTCGTGATTGGTGAAGCAAGCCCGGGACCCCACCGATGGGAAGAAGAGGCCTGTGGGGTGCGGGCCAGCTCCACTGTTTATGGTTGACCTTGGGCAGGTCACTCATCGGCTGCACCTCCACTTCCCCGTTGGCCACATTATGATGGGAGGTAGTGGTCCCCACCCCTGGCCACTCATTAGCAGCATCAACACTGTGTTTGGCAGATGAAGCCCCCAAGGCCTGAATTTCAGCAGGTGCCAGGTGGATTTGGATGCAGCCTGTGGCTTGATAATCGCCAAAGTCCTGTCATCACCAGTTCCAGGAATCTATATCTAGAACTTGACTCTAATGCACTCACTGATCGAGGGTTTCTCAAAGTGTACCTGTAGATCACCTTAGAGTCACTTTTGGAGGTGGGTAGGAATTTGTTAAAATACAGATTCCCGGGCACCCCGCACATCTGGGCTGGAACCTAGGCATCTGCATTTGAACCACAAGCTCCCCAGTGATCCTGCTGCCAAAATTGAGAACCACGGCTCTGAGTACAGGTCCACCTGCGGGAAAATGGGGCTCAGTGCCCTTCTGTCTGAACCCCCTGCCTTCTCCCTAGCCCACCTCTTTCTCAGCACTCTGAATTCAGCGTTGACTTTCACAACCCTTCCCAGCCTCAGTCTCCCTAAGGCCACGCATCCCGAAGGCCACGCATCCTCCCTAAGGCCCCGCATCCAAGGAAAGAAATCCCACTTTGGGAAAAGAGCTCTTGGGATAAGGGATTTCCCTATGGGAATGGACAGGAGAAGGGGCCCAGGGGCCGAGACCCCCTCAGCCACTCCCACCCCCATATTTCCTCCCTGCAGGTGAGCCCACACCTGTCTCCAACTCGCCCTTGGCCGCCAGAGAGCGCCTCACCCCCTCCCCACTTTTCCCTTTAAACTCTGTCATTTGTACAGCCTATTAACCTTTAGCTTTATGACTGCCCAAAGATGAAATACTGGCAGCATTTAAGGCTGAGAATAGCCCAGCCCTACCTTCTTAGTTTGCAACAGGGGTGAAGCACTTTCTCTTAAGTCAGTCATTTTTAATATCAATCACAGAGACGTTACCCACGGAGAGTATTTTTGGCTCCACGTAGCCAGCTGATTCATAATAAATGCGGCAGCGCCGGGTCCTACCTCCACACCGCCCCTAGGGGCAGAAGGAGCTCTTCCCATTAGCTCCTGGGATAAAATCTCTGTGTATTAATAACACCACCACCAACGGAATACCTACCGTGGGCTGTATCATATGCATGAGGTCAAATCTTCATAAAGGCACCGCTGAGACATGCATATTTACTTTCATTTTCAGATAAGGAAACTGAGGCTGAGAGGTTAAGCAATTTGACTAAGGTTACCCTGCTGTTGAGTGACTGTGCTGGGACTGGATCCTAGGTCTGTTTGATTCCAGATTTGGTGAGAATAAGACCAGATCATCTAAGTTTGTCTTTGCCAGCCTAGTCATACTAGAACTTTGAGTGACAGCTGCTGCTTCAGATTGCTTTGAGGGTGTACCAAGAGTGCACCAGCTTCAGCTAGAAGAGGCCTCCTCAGAGGGGCAGTGGGGAACCTGAGACCCAAGCGAGTTTGAGAGCCAGCTCTGACATTCGCCTGAGGATGACCAACCATCCCGATTTGCCTGGGACTGCCCTGGTTTCAGCACTGAAAGTCTCAAGGTGACAGGGACACTTGGTCACCCACTTACCAGTGACTTGCTGCCTCCGAGCCTTGGGCTCCTGGCTATGAAGTGGGGACAGAGCTTCCTGCCTCACGACGGGGGTGGGTGGGGCGTGGTCCTCACACAGAGTGGTGTCTGGCAGCCTGGGCTTGACCTGAATAGGGTGTCATTAGGACCCCAAGGGAGATTGGTTCCCAGGGAAAGCGGGCAACCAGAGGTAGATCTGAGGCTGGATGGGGCACCTGGGAACCAGCAGAGATTTGGTCTGAACTTGAACCTGTCCCGTCACCCTGATTTATGGTTCTCAATAGGACAGTCCACCTTCCTGACATATTGAGGATTCACATAGTGTGTCTGCTTTATTGCCCTGACTAGCAGGTAAGCTCCAGGAGGTAGGGGGTATTGTGTTTGCTCCACTGCTGTAACCCTGGCACCTAGAACAGCGCCTGGCGCTTAAGTAGGCCTCAGTGCCATTTTGTTGAATGAACACATGAATGAATGAACAAGTGAAGCAGGGACCTGGGGCCTCTCCACTGCTATGGAAGAACAGTACCAGATGTGGCCGACAAACACAAGGTGAGCTGTAGAGGGACCGCCAAGGGTCGCCTAATCCAGGAAGATCACTGTGATCGGTCTGCTGCTTTGCTGCTTCCGGAACCCACTCTCCATCAAGGCCACCTGGTGGCCTGGCTTCTCTGTGGCATTTCTCTCCCACAGAACACAAATCCGTGAAGCTGAATCTGGGCTGTGACCTCCTCTTGTATCTAAGCAAACTGCCTTCCATCTCTGGCATTTGGTGTGTGAGCAGTTGGGCCTTTTCTGTCTGAAGCTATGACTCAGGGTCCCTGGCATGAACCTCAGCATGTCTGCACCTGTGTGACAGAGGCTGCGAGGGACTCTGTCCCATCTGGCCCCAGCATACCGTGCTGACCACCACGCCGCCGCCTGACCTCAGCAGTGAGCTGCAGCAAAGGCCCAGCTCAACAGAACTCAAAGCAAATTAGCGAGGGAGACACGGGTACCAGTCGAATTCATGCTCTGAACTTGTTAACATTTATGTAAAAGCTTCCCTCTTGCTTTGGTCCCATTTTATGGTTGGTATAAGGCCAGTCTGAAAGATAATGTATTGTGGCTGTTATTTATTTTCCAGCCAACTTATTGATTATTGAGTGCTGAAAGTGACAAATGGTGTGTGAGCGAGGCACGGTCAGCAGGTTCTATTAAAGAAATGATAGTATTGCTCATGGATTGTTAAAAGGTTCAGTTTAGGTTCTTTATAGGTTTAGATCCATCACTGTTTAATGAGCAAATGATGAAAAATATGAGCCACGGGGACAATTTTTTTCTGTTGGAGTTTTCTGTTTTTAAGCCGTTAGCAAAATAAGGTACTCCCTTTCTGGGGGGGGAGTGGAGTGGCAGCAAAGGGGGTACAGCGAGGTTTTATTTCTCCAGATTTAATACATTGTAATAATTAAGGTTGCGGATATTTAACCAAGCCAGAGTATGCTAAAGAGGAGATGCTGCCAGGCTGGGAGAGAAGCCCCGAGAACTCCCCCACCCGGGGTTCCAGCTAGTGAGGATTCCTCTGGTTTCGGCTTCGGGTTTTAACATCTATTTGTTGTGGTGTTGGTGGTGGGGTTCTGGGGCTCGTGCTAGGGTGAGCGGTCAAACGACGGGCCTCCTGGAGACCGGTCTCCGCTGATGGCTAGAAAGGGCCTGGCGGGAAGAGGAGTCCCCAAGGCAGAGAGGGGACAGCAGATTCTGCGCATAAAGTGGATCGTCCGCAAAGGCAGAGGCCCCCAGAGCACCCCGAGGGAGGCGGGCCAGGACTGGACACTCTCCAAGGGGCTCCAGGAAGCTATTGTAGATGACTGGGCATCCTAGTGCCCGGAGGCTCAGCCTTGGCACTTCAGATGCTGAGCCAAGGAGCGCAAGAAAAACCCCGACTGTGTGCTGGTGACCCGGGGGCTCCCGTCAGCCCACTGTTGTCTCAGACAGTCCAGGCTCTGCAGGGGAAAGAGTGGAGAGGCCAGCGCTGCCCTGGTTCTAATAGAAACACTCTCGGGAGGCGTGGGGGCAGCAGAGGAGGACCTGCAGCACATGCCTGAGAAGTCAAGTCTTTGCAGGGGGCCTCTGGGTGCCAGGCACCCCCCGCCCTCTGCACTAGATAGTGCTCTGAAGAGGGTCCACCACAGGGCTTTCTCTCCTCTACGGACCCTGAGACTGGCTCCAAAGGACCAGTACTAATGAAGAATGGAGTATCCAGGCGGGGAGTATGCAGCGAAGCGGGGTAACAAGATTTGAAGATGCTCACTAAGCATGGCAGAAGCTGAGAGCTGCTCACCAAAATCTGATTCTTCTTTTCCTGGGCACTAGCCGAACTACGTTTCCCAGACTCCTTTGCAGACATCTGGGGCCATATCTCCCCTTGATATCTGTGAATCCCAGGCCTTGCCCATGAAGACCCCCCCCCCACACACACACACACTTGATCTTCAGTGTTCTCTATCCGCTGGCCGATATTCACACCCAGGGGACTTCACAAGTCAAATAATGAAGTTGAGAGGCCCAGTGATGGCAGGGAAACAAAGCCATAACTGTTGCACTTCTTTCAGAAAGTCAGACCTCCTCTAGAGAAAAGATAATTGCAGATGGGGGTGGCCTAGGGCACAGAGGAGTCCAGGATAAAGGTCTCCACCACCCACCCCACCCTCTCCCCATGCGGTCCTTGCTCTGGGATCTGCTTTTCTGTCAAGGTTGGCAAGAGCCAATCCTCATCCCTCCCCAGTTCCAACCAAAAATTAAAGACTTATGATTGGCCTAGCCTGGATCATGTGGCCATTCCTGATCCAATCATAGTGGCCAAGTAGACAAGGTCCTCTGACTGGTCAGCCACATACCCGTGGCAGTAGAAAGAGGGGAGGGGACCCCAGGAGGACACATCTGAGCAGCCAAAAACAATGGCCACCACACAGCAGAATTTTCTCTTGTTCACTGATTCATTCTCATCCTCAGACATTTGTTGAAGTAGAGAGGATGGTTCGCAAACAGGAACCATTTGACTTTCCCTCCTGCAGTGGCATACATTACCCCATGAGAAGGAGGCCTGTGCTGAGGTCTTCAGCTGTGCAACCTTGGACAAAGCCCTCAACCTCTCTGTTTCCCCATCAATTTGTTCAGTGGGGCTAATCACATCACTTGAGGAAGTTATAAGGATCAAATTAGACAGCTATACGGAAGGGCGCGGCATGAGGAAAGAGATGGGCA